>NC_081367.1:0-322500 GCF_030684315.1 Stegostoma tigrinum | reverse complement strand
CGATCAGGTCACCTCTCTTCCTCCTTCTCTCCAGAGAGAAAAGTCCAAGCTCAGTCAACCTCTCCTCTTAAGACAAGCCCTCCAGTACAGGCAGCATCCTGGTAAACCTCCTTTGCACCCTCTCCAAAGCCTCCACATCTTTCCTATAATCGGGCAACCAGAACTGGACACAATGTTCCAAGTGTGGTCTCACCAGGGTTTTGTAGAGCTGCAGCATAACCCCGCGGCTCTTAAACTCGATCCCCCTGTTAATGAAAGCCAAAACACCATATGCTTTCTTAACAACCTTATCCACCTGGGTGGCAACTTTAAGAGGAGCTACGCACTTGAACACCAAGATCCTGCTGTTCTTCCACACTGCCGAGAATCCTGCCTTTAATCCTATATTCAGCATTTAAGTTCAACCTTCCAAAATGCATCAATTCGCATTTATCCGGGTTGAACTCCATCTGCCATTTCTCAGCCCAGCTCTGCATTCTGTCAATGTCTCGCTGAAGCCTGCAATAGCCCTCGATACTATCAACGGCACCTCCAACCTTTGTGTCATCAGCAAACATACTAACCCACGCCCCAACCTCCTCGTCCAAGTCATTTATAAAAACTACAAAGAGCAGAGGCCCAAGAACAGAGCCCTGTGGGACGCCACTCAGCACTGACCTCCAGGCAGAATATTTACCATCTACAACCATTCTGCCTCCTGTCAGCCAACCAATTCTGAACCCAGACAGCCAAATCACCCTGTATCCCATACCTCCTGACTTTATGAATGAGCCTGCCGTGGGGAACCTTATCAAATGACTTGCTGAAGTCCATGTACACCACATCCACTGCTCGACCCTCGTCAACCTGATTCGTGACTTCCTCAAAGAACTCAATAAGATTTGGAAGGCATGACCTGCCCCTCACAAAGTCATGCTGACTCCCTTTAGTCACGCTATGCTTTTCCAAATAGTCATCAATCCTATCCCTCAGAATTCTTTCCAAAACCTTGCTGACCACAGACTTAAGACTGATTGGTCTGTAGTTGCCAGGGATTTCCCTATTCCCTTTCTTGAAAAGAGGAACAACATTTGCCTCCCTCTAATCTTGCAGTATGTCTCCCGTGGAGAATGAGGAAGCAAAGATCTTCGTCAGCGGCTTAGCAACCTCCTTTCTCACTTGCCGGAGCAACCTAGGATACATCTGGTCTGGCCCTGGGGACTTAGCAATCTTAATGTTTGCCAAAATTTCCAGCACATCAACTTCCTCAATCTTGATCTGTTCAAGCCTGTTTTCCTGCTCCTCAAAGTTCTCATTCACAACAAGGTCCCTTTCCTTTGTGAAAACCAAAGCAAAAAACTCATTTAGGGCTTCCCCTATCCGCTCAGACTCCACGCACAAGTTCCCCACGCTATCCCTGATCGAGGATAGTTCTTTTCTCTCTCTTTCTCTTTGCTACCCTTTTCTACCCAGGAAATAATAATTGACGCTGGATTATTTTTAGAGCTTGAGTTGGGTCCCAAAGCATGAAGTTTTTGTGTCTTGTGTGTGTATCTGTCTGTATTTTTCCCCCATGTCTTTCTCCTGCTTCTCTCTCTCTCACACACACACAATCTGTTTCACAAGGTTGTGCTGCTGCAGTAAGTAAGTCTTTATTTTTTGGTGGCGTTTGGCAGATGCACTGGATGTGACTGGCTAATTCCATTCTGTGGCAACCTTTCACCTCACCCTGAGCACATTAAGCTTCCAGCTTCTTCAGGCTTCTGTGGAAGATGCAGAGTGAGCATGCTCAAATGTAACAAATCAAGTCCATTGACAACAAGGAAATGATTTTTGCTTTTAGTTATAATGCAAATTTTAAGATGCTTTTATATGACGGGCAAATTCACAATGATGGCTGTCGTGAGAACATCTCTGCAGAAAGTTGGAATGTTTTTGCAGCGATTGAAAATGATGGCAATTTCCTCTCCACCTTATCAGAAACTGCGTAAGGTGAGCCTATCAGAGGCTGTCGCATCTTTATATAATTTGTTCAAAGCTGGTGCTGAAAGAGCTATTTGGAGTTCTTGTCAGCCACTGCTATTTCGAATGACTAGATATAACAATGGATAAAATTATGTGTGGTCTGTTGTGGAGATCTCTTTGTACCCAATCCTGCAATACTGAATTAAGTACACATTTTCTCTATTCTGCTGTACCCAGAGATATATAGATTATAGATAATAAAATGTGAGGCTGGATGAACACAGCAGGCCCAGCAGCATCTCAGGAGCACAAAAGCTGACATTTCAGGCCTAGACCCTTCATCAGAGAGCTTTTGTGCTCCTGAGATGCTGCTGGGCCTGCTGTGTTCATCCAGCCTCACATTTTATTATCTTGGATTCCCCAGCATCTGCAGTTCCCATTATCACTATAGAATATAGATGCTTAGTTTATTTGGTATGCGGCTTTTCAGCTGGTGATGTCTGGACTTGCTGACAGTTAAACTGGTAATGGGTCGATGCTGACTAATACAGGCAGGATGGTCATTTCCTGATAGCTTTGCCATGTTTTAAAGTTTAAAATCTGTAAAGCGATTCTCCAGGCTGGCGTGAATTACAGGAATACAAAGTGTGGAGCTGGATGAACACAGCAGGCCAAGCAGCATCTCAGGAGCACCACCACACGGCGTGAATTACATTCTGGTTTCATGAATTGAACGTTATAACTAGATTAATTTCAACTATTAAATTTAGTGTTGTTTTCAAGCAGATTGATATTCTAACCAAGTAAGTAGTCATTTAATTTTAGTGAAGCGTTCACTTTTGTTTAGTTTTCAATGAAAGCTATTGGCTGTCTGTAGACTTCAGTTTTGCCTTTTTCTGAAGCCAAATCCAAACTGAAAATGTAACTTGCATTATATATGTTAAGATTCGATCTAAAAGGTCTCCCTCTTTTGCAATATTGCCCTTAAGCGCAAGGCAACAAACTGACTGGCTGCAGTTTGATAACAAGTCTGTGCATATTTTGGGAGAGGTGTGTGTCGTAGAATACAGGAGAATGCTGACTGGTTCTGTATCATATCAAGCAATGATTAAATATTCAAATTAATGAGTAGATTATGTTAGTATAGGTTGTAAAATGTCATTGTTTCTTTTCAGAGAAAATTAATTCACCTTGGCAGCAAAATGTAATTTAAAGCCATTTATGTGTGTGGTTTGAATCCAGTTTAAAAGCATTGGAAGCATATTTATATTTTGTGACATGGTAAACTATCATTGTGCCGCGTTTAAAAATTTTAGTCTATTTTCAAAGTGACATTGAAAACCGTTAGGAGAAATACTTTGAACGTAGTTATTGGATAGCAAAAGTATAAAGTATTACTGTGTGTTTTGTCGTGTATGAAGGCCAGTAGTAAATATGAAGTTGAACTTAGTGTTAGCAAACGCGTTTGAATGTAGATTGATGCTGACAGAAGTGATAAAAGCTTAGTTGATCACTAAGTTGAATATTCTGGAGTCGATATCATATTGTCTTTTCATAAAACCTGAGATGAGTTTGTTCTGTCCACTATCAGCTTTAATGATAACTAAACAGCCTTGCAGCTCACATGCAATATTCCTTAAAACTAAATGCTTTGTCAATGTAACAAAGTGTGGAGCTGGATGAACACAGCAGGCCAAGCAGCATCTCAGGAGTACAAAAGCTGACGTTTCAGACCTCGACCCTTCATCAGAGAGGGGGATGGGGAGAGGGTTCTGAAATAAATAGGGAGAGATGGGGAGGCAGACCGAAGATAAATAGAGGAGAAGATAGGTGGAGAGGAGAGTATAGGTGGGACAAGAGAGTTGCAGTGGGAGAGAGATTCCCTGAGGTTGGTCCGGAGGGAGGGGGGTAACTTCTTCAGGTTAGGCATCCCTGGAAGAGGCAAAGACATGCTTCTGATGGTGATAGTCTTTAACGAGCAGTTATGGAGCATAATTCTACAAGATTTAGTTCATTTGAAGTGGGGAAAGCTTCTGAAGAACTCAAGAAACCTGAACAGAAAAATAGATTTAGAAATAAGGTGTCATTTTGCAGAGTGTTTATGGTAACTTGCATTGACCTCTGCATTCCAGTTGAGCTATGCTGTGCTTCGCATTGGTGAGGTCACATTTCTTCTAGTGACAGTCATTTTGTCAAAACTTTCCCATTCTTGAGTTTTGTGTTTTTGGTGTTTTGATGTTGATCTTGATATCAACAAGGAAACAACTTTCTTCTCTAGCAGATACCTGCAAATTAATGTCTAGCAGCACGGTAAATGCCACAATAGAGTAACACAGGTTACCTGAGCTGCAGCATAAGGAAAGAGTAGAAGAGTTAGCAAACCCAGGTAAATAGAATTGAATCAAAGAAATAATGCAATAAAAGGTCATATCCACTTTGTTAGTTTCATGTGTTCCTAAATTCTGAAGAATGGTCACTGGACCCAAAATGTTAACTTTGCTTTCACTCCACAGATGCTGCCAGACTTGCTGAATTTTTCAATAATTTAATGTGTTCCCACTTCACTAACTCTTTTCCCAGTACAGAGCGGAACCTATTGAATTCTGCAAAAGCAAGAAGAAAAGATAGCTTAAGACATCTTAGGATTTCCAATATCTCTAATAATGATAAGAAAGTTAGCATGAAGGCACTTTATCTAAATGCTCTTGGTATTCACAACAAAGTAGATGAATTAACAGCACAAATCCTCTTGAATGATTCTGATGTGGTAGGCATCTTAGAGACATGGTTGCAGGGAGTTCAGGACTGGCAGTTCAACATCCAAGGATTCACAACTTATCGAAAAGACAGGGAGGTGGGCAGAGGGGAAGGGGTTACCTTGTTAGTCAAGAATGAAATTAAATCTACGGCACTGAATGGCATAGGGTCAGAAGGTGTGGAGTCTATGTGGGTGGAGTTGAGGTACCACAATGGCTTAAAAAAAAGTATAATGGGAGTTATGTACAGACCTCCCAACAGTGATCAGGACCAGGGGCACAAGATGCACCTGGAAATAGATAGGGCATGTCAGAAAGGCAAGGTCACAGTGATCATGGGGGACGTCAACATGCAGGTGCACTGGACGAATAATGTTGCCGAGAGATCCAAAGAAAGAGAATTCATGGAATGATTGCAGGATGATTTTTTGGAACAACTTGTGATGGAGCCCACAAGGGAACAGGCTATTCTGGACTTAGTGTTATGTAATGAGCCAGACTTTATAAAAGATCTGAAAGTAAGGGAACACTTAGGAGGCAGCGATCATAATATGGGAGAGTTTAATCTGCAGTTTGAAAGAGAGAAGGCAAAATCAGATGTAACGGTGTTACAGTTAAATAAAGGTAATTACAGGGGCACGAGAGAGGAATTGACAAAAATCGACTGGAAGCAGAGCCTAGCGGGGAAGACAGTAGACCAGCAATGGCAGGAGTTTCTGGGTGTAATTGAGGACATAGTACAGAGGTTCATCCCAAAGAAAAGAAAGAAAAGAAAGATTATCCGGGGTGGGATTAGACAGCCATGGTTGACAGAGGAAGCCAGGAAATGTACCAAAGAAAAAGAGACAGCCTATAAATTGGCCAATAGCACTGGGAAATCAGAAGATTGGGAAGGCTACAAAAACAAACAGAGGATAACAAAGAGAGCAACAAGGAAGGAGAGGATCAAATATAGAACATAGAACAGTACAGCACAGAACAGGCCCTTCAGCCCACAATGTTGTGCCGACCATTGATCCTCATGTATGCACCCTCAAATTTCTGTGACCATATACATGTCCAGCAGTCTCTTAAATGACCCCAATGACCTTGCTTCCACAACTGCTGCTGGCAACACATTCCATGCTCTCACAACTCTCGCAAATATGAAGGTCGGCTGGCTAGTAATATTAGAAATGATAGTAAAGGTTTCTTTCAAGACATCAGAAACAACCGAGAGGCAAAAGTAGACACTGGGCCGCTCCAAATTGATGCTGGAAGGCTAGTAACGGGAGATAAGGGAATAGCTGAAGAAGTTAACAAGTACTTTGCGTCAGTCTTCACAGTGGAAGACATGAGTAGTATGCCAACAATTAGGGAGAGTCAGGGGGCAGAGTTCGGTAGGCATTTCAAAAGAGAAAGTGTTAGAAAAGCTAAAGGGTCTAAAAATTGCTAAATCTCCTGGCCCCGATGGGCTACATCCTAGAGTTCTGAGGGAGGTGGCTGAGGAAATAGTGGAGGCTTTGGTCGTGATCTTTCAAAAGTCACTGGAGTCTGGGAAAGTCCCAGATGATTGGAAAATTGCTGTTGTAACCCTCTTGTTTAAGAAAGGATCAAGGCAAAAGACGGAAAATTACAGGCCGATTAGCCTAACCTCGATAGTTGGTAAAATTCTGGAATTCATTGTTAAGGACGAGATTTCTAAATTCCTGGAAGTGCAGGGTCAGATTGGAACAAGTCAGCATGGATTTAGGAAGGGGGGGGCCGTGCCTGACAAACTGTGAGAATTCTTTGAAGAGGTAACAAGTATGTTAGACCAGGGAATCCCAGTGGATGTTATCTATCTAGACTTCCTCAAGGCCTTTGATAAGGTGTCTCACGGGAGGCCGCTGAGCGAGGTGAGGGCCCATGGTGTTCGAGGTGAGCTACTGGCTTGGATTGGGGATTGGCTGTCTGACAGAAGGCAGAGAGTTGGGATAAAAGGCTGTTTTTCGTAATGGCAACCGGTGACGAGTGGTGTCCCGCAGGGTGCAGTGTTGGGGCCACATCTGTTCACCTTATGTATTAATGATCTGGATGAAGGGACTGGGGGCATTCTGGCGAAGTTTGCCGATGATACGAAGATAGGTGGACAGGCAGGGAGGCTGCAGAAAGATTTCGACAGTTTAGGAGAGTGATCCAGGAAATGGCTGATGAAATTCGACGTGAGCAAATGCGAGGTCTTGCACTTTGGAAAAAAGAATACAGGCATAGGACTATTTTCTAAACGGTGAGAAAATTCATAAAGCCAAAGTACAAAGGGATCTGGGAGTGTTGGTCCAGGATTCTCTAAAAGTTAACTTGCAGGTAGAATCTGTGATTAAGAAAGATGTTGTCGTTCATCTCAAGAGGGTTGGAATATAAAAGCAGTGATGTGCTTCTGAGAATTTATAAAGCTCCAGTTAGGCCCCACTTAGAATATTGTGTCCAATTTTGGGCCCCACACCTCAGGAAGGACATACTGACCCTGGAGCGTGTCCAGTGGAGATTCACACGGATGATCCCTGGAATGGTAGGTTTAATGGCTGAGGATCCTGGGATTGTATTCATTAGAGTTTAGAAGGTTGAGGGGAGATCCAATAGAAACTTACAAGGTAATGTATGGCTTAGAAAGAGTGGACGCTGGCAAGTTGTTTCCGTTAGGGGAGAGTAGGACCCGTGGGCACAGCCTTAAAATTAGAGGGGGTAAAATTAAAACGGAAATGAGATGACATTTCTTCAGCCAGAGAGTGGTGGGCTTGTGGAATGCATTGCCACGGAGTGCAGTGGAGGCCGGGATATTAGATGCCTTCAAGCCAGAGATGGATAAATTCTTGATCTCATAAGGAATCAAGGGCTACGGGGAGAGTGCAGGAAAGTGGAGTTGAAATGCCCATCAGCCATGACTTAAATGGCAGAGTTGACTCGGTGGGCCCAATGGCCTCACTTTCACTCCGATGTCTTATGGTCTTGTGGAAGTAAAAATAGTGCATGAAGAATATACATTTTTGTTGCAAATCAGTGCAGTGCGGAAGATTTTCATGATGAAATTTGTTGTTTGGTTACATGGCAGAGAAAAGAGTTGTTTCCTAATTCGTCCTTCAGTGTTCAGAGGATTTCTGGGTGTTGGATATATTTTCCCAGGAGCTGGGATCTAAATGATGTTATAAATAAATTTAAAAGCACTTTGCCTGAATAGAATGTTCATGACGATTGCATGATGCGTCTCTTTAGAAGTGATAAGTTTTACAACAGCCTCTGAATGACATTCCCTAATTTGTTGCAGCTGCAGACAGGGATTCGCCAAATCATTAATTTCCCAAGTCAGGAACGATAAACCAATTCCCCTTGTTTATTCAGCTGTTCTCTCCGTTGGTTGCACCAAGGTTAATTCAGAAAGAATCCCTTCCTTGGAAACCTTTCTCCCAGATCCAAATGAACGTGAATCAGAAATTGCTGGAAAAACTCAGCAGGTCTAGCAGCATCTGTGGATCGCTAACAGGCTTAATGTTTCAGTTTGGTGACCCTTGTTCAGAGTGTTCACTCTGCTTTCCCTCCACAGATGCTGCCAGACCTGCTGAGTTTTGCCAGCAATTCCTGGTTTTGTTTCTGATTTTCAGCATCTGCAGCTCTTTGGTTTTTGCCAAATGAATATGTTTTAAGTGGAGGTAATTTAATCAGGCTTTCTTGAATTAACATAAAGAGCAGTTTATCAAATTACTGGGGAGTATTACTGAACAAAGAGACCTTGGCGTGCAGGTTCATAGTTCCTAGAAGTTGGAGTCACAGGTAGACAGGGTAGTGAAGAAGAGAGATAATGGGAACTGCAGACGCTGGAGATTCCAAGATAATAAAATGTGAGGCTGGATGAACACAACAGGCCAAGCAGCATCTCAGGAGCACAAAAGCTGACGTTTCGGGCCTAGACCCTTCATCAGAGAGGGGGATGGGGGGAGGGAACTGGAATAAATAGGGAGAGAGGGGGAGGCGGACCGAAGATGGAGAGTAAAGAAGATAGGTGGAGAGAGTGTAGGTGGGGAGGTCGGGAGGGGATAGGTCAGTCCAGGGAAGACGGACAGGTCAAGGAGGTGGGATGAGGTTAGTAGGTAGCTGGGGGTGCGGCTTGGGGTGGGAGGAAGGGATGGGTGAGAGGAAGAACCGGTTAGGGAGGCAGAGACAGGTTGGACTGGTTTTGGGATGCAGTGGGTGGGGGGGGGGGGGGGAGAGCTGGGCTGGTTGTGTGGTGCAGTGGGGGGAGGGGATGAACTGGGCTGGTTTAGGGATGCAGTAGGGGAAGGGGAGATTTTGAAACTGGTGAAGTCCACATTGATACCATATGGCTGCAGGGTTCCCAGGCGGAATATGAGTTGCTGTTCCTGCAACCTTCGGGTGGCATCATTGTGGCAGTGCAGGAGGCCCATGATGGACATGTCATCAAGAGAATGGGAGGGGGAGTGGAAATGGTTTGCGACTGGGAGGTGCAGTTGTTTGTTGCGAACTGAGCGGAGGTGTTCTGCAAAGCGGTCCCCAAGCCTCCGCTTGGTTTCCCCAATGTAGAGGAAGCCGCACCGGGTACAGTGGATGCAGTATACCACATTGGCAGATGTGCAGGTGAACCTCTGCTTAATGTGGAATGTCATCTTGGGGCCTGGGATGGGGGTGAGGGAGGAGGTGTGGGGACAAGTGTAGCATTTCCTGCGGTTGCAGGGGAAGGTGCCGGGTGTGGTGGGGTTGGAGGGCAGTGTGGAGCGAACAAGGGAGTCACGGAGAGAGTGGTCTCTCCGGAAAGCAGACAGGGGAGGGGATGGAAAAATGTCTTGGGTGGTGGGGTCGGATTGTAAATGGCGGAAGTGTCGGAGGATAATGCGTTGTATCCGGAGGTTGGTGGGGTGGTGTGTGAGAACGAGGGGGATCCTCTTGGGGCGGTTGTTCGGGGGCGGGGTGTGAGGGATGTGTCGCGGGAAATGCGGGAGACGCGGTCAAGGGCGTTCTCGATCACCGTGGGGGGAAAGTTGCTCCATCTCAGGCAACCAGCTTGTAACTGATGTCCATTTCAAGCCCACCGACTCCCACAGCTACCTAGAATACACCTCCTCCCACCCACCCTCCTGCAAAAATTCCATCCCCTATTCCCAATTCCTCCGCCTCCGCCGCATCTGCTCCCACGATAAGACATTCCACTCCCGCACATCCCAGATGTCCAAGTTCTTTAAGGACCGCAACTTTCCCCCCACGGTGATCGAGAACGCCCTTGACTGCGTCTCCCGCATTTCCCGTGACACATCCCTCACACCCCGCCCCCGCCACAACCGCCCCAAGAGGATCTCCCTCGTTCTCACACACCACCCTACCAAGCTCCGGATACAACGCATTATCCTCCGACACTTCCGCCATTTACAATCCGACCCCACAACCCAAGACATTTTTCCATCCCTTCTCCTTCGATTCCTCCCACTTCGTACAGACAAAGGGGGTGGCCATGGGTACCTGCATGGGCCGAAGCTATGCCTGCCTCTTTGTAGGTGACATGGAACATCCCTCTTCCGCACCTGCACAGGCCCTCTGTTACATGGATGACTGTATCGGCGCCGCCTCTTGCTCCCCAGAGGAGCTCGAACAGTTCATCCACTTCACCAACACCTTCCACCCCAACCTCAAGTTCACCTGGACCATCTCCAACACATCCCTCTCCTTCCTGGACCTCTCAGTCTCCATCTCAAGCAACCAGCTAGAAACTGATGTCCATTTCAAGCCCACCGACCCCCACAGCTACCGAGAACACACCTCCTCCCACCCACCCTCCTGCCAAAATTCCATCCCCTATTCCCAATTCCTCCGCCTCCGCCACATCGCTCCCAGGATAAGGCATTCCACTCCCGCACATCCAAGATGTCCGCATTCTTCGAGGACCGCAACTGCCCTCCCGCAGTGGTCCAGAACGCCCTTGACCGTGTCTCCCGCATTTCCCACAATACATCCCTCACACCCCGCCCCTGCAACCACCGCCCTAAAAGAATCCCCCTCGTCTTCACATACCACCCCACCAGCCTCGGATACAACGCATCATCCTCCGACACTTCTGCCATCTACAAACCAACCCCACCACCCAAGACATTTTTCCATCCCCACCCTTGTCCTCCTTCCAGAGAGACCATTCTCTCCGAGACTCCCTTGTCCACTCCACACTCTCCCCTTCAACCCCACCACACCCGGCAACTTCCCCTGCAACCGCTGGAAATGGTACACTTGCCCCCACACCTCCTCCCTCACCCCCATCCCAGGCCCCAAGATGACGTTCCATATTAAGTAGATATTCACCTGCACATCTGCCAATTTGTACACTGTATCCACTGTACACGGTGTGGCTTCCTCTAAATTGGGGAAACCAAGCGGAGGCTTGGGGACCGCTTTGCAGAACACCTCTGCTCGGTTTGCAGTAAACAACTGCACCTCCCAGTCGCGAACCATTTTAACTCCCCCTCCCATTCTTTAGATGACATGTCCAACCTGGGCCTCCTGCAGTGCCACAACGATGCCACCCGAAGGTTGCAGGAACAGCAACTCATATTCCGCTTGGGAACCCTGCAGCCCAATGGTATCAATGTGGATTTCACAAGCTTCTAATCTCCCGTCCTCCCACTGCATCCCAAAACCAGCCCAGTTCGTCCCCTCCCCCCACTGCATCTCAAAACCAGCCTTGCTCGTCCCCGCCTCCCTAACCTGTTCTTCCTCTCATCTATCCCCTCCTCCCACCTCAAGCCACTCCTCCATTTCCCACCCACTGACCTCATCCCCTCTCCATGATCTGTCTGTCCTCCCCGGACTGACCTATGCCCTCCCTACCTGCCCCACCTATACTCTCCTCTCCACCTATCTTCTCCTCTATCCATCTTCGGTCCGCCTCCGCCTCTGACCCTATTCATTTCAGAACCCTCTCCCCGTCCCTCTCTCTGATGAAGGGTCTCGGCCTGAAACGTCAGCTTTTGTGCTCCTGAGACGCTGCTTGGCCTGCTGTGTTCATCCAGCCTCACACTTTGTTATCTTGGATTCTCCAGCATCTGCAGTTCCCATTATCTCTGGTTATAATAGTGAGATTGAGTTATAATAGTGACAAGATTGAAGCAGTCTATCAAAAGCATTCATCTACACCCAGCCTCGAGTCTCATCCTTACAATTTGTTGCAGATCATATTTGGAAGAAATAATTTTAATGAGCTGCATTAGCATAATTGCAATAAGCACTTCACTGTATTACTTTTCTCAGGCGTCTTAACTTTTAGTCAGTTGAAAGTCAGGGTGAGAGCCTTAGTAACTTTGTAATGACAAACTGTCAAATGGAAGAAGTGCTGCAGTACTGAAAGTGTGAATGACAGTGCAAAAAGATGTAGAAAAAAATAACATTTATTGCTGCCTCTTTTAAAGTGTTTCAAGTGTGCATTGTGACTTTGAGGGAAATGGTTGAGGAGGAACTAATGAGCCCTGTGAGCTGAATTAATGCAAAGAAACTTGCAGTCTCCAGATTGTCAGAAACCACATGTATGACTAAAATTGTGAGTTGATATCCTGTGGAATTCCCGACCCATGGAGCTGTGTGGATCTAGAGTTGGAAACCTGTCAGATAGGTCTAAGTATGGACTATTTTGTTTCAATTTCCATTATCTGATTGTTATAGCGGAAACTTGCATGGACTGAACTTTCTTTCAAAACGACAAAAGCATGGACCTAAAATGATGGCTGTTGTCTTCTGACTATGGACTGCAGCAAGCTTCGGGCAACCTATGTGGAATGAATGAATAAATTAATCTGCATTTAAATCATGATTTCATCTGTAGTCATTGAAACAGGCAACTGAATCAGCATCAAGAAACTCACGTTTCCTGTTGTAGTTCACACATATATGATACTTTTACACATTCTGAATGGAGAGCTCAACTGCCAGTCAGCCAGCTTGGAAAGATAGTGCAGCTAAACTCTGAAATTCCCACTAAACTATATTTCAACAGCTGTTATTGAGAAGAGAGCAGAAAAAGAGAAAAACGATTAATTCATGACAAGAGCTGGAACGCTTTCTCTCCCATTGTCTCTCATCATGTTGGAAGACAGTGCCTAGTGGAAAAAGCAAATTGGAAAACAACAATTTATCAAGGAAGCAAAGGTAGCTACAGATTTGTCTACTGCTGAGTATACATTTCAAACATTAAACAACCGTTGTCCTGAGCTAAGAATCTAACATCCCAAATGTACAAATGGCTTGGCCGGAGAAGATACAAGTAACATTCATACCACACAAACCCCAGGCCGTGACCATCTCCAATAAGAGACAACCGAATCTCCAGCCCATGGAAATGCAGCTGAACTCGCCACGTAAACATAGTGGCTACAAGAGCAGGTCAGAGGCTAGGAATACTGCGGCAAGTAACTCGCCACCTAACTTCTGAAAGCCTGTCCACCTTGTACACGGCACAAGTCAGGAGTGTGATGGGATGCTTCCCACTTGTCTGGATGGATGCAGCTCAAACAACACTCAAGAAGCTTGATGCCATCCAGGACAAAAAAGTCCATTTGATTGGCATCACATCCACAAACACCCACTTTCTCCAACCATTGATGCTCAGTAGCAGCAGCATGCATTGTCTAAAAGATGCACAGCAGAAATTCACCAAAAATCCTTAGGACCTTCCAAACCTCCAACTACTCTCAAGGCCCTCACTTCACAACTTTGTTAAAAAGGCAACTTGATAGATGACATTATTCTTTCATAATTTTTTTAATGTTGCTGAAATTAAATGATCAGTTTGGATGAGCATTTAGGAGGTGTCTAAAATTATAGCGAGATCTTGAACAATTGGCCATTGGGCTGAGGGGTGACAGATGGAGTTTAATTTGGATAAATGCGAGGTATTGCATTTTGGTAAACCAAATAAGGGCAGGACTTTTGCAGTTAATAGAACTGTGGATGGAGTTGTAAAACTGAGAGACCAAAGGATTGATGTTACATAATCCTTTGCAAGTTGGACGAGGTGGTTAAGAAGGCATTTAACACACTTGCCTTCATTGATCAGACCATTGAGTTCTCGGAGTTGGTAGGTGGTCTCGGGGTTAGACAGTTCATTGGTGAAACCACTTTTTGAGTATTATTCCGATTGCCTTGCTATAGGAAGGATGTGATTAAATTGGAGAGGGTTCGGGAAACATATACCAGGATGTTGTTGGGACTGGAGAATTTGAGCTATTATGATACACTGGATAGGCTGTGACCTTTGTCACTAGAGCTTTAGGAGGTTGATGGGTGACATTATACAGGTTTATAAAATCATGAGGGGTACAGATAAGATGAATAGCAAAGGTCTTTTCTCTAGGGTAGGGGAGTTCAAAACTAGAGCACACATTTTTAAAATAAATGGAGAAAGATTTAAAAGTGACCTGAAGGGCAACTTTTTCACACAGAGGGTAGTTCGCTTGTGGAATGAACTGCCAGAGGAATTGGTAGATGCAGGTACAGTTCTACTCCGTTGCTGTATGATTCTATGACTCTGGTGTCAATTGACAATATAGCTGTCCCCAGATTGAAGTGCCTCATTAGTTCTAGGATTCCTGCCAACTCGATAATATGAAGCAGAAGGTGAGAACTTTGGAAACAGCTTCAGGTATAAATTGTTTGCTTAAAGTAAGAACTATGTATGTATATTTTGTCATGGCATCCAAGCATGCTCTTCTGTTAAAATCCTATTGGCAACATCATTGCAAAACACAAAACACTATTTGTATTCTTGTTCTAAATGCCACCCTTTGATGTCATTTGGTGTTGAGATCGTGAACCAATCCCTTAATGAATTCCCTCCAATTGCATATTGCCTGAAATAGAAAGAAGCAGGCCCAGGAGCCTGAGAAAGAGAAAATTAGAATGAACATGTTATTCTCCCTATTGTCAAGATAGTCTCAGTTCCTGTGAAAAAGTGAATTTTTACAATTGCCTGAGTAGAAATTTATTCTGACCCATTGTATCAGTTCAGTAATCTTCAAAATAAACAATCATGAAGCTGCAATATTAGCAGGACCATTTAATAATATTTGGTCAGGCTTGCCTTGAAGAGATTGTGTTATCTATAAAATCAGGAGGGAGTTTACATGGTAACGAAATTACCAAATGGCCTGACCTTGAACAGTGTGCAGCTACCGACAGCACGTGACAGTATTGTTTATAAATATTTGTATTTTTTTGCTCCAAATACTAGCTTGTAGAATTTAGATTAAAGCAAGTATTATTTTGGAGTCTTTGAGCAAGTTATGTAGAAACTGCTGATTATTACAGAAATCATCAAAAAGGTGTAAATTGCTGGGAGGGAGAAGAGCTGTTAGATTTATCAGTTGTCACGTTGACATATTCCATTGTAGTAGGTAAGTCCGTGTCTTCTGTGATTTATTTCTTGGAATTGCAAGTATTTATCTTTTAGAACTGCAAATGAAATTGCCACCAGCAATTTTTTTTTGGTGATCAACTTCGCCTCCATTATCCTGCATCACAATCAAATTCTAATATTTCTGAACTGAGGAATCATAGAATTTGACAGTATAGAAGGTGGCCATTTGGCCCAGCCTGTCTGTACTGGCTCCTGAAAGAGCTACCTTGCTTTGTCTCTGTTGGCCTCGAAATTCAGCACTTTCAAATATATATCTCAGGAAGGGTCACCGGACCTGAGATGTTAATTCCAATTTCTCTTCACAGATGCTGTCAGGCCTGTTGATCTTTTCCAGCAACTTTGTCAAGTTTTTGTCAAGTAAAGAGATTTAGATTCTCCCTTACTGGAGATTGTCATTGCCTGACATTTTTTTGTAATGCATAATTCTTACCACTTGTCAGCCCTAGCCTGAACTTTGCCCAGGCCTTGCTGCATATGGACATGGACTGCAGTAATCAGTGCCTATACCCACTTCTGACTTTGTGAAGGAGTTACGTTCATTGATAAAGCAGCTGAAGCTGGTCAGACTGAGGAACTTTGCAGCGATGACCTGGTACTGAGCTGATTGATCTCCAGCAACCACAACCATTCTGCCTTTTGCTGTCTATATCTTCAACTATAAGACCATTTCCCACCTGATTCCCATGGACTTCAGTTTTCGGAAGGCTTCTTGATGTCAAGGTGAGTTACTTTTCTGACAGCTTTGGAAAACCATTCTTTTGTCTGTGTTTGGACCAAAATTGTATGAAAGTTAGAAGCTACGTTGGCCCTGATGGAACCCAAAATGAGCAACAATGAGCCGGTTATTGCCCAGTTTCGGGTCCAGTTCTGAGGAACAGTCACTGGACCTGAAATGTTAGCTCTGATTAATTTCAGTCACACACAGTTAGAGAAACTACGCTGTTCCAATCATAACATTAATTTATATAACCAAGCGCAACCTTGACTCGTACAATGAGTTAAAATTCTGGACTCGACCTCCAGTTACCCGGGTCATTCAGTACTAATCTCGATCTTTTGACAGTGAACACTTTGTGGAGCTGTTTTATTAATTGTGTGGTGCTGTCATATGAACAGGAGCTGCCAGAGTTCGGCTTCTAATTAGCTCTTGTGTAATACAGATGATTTCAGTCAAGTTTTCATTATGTTCAAGGAGATATAGTGAGTTGACTGACTTTTATGAAGAGCTGTGCAATTTTTACAGCCATGTGTGTTTCTGCTGAAAGCAATATCTTTTGATGAATTGTATTGCGTGTGTCAAAAATGTGAAAAGATTTAGTTCAGCACACAGTGTGATTCTGAGTTGAGTGGCTTAAAAATATTTACAGATTTGTGACCAACATGCTTAGTGAATTCTTTGTCCAGGGAAAGCTTTATAAATCTCAGTATTCGTAACATAATCTCAACTATGTAATTTATACCCATATTCCTGGGTTATGCTCTATCTTTCATTCACATTACTTTATAATCCATTACATGGATAATTCAAGATAACAAAGTGTGAAGCTGGATGAGCAGAGCAGGCCAAGCAGCATCTCAGGAGCACAAAAGCTGACGTTTCAGGCTCAGACCCTTCATCAGAGAGGGGGATGGGGAGAGGGTTCTGAAATAAATAGGGAGAGAGGGGGAGGCGGACTGAAGATGGAGAGAAAAGATGATAGGTGGAGAGGAGAGTATAGGTGGGGAGGTAGGGAGGGGGTAGGTCAGTCCAGGGAAGACGGAGAGGTCGAGAAGGCGGGATGAGGTAGTAGGTCGGAAATGGAGGTGCTGCTTGACGTGGGAGGAAGGGATGGGTGAGAGGAAGAACGGGTTAGGGAAGCGGAGACAAGTTGGGCTGGTTTTGGGATGCACTGTGGAGAGGGGAAGAACTGGGCTGGTTTTGGGATGCATTGGGAGAAGGGGAGATTTTGAAGCTTGCGAAGTCCACATTGATACCATTGGGCAGCAGGGTTCTCAAGCGGAATATGAGTTGCTGTTCCTGCAACCTTCAGGTGGCATCATTGTGGCACTGCAGGAGGCCCATGATGGACATGTCGTCTGAGGAATGGGAGGGAGAGTTAAAATGGTTTGCGAATGGGAGGTGCAGTTGTTTATTGCGAACCGAGCGGAGGTGTTCTGCAAAGCGGTCCCCAAGCCTCCGCTTGGTTCCCAAATGTAGAGGAAGCCACACCGGGTACAATGGATACAGTATACCACATCGGCAGATGTGCAGGTGAACATCTGCTTAATATGGAAGGTCATCTTGGGGCCTGGGATGGGGGTGAGGGAGGAGGTATGGGGGCAAGTGTAGCACTTCGTGCGGTTGCAGGGGAAGGTGCCGGGTGTGGTGGGGTTGGAGGGAGTGTGGAGCAGACAAGGGAGTCACGGAGAGAGTGGTCTCTCCAGAAGGCAGACAAGGGTGGAGATGGAAAAATGGCTTGAGTGGTGGGGTCGGATTGTAGATGGCGGAAGTGTCGGAGGATGATGCGTTGTATCCGGAGGTTGGTGGGGTGGTGTGTGAGAACGAGGGGGTTCCTCTTGTGGCGGGGGCGGGGTGTGAGGGATGTGTTGCAGGAAATGCGGGCAACGCGGTCAAGGGCATTCTCGACCACTGTGGGGGGAAAGTTGCGGTCCTTGAAGAACGTGCACATCTGGGGTGTGCGGGAGTGGAATGCCTCATCGTGGGAGCAGATGCGGCAGAGGCGGAGGAATTGGGAATAGGGGATGGAATTTTTGCAGGAGGGTGGGTGGGAGGAGGTGTATTCTAGGGAGCTGTGGGAGTCGGTGGGCTTGAAATGGACATCAGTTTCTAGCTGGTTACCTGAGATGGAGACTGAGAGGTCCAGCAAGGTGAGGGATGTGTTTGAGATGGCCCAGGTGAACTTGAGGTTGGGGTGGAAGATGTTGGTGAAGTGGATGAACTGTTCGAGCTGCTCTGGGGAGCAAGTGGCGGCGCCGATACAGTAATCAATGTAACGGAGGAAGAGGTGGGGTTTGGGGCCTGTGTAGGTGCGGACGAGGGACTGTTCCATGTCACCTACAAAGAGGCAGGCATAGCGGGTACCCATGGCCACCTCCTTTGTCTGTAGGAAGTGGGAGGAATCAAAAGAGAAGTTGTTGAGGGTGAGGACGAGTTTGGCTAGGCGGATGAGGCTGTCGGTGGAGGGGGTCTGGTCGGGCCTGCAGGACAGGAAGAAGCGGAGGGCTTTGAGGCCATCTGCATGCGGAATACAGGTGTTTCGGGACTGGACGTCCATGGTGAAAATGAGGTGTTGGGGGCCAGGGGATTGGAAGTTCTGGAGGAGGTGGAGGGCGTGGGTGGTGTCACGGACGTAGGTGGGGAGTTCCTGGACCAAGGGGGAGAAAATGGAGTTCAGATAGGTGTAGATGAGTTCGGTGGGGCAGGAACAGGCTGAGACAATGGGTCGACCCAGGCAGGCAGGCTTGTGGATTTTGGGCAGGGCAGGCAGGTTTTTAACACAGCACAGGAGGTTTGTTGAAACAGTATCTAATGGTAATTAGATTAAGTCCTTTTCTTTTTTCACTGCTCACTTTGGGAGTCATTCTGAGCTATTTTCCAGAAATGGTCATGTTAGGCAATCGAATTTGAATTTCTCAGCCAATATCTTTAACCAAAGTTATTGATATTATGGACTACCTATTATGCTTATGAATTGGTTATTGTCTCATAGAGGCCTCTAGCTCAGGAAAGGAACCTTTGGCATGTGCCTGTGAAAAACAGCCACCTAACTATTCTAATTCCATTTTACGGCATTTGTACCATTTGCCTTGTATGCCTTGGCATAGCAAGTATCCCCCTTTATTTCGTAAATCTTACGAGGGTTTCTGCCTCAGCCACCCTCACTGGCAGTGAGTTCCAGATTCCTACACCCTCTTGGTAAAAACATTTTTCCTCTCATCCCTTATGAATCTCTTGCCCCTTACCTTAAATCTACGTGACCAGTCATTGATCCCTGCACCAAAGCGAAAAGTTTCTTTCTGTTTCTGCCTCTCATAATTTTATACATTTCAATCATATTCTCCCTTCATCTGTTCAGTTGTATGGAAAACAACTTTAGACTGTTCAATCTTTCTTCATTTCAAAAACTCTTCACCTTGGACAGCATCCTGATAAATCTCCCCTGCACCTTCTCCAGTGCAGTGACATTCCCCCCAACCCTTCACTGTGGATTCCAGACCTGTGCCCATTACGCTAGCTGTGTCCTAAACAATGTTTTGCATAGTTCCAGCATAACCACCCTACTCTTAAATTCAATGCCTTAGTTAGTAAAGGTAAGTGTCCCTTATGCCTTCTTCATTACTTTATCTACCCGACCTGATACCTTAAGGGACTGGTGTACATGTATATCAAAATCCCTGGGATCCTCAGTGCTTCCACCTTTCATCATATATTCCTATTCCTTATTTGTCCTGCTGAAGTGCATTCTCTCACGTGTATCCAGATTGAATTCCATTTGCTGCTGATTAGCCTATCTATATTCTCCTGTTATCTAAAGCTAACCTCCTCATGAATGACTACTCCACCAATTTTGCACCATCTGCAAACTAACTGATCTGCCTTGCTATGTAGATATCTAAATCGTTTATAAATAACACAAACAGCAATAAGTCCAACATTGATCCCTGCGCTGAACACAGAATTCCAATCACCAAAACACCAAGCAATCATCGGCCTCTGTTCTTTGACATTCGACCAATTCTGGATCCGAGTAGCCAAATTTCCTCAGATCCCTTGGGCTATTCACTATTAGTCTCCCATGTGGGACATTGACAAAAGCCTTGCTGAAGTCCAAGTAGATTATGTCAAATGTAATCCCCTCTTGTACACACCTGGTTACTCCTTCAAAAAATGCAATCAAGTTATTCAGACATGGCCTCCCCTCAATAAAACCGTGACTGCCCTGCCTTTCCAAGTGTGGATTAATTCTGTCCCACAGAATTGCTTCCAGTAGTTTCCTCACCTGAGGTGAGACTTAGTATTGTGTATCTTTATTTCAATATACAATTTTTATTCACTTTTGCGATATGGACATCACTGCCTGTCTTGAGTTGCCCTTGAGAAAGTGGTGGTGAGTTGCTTTCTTAACCCGCTGCATGCCATGTGATATAGCTACTCTCGTGATGACATTAGGGAGGGAATTCCAGGATTTTGACTTGTTTTAAGCATTTATATGTACTTTATCATGAAATGCTGACAAGGTCGACAAGGAAATATAAGAATTCAAAAAGATTTATGGTCCTCATGAAGAAATAGTTAGGACTGGTAGACAGACCCTCAATAATTTGCCCAGAACTGCGTGCTGTGTTTGTTGTCGGCCTTTTTCTAAAGCAGTTGATTCAAACGGTCTGATTGTAAAATTCTTTTCTGTACAAATGTTTGCTTTAAAATAAATAGAAGTAAAGAGAAGAATCCGTCTAGAATTAGATTTGATTTGTGTGTGGCTTTGAGAGTGATCTTGTCATGAGTATGCTGTGAGATTACCCCAGAGACGCTGATATGCTAAAGTAATAGACTTTTGGAGACTGGCAACAACTGTTCTGCTTCTGTGCCACCACAAAAATTCAAATCTGTCTTGTTTAGAAATACTTGGAGGCATCCTATTGCTGTGCATCTGATTTGAAAACTGTAACATGCAAAAACATACTCTTAGTATTACCCTGAAAGATTCAACATAAAGTAATTTAACAGATTTCTTCTATTGTCTAGAATATCTTCTGAAATATTTGGTTTGTAAATGGGTAAGTCACAAAATTGTATCAGTGATAATGGGAACTGCAGATGCTGCAGAATCCGAGACAACAAAGTGTGGAGCTGGATGGACACCGAAGGCCAAGCAGCATTTTGACACATCCAGCATTGCCGAAGTGATTACCCACTGCAGTTTAGACACAACTTTATGAGCCGGCTTGTCATGAAAGACCAATTTAATCATCTAATAAGCAGTATGTTCTGGCTGAAATACTAAAACATGATGAAAATCTTTGCAATTAGACAACTGTTTTACATTTTGCATTATGCATAGAAACGGACAAACAAGAGGGTTGTGTTCTGAGGAGGGGTCACCCGACCAAAACGTTAACTCTGATTTTTGTTCACAGATGCTGCCAGACCTGCTGAGCTTTGCCAGCAAGTTCTGTTTTTGGTGTCATCTGATTTTCTGATTTTGTTTTGTCATGTTGATTCTTTAGAGCACATGTTTTTGAAGTTGAGTCTTCCCTCAGAAATGTCTCATTTGTTTTCACCAGCCATTTACTGTGTTTGCCAGCAGCAAAGCCAAAATTTCTTTAATTTATTTCTTGTGAAGCATGCCTTCAACAACCTGAGTTTACCTTATGGGTATGCTGCGCTTTTCCTCCAGGCTTGGTATTTTTCCCTGTATCCGAGTGCAGTTATCAAGTGCATTCTCATGAGAGCAGTTTAATCATGGCTTTTCTTGTTTTGAATTTGCTGTTGTTTTGGTTGTATAATTTGGCAGTCTGTCGTTTGGTTGTTGCTCTGCTTTGGTTGGAAGGTTAATCTGATTATCTATAGCTGCTGTATTTGAGTTAGTATTTCTTTACCATTGAATCCATTGTACTTCTGAAATTTGACACAAATAGAATATAATTTCACTTTGTGACTTTGCTGTTAACACAGTAAATGGAGGAAAGTATTGGCCAGACAATGCTGAGAGGATGTAGAGAATCTACAAACAATTGTAATAAGGGTTACGAATGTGATAACTCTAGCTGGCGTATGCCAGTTGAATTTCTTGTGTTAAATTGCTAGATTATGTTTTGGGGATATAATTCTGAAAATAATATCTTGCTGTATGGAAAACAATATCCTTGAACACTGGTAGGTCAGTTGGAAGGCAAAGAAACACTGGGATTCCTGAAAGTAGAAGGAGAGAGAAAAATCAAAGCATTAATGAACCTGGTCCAAAGTCCATAATTGCCAGTGATACATCAGAGAATTTGTTGGTTACCTGGCTGCTGATGCACTAAAGCAGTAACACACGATAATGACGTAACAAAAAAACATTCAAAAATGAGACAGCATTGAAATAACTGACAGCATTTAATCTGCTCCTGTTGTGATGAAAGTGTCTCATTGATTTGTGACAAAATAGTTCCAGGTTGAATGAATAATCAGGGGCTACATTGTATCAACTCAACGTAAGAGTAGTTTGTCTGTGGGACCTCGGGATAGTAATGATAAAGATCACTCTTGTCTATGGCTCCTGATTTCTACTGGTATGTGCTGTGGCAATCTATCAGTTCAGAGATGAAAAGTGGAGAGCAAGGGAAGGAGATTCAGAAGGTAGTTCGTTCTTTCAATAAAATACTTTCCATTTTGCTTTGTTGAGAATGCAGTCTTGAGTTTTGCAAGTGGCTTTAATAGCGTGTATTTCAGGTGTTGAGGGAGCCAAGGGATTTTATTTGTGAGGTGCTGGTAATTGTTAGGAGGAAATTATATTCTGGGAATATCTTGGTAATACAAACTGGAAACAGGTTAACTTTCAAATAAAGATCCAAAAAGATCCTCTGGTTGCTGGTTTGTTTCTGACTCAAAGGACATGTCTTTAAGGGCGGCATGGTGGTGCAGTGGTTAGCACTGCTGCCTCTTGGCACCAGGGACCCGGGTTTGATTCCAGACTTGGGTGAC
Source organism: Stegostoma tigrinum (assembly GCF_030684315.1). Classification (NCBI taxonomy): domain Eukaryota; kingdom Metazoa; phylum Chordata; class Chondrichthyes; order Orectolobiformes; family Stegostomatidae; genus Stegostoma; species Stegostoma tigrinum. The sequence continues at coordinate 299,696 of NC_081367.1, read as the reverse complement.
GGTCTGTGTGGAGTTTGCACATTCTCCCTGTGTCTGTGTGAGTTTTCTCCGGGTGCTCGGTTTACTCCCAACTGTCCAAAGATGTGCGGGTTAGGTGGACTGGCCATGCTAAATTGCCCATCATGTTCAGCAATGTGTAGATTAGGTGTGTTTTAGGGGGATGGGTCTAGATGGGATGTTCCAAGGATCCAACTGAACTTTTTGGACCGAAGGGCCTGTCTCCACATTGTAAGGATTCTAAAACTTAAAGTTCGTTACACTTAACCAAGATCGGAGTAAAATACTGGAAATGATTGTGAGGAGTGAATTTCAGGGTCGAACAGCTAATCTAACTAACATTGGCCAACATGTAGGTTTGGAAGGGGGCAGTCTGGCTGACTAACCGCTTTGAACTTTTAGACGAAATCATGTTCCAGGTAGACTGTGGGAATTCCAAGATGCAGAAATAGGATAAGGTCATTTGGATCTATGAGTCTGCTTCGCAATTCATTTAGATCATTACCTGATTTGACATATATCTAGACTTTTAAAAAAGAAACTTCAGCAAAGTTCCATGTAACAGAGCTATTGAAGCTCATTGTGGTGGAATGAAAACAAAACACAAGAATGGATTGAAACTGGCTGAAGCGATGAGTTTTCATTTGAGAAGTGGTATCAAGATTGAGACTGGTAAGAGTACTTGCTGGGGTGTCCTCGGATCATGTTCGGATCTTGCCTATTTGTAGTTACCACCACCAACATGGACTCAGGGGTTTAATGTGAACTGGCCAAATTTTCTAACAGTGACAAACTGGTGGAGGGAAGGGTGTGACTAAATCTGAGATCAGATTTTTGAAAAATATGTCTGCCACTTCAATGCACCACCTTGCTCCCTGGCCAACATCTCTGTCTCCGGCTTGCTGCAGTGTTCTAGTGAAGCCCAGTGCAAGCTGGAGGAACAACGCCTCATTTTCTGCTTGGGGACCCTCCAGCCCTCCGGACTCAATATTGAGTTCAATAATTTTTGGGCCTAAACTCTCCCATGTCCCAGCCACCCCCACCCCACACACCAGGCCTTGTTACCATGTAGCCTCCCCCGACACACCCGCTATTGTTAATGACTAACAGTCCCCATTAACAACTATTCACCCTCCCAGCCTGATCATTAGCAACTCCTAAATCTGTCCAACTGTCTTTCTCTTTGGGCTCTACCCTGTTGATTGCTCCTGACCCCACCCACCTCCCCATTTTCTACCTATACAAACTGACGTTTTCCCAGCCACCATTCAGTTTTTCAAAACTAAAGTGCATGTTTAGGCCTGTACATTGGCATGTAAGTGAACCTGCTTCCATTTTCTCAGCTAATAACTGTATATTTAGGAATCTATTTACATTGGGAGTTGGCCATAAGTTTTCAACTCGGAAATGTTTTTAGATTGCCCAGGGCAGCTAATGTGCAGTTCATACCAAAGTCAGAGAGTACTGAATTCAATGGATGGAGAGGAAGAGGCTTTCGTACGGAGGGATGATTATACAGTCAAAAGTATCTCATCAAAACAGGTTGGATTTGATGAACATTGTGTCAGATGGCAAAGATAATCAATTTGCTGATTCTCCAAACCTTTTTACTCAATCTGCAGTTGTGGAACTATTTCATTAAGTAAGCGAGATATTGATTTTATTTGCATTATTGTGTGTTTTCAAATGTCAATGCAGTAACCTACTCAAAAATTATGGTTCATATCTGGCACTCTGGGTGAAGATGTTCTTATGAGAAACTTTGCAATGTTCTATCGTTGACTAATGCTCTCTAATCTGTAGTAGATTTTAACATAAATATTTATCAATTGGTATATTTTTGGTTTGTTCTTTGCAAAGCCTCTGTCGGAGTTGTGCAAATGTGCTGTTCCCAGAGGGACATTCCGTGCCAGTTGTATTGTAAGCCTTTGTAATGTAGGCCCAAGCATGGAGCATTGCTTCATTTGTGTTATTTTTCCAGGATGAATCAAATGTTTTGTATTTGTTGCTTATTAAATAATAACAGCTTTGCCAAATCTAAAATGTCAGGGAGACGCCAATTATAAATCCTGCGAAGGGAACGAATGACAAATTCCAATTAATTTTAAAATTTTTAAACTGATTCTTACAGGAATATTTTTGTCAAAACAGGAACTGTAAGCGTAGGGGAGTGAAGCCCCAGTAATTGCAAAATAAACTACACAGTCTATGTGTAGAGTTGACAAAGTGTGGAGCTAGATGAACACAACAGGCCAAGCAGCTTCTTAGGAGCACAAAAGCTGACGTTTCGGGCCGAGACCATTCATCAGACAAGTTCCGAGGTTGCTGCTTGGCCTGCTGTGTTCATCCAGCTCCACACTTTGTTATCTCGGATTCTCCAGCATCCGCAGTTCCCATTGTCTCTCTCCACACAGCCCAGGTGTAGTTGCCTCTAGTGCATTTTATTGACTGTACAGTTACAAGAATTATTAAACATTTTAGTTCACTGTCATTTGAATAGAATAGAATCCCTACAGTGTGAAAGCAGGCTATTCATTCCATTGAGTTTACACTGACCCTCTGAAGACAATCCCACCTCGATCCACCCGATCCAGGAAACCCTGCATTTCCCATGGCTAACTCAACTAGCCTGGACACTATGAGGTAATTTAGCATGGCCAGTCCTGGACATCTTTGGGTAGTGAAAGGAAACCAAAGCACCTGGCGGAACAAGCAGACTCTACACAGACAATAAAATGTGAGGCTGGATGAACACAGCAGGCCAAGCAGCATCTCAGGAGCACACAACTGGTGTGCTCCTGAGATGCTGCTTGGCCTGCTGTGTTCATCCAGCCTCACATTTTATTATCTTGGAATCTCCAGCATCTGCAGTTCCCATTATCTCAGACTCTACACAGACAGTTGCCTGAGGGTGGAATTGAACCCAGGTTCCTGGCACTGTGAGGCAGCAGTGCTAACCACTGAGCCACCGTGTCACCTCTTTCTCAGCTACTTATGAATTTATATCTACAGGTAACTTTAATACTTAAAGGGCTCCTACTGTAACAACTTCTGTAAATTTGGAGCTTCGAAAGAAACAAAATCCCCTTTTGTTGGTCTTAACTTGACCTTTACTGCTACAGCAGGTTAAAGCTCACTCAGTTCTCTTAGCTGTCTGAGATCCATTGCACAATGTGGGATTCTCTAATTTTGACTGAATCTTACCTCTGTAGCTTGAAATGTATCCTTAACTGCAATCTATGCAAATGCAGCCTCAAGCCCCGAGTGCCACTAAATGTACCAGTATAGATAAAGGTACTGGGATTTGATTCAGTTGTTTGGGCAGCTGGTTTATGAGCGATGCCAAAAACGTGGGTTCACTTCCGACACTGGCTGAGGTTACCATGAATTTCCCAATGTTTCAACGTCACCCGTAGCTCAGAAGCATGGTGACCTTCAGGTTAAGCTCACCACCAGTAATCTCTTGCCCCATGCTCCTTTGAGTCTATGGTGACTTGACCTTTTATATCTCTTAACAAAAGAAGCTGAGTAGAATGTAGATAACCGAGAAGGCTAGTCACAAATAACAAAAAAGCTTTTCAGCTCAGTACTGCAATAAATGTCAATGTTACGTTGAGTAAAACATGAAACAAATCTCTGAGTACCTGAAAACTTACAGCTGCTTTTTGTTTCAGTAGAGAGAGTTTTACACTGAAAGCCAGCAGCAGGAGTATGTTGCAATATGCTTTTTGGGTGTATGTTTACTGTTTATTAAATCAGGTTCTGGCTCTTTGCTCATATCTCCAGGACTGAAGTCTTGCCAAAAATGAGGCCTCAGGAAACAGGAGTGTACCTGCTTCAGAGAACAAGGAGGCTGCAGGATGCTGATTAACCTAATAAACAGCAGCTAGGAATAGAAGATTACGGCAGGCATTCAGTGCAGCAGTTGAATAAGAGCTTGAGGGCCTCGTATTAAACTAGGCAGTGCAGTGATCTGTAGTATGAGGTAGAGAAGCACAGTGGAACTGATGGGCACAGATCTCTGAACTCTCAGCCTGTAGCAAAGATGGTAATAAATCTGAGGGACTTTCACATGAACACATTAATTTACAGATCATTGGGAGTGGTCTGGTATTTTGCTGTGGTCTGAAAGTAATAATGCTGCCACTTTTTCACCTTACTCCTAATTGTGGTGGTGTCTTGTTTGCCCTTCTTGATAGATATTTGGAGAAAGCTTGTTGTTTTTTATATTTTCTGCCAAATGACACTCATGTCCCCTCTTTGTGTTGACTTGATTTTATAGTGCCACCCATGGTGGCTCCTGCCTGTGCCTTTCAGAGTGTTGTAGGGATTTTCTTGCTTCCATTCTTGTGTGACCACTTTTCCACACATTCTGTTTTATTTTCTTCTCTGAGCGTAACCTGACGGCATAGAGTTTTACATGGCTATCAATGTTCGGATTGCTGTCCTGACTCTGGCCGCCTTTGGGTCTTGCAAGCGTAGGCTGATTGAGCGTGAGCACAAGCCTATTGTGAATGGCTGAAAGAACATGTTTAATTTGATCAGCTACTTGTTAGCAGACATTTTGTTTCACATGGCATTAGATGTGATTCTGTGATTGGGGCATTGCTTACCAAAGAATCCGAAGTGTGTGTCAGTAGCTGCACTAAAAAAAACAATTTAATTGGTTTATCTTATAATGTATCTTATTCATTCGAGCTAGATGCGACCCAGTTACATTCGCAGGTGCTTTCTCCTGAACCAAGTGATTTGTCCAATTTCTGCACTTTGTTTTTTTAATTACCCAATAGGGTGGTAACACTTTGACTAGTTAGAGTCAACTTGTCAATCAATCAGCCCTTTTCCTCTGTGCTATAAATTATGATCCTTTGAAACTTAGCATTCTTGCATTTGTCCTGATGAGTGCAAAGTGGAAAGCTGTGGCAAATTGTGTCTGTTTTTGGCAGTATTCTATATGCTGAAAACGCAAGAGATGATAACTTAATGAAAGGGCTGTTCCTTCACTGTTGCTGGGCCAAAAACCTGGGATTCCCTCCCAAATAGCATTGTGGGTCAACCCATAGCAGGAGGAATGCAGCGGTTTAAGAAGATAGCTCACCACCACCTTCTCAAGGGCAACTAGGGATGGGCAAGAAATGCTGGCCAGCCAGTGACGCCCACATCCCACAAATGAATAAAAAAATGAAGGATCAACATATTTTTTCTTGCTGATTAATCTGCTGTACGTCTCCACTATTTCCTGGATTTATATATACAAAATATCTGACTTTTTTGGGGGGCAATATGTTGAAACTTTCTTTGGTAATGTTATTCAAGAGTCAGCCTAATACAGATTAACTATCAATCTGAAACCTTGTTAAACTTGACAGAAATGAAAACTCTACTTTCCATTTATAGAGTTTATGCCACTATGACAACTTGATGTCCCTAAATCTTGTAGATAATAAAGAATTACCAACCCATTCTATAATGGTCATTGTTTGGTTTGTCAAAGGCCCAAGGTCCCAAATCTGATTGAATCAACAACTGGATAGGCCTGTTCAGGTTGCATTAGTAGATCTTTAATTAATTCTGTCTGAAATATTTGATTGCACTGCAAGTATATTACATGAAGGCAAAACAGGTGGTTTCTACTATGTGCGGGGCTGAGGGTTCTTGTCAGGAATGTTGTTAACTTGTTGAATCCAACATTTTTTTGTCCAGTCCTCCAAAGACAGTTTCCCTGTTTAGCCCTTAATAAACATCACAAACAGAGAGATATAGCTGGGACTTTTTGGTCATGTGTTCTGGTAGTCCATGATGGCCTGGATTTACTGTAAAAATATCAGTGAAGCTAACAGTGGGCTAAATTTTCCCAGGCTTTCTGGACGATGTGGGCAGTGCTGGATCAGTTGGAAAAAATATGACAAGATTAGAAAGAAATACTTGGCTTTGAGAAAAAAAGTCCAGTTTTCCATCAAAGGTTTCAATGGTGAGAGATGAGTTTCACTCGTGTGCAGCAAAAGGCATTTGTGCGAGTATTTGGATCTCATGAGTATCTAACCTCACCTTGAGGTGAGGAATTAGACAGTGACAATTACTGACATGAAAGTCAGAGTGGATATTTGCCAGCTGTTGCAACTGCTTCTCTCGCCTCTATCTTGGCCAGCAATTGTCAACATCGCAGGGTCTGCTCTCGGGGAAGTGACTGCTGGCACCCGCGTGAAGACAGAGTTTGGCTTTGGACAAACCTTCTACTGATATGCCTTCGACTTGCCTGGATTCACTCCCAAATATTAGGTCCAGAACTGTGCACACCCCGCCCACCGACCCCCCGCTCTGAATGCAATGCAACGCGAGTATTTTGCTCCCTTCCTACCTTGCAAAATTAAACTATTCCAGTGAGTAGTTGGGTAGTTAAAGTCCCCTATTACGGCCTTATTATTCTTACCCTTGTCTGAAATTTAATTATATTTCAATCCTGTATCTCTCAGACTGTTCAGGAGCACACAACAGTAAGCTTGCCCTTTTTATGTTTGTTGCCTCCTTCCATAGAACTTTGCTTTGTGATCTTTCCAAGTTATAATCCTTCTTCATTGATTCCTTGATCAATAGTGTGACCCACCTTCTTTACATGGCCCACTCTTCTGTCTGTCCTGCTCTCGATCTGGTCTGAATACCTGAAAACGACAAGTGATGAGCTGCCAATCATGCCCATCTTTCAACCACGCCTCAGTTTTAGCTATGATATAATACTCCCACATGCCTATCTGTACACTCAGCTCATCCGTCTTATTCTATACACTGCCCACATTAATGAAATACATTCTATTTAACCATATCAAACTCACTTCTGTCTTACATGCCATTTGGTTCCTCACCCTTCCAGACTTAATCACTCACTCGCTGACTCAAACATTTTAACTTAGAATTCATCTCAAAATCTATCCCCTCTGAACTACTTGTCAGGATCCACCCTCCTTCCTTCAAATGACTAATATCTGTTGTAAACAGTTGTAGTCCCACCACCGATTCCTGTAGAACCCCACTGGTCATGGGTCACCAAACTGAAAAAGAACCCTTTATCTCCAATTGCTGTTTCTTGCCTATGAACCAATCTGTATCCATGCTAATATGCTACCTCCAACACTGTGGGCTCTCGTGTTATGACCTAACCTTTTGTCAAAATACAAAGCCCAAAGACAACACATCTATAGAACATCGAACATTACCGCACAGAACAGGCCCTTCGGCCCTCGATGTTGTGCCGACCTGTCGTACCAATCTGAAGCCCATCTAACCTACGCTATTCCATGTACGTCCATATGCTTGCCCAATGACGACTTAAATGTACTTAAAGTTGGCGAATGTACTACCGCTGCAGGCAATGCGTTCCATACCCTTACTACTCTCTGAGTGAAGAAACTACCTCTGACATCTGTCCTATATCTTTCACCCCTCAATTGAAAGCTATGCCCGCTTGTGCTCGCCGTCACCATCCTAGGAAAAAGGCTCTCCCTGTCCACCCTATCTAACCCTCTGATTATCTTATATGTTTCAATTAAGTCACCTCTCAACCGGCTTCTCTTGAATGAAAACAGCCTCAAGTCCCTCAGCCTTTCCTCGTAAGACCTTCCCTCCATACCAGGCAACATCCTAGTAAATCTCCTCTGCACCCTTTCCAAAGCTTCCACATCCTTCTTATAATGCGGTGACCAGAACTGTACACAATACTCCAAGTGCGGCCGCACCAGAGTTTTGTACAGCTTCACCATAACCTCTTGGTTCCGGAACTCGATTCCTCTATTAATAAAAGCTAAAACACTGTATGCTTTCTGAACAGCCCTGTCAACATGGGTGGCAACTTTCAAGGATCTGTGTACATGGACACCGAGATCTCTCTGCTGAGAGTATTAGCAGTCCTCTGGCACCTTAGCTGTGGCCAGAAATGACTTGAAAATCTTTGCCAGGACCTCTGATATCTCCTTTCCTGCTTCATAAAGTCATGCAGTACAGAAACAGGCTCACTTAATCAACATCAATGCCAACTAACAAACATCAAACTACTAATCCCATTTACCTGCACTGAGTCATTACCGACCATACCCTGGCCCTTTAAATGCTCATCTGTTGCTTCTTAAATATTGCAAGCGTACCTGCCTTCTGCACCTTGCCAGGCAGCATATTACATGTTTGTATCACTTTTGGTGAAAACACTTGCCTCAGATCCCCTCTTAATAGCTGACAGTTCACCTGAAATCTATGCCCTCTGACTTAAACTCATTTACTGGTTCTCACAATCAATCTATGCCTCTCATAATTTTGTATACGTCGATCAGCCTCCTCTGCTGCATGGAAAACGCACTTAGCCTATCAGTTTCTCCTCATAAAACTTGCATTCAATCACAAAACAACAACCTGAAACATATACTATCAACAAACCTGGCCAACACCTCTGTCTCCGGCTTGCTACAGTGTTCCAGTGAAGCCCAGCGCAAGCAGAAAGAGCAACACCTCATTTTCCACTTGGGGACCTGACAGCCCTCCAGACTCAATATTGAGGTCTGTAATTTTAGGGCCTAAACTCTCCCATATCCCAGCCCCCGCTACCCCACACACCAGGCTTTGTTACCACACAGCCTGCCACGACACATTCCCTGTTGTTAGTGACTAACAGTCCCCATTCACAACTGTTCACCCTCCCAGCCTGATGGTTTGCAACTCCTTTATCTGTCCACCTGTCTTTCTCTCTCTTTGGGCTCTATCCTATTGTTTACTCCCTACACCACCCTCCTCCCTATTTTCTGCAGAGAAACCGATGTTTTCCCAGCCACCATCAGTTCTGGGGAAGGGTCACCGGACCGGAAACCTAAACTCTGTTTTCTCCTCCAACATATGCTGCCACACCTGCTGAGCTTTTCCAGCAACGTTGTTTTTGTTCATCATTTACAGCATATGCAGTTCTTTTGGTTTTTATCAACAAACCTGTCAGACTCACCAATGCTTTGAAATGCTCCCACTTGTTGCTCAAGACCCTGGGCTCAAGTTGCTCCAATAAGAGACACCTGCTGTACACATGGTCATGCAGACCAGCAGGAGCACTCAGCAGTTGACATGTAGTGTAGGATGCACCAATCATGGGTCAGAGCTTAATTCCAGGCATACCTTAGCTGAACAGAACACTGATCTTTGCTTTTAATTTACTCATCTGCCTGCTCAGTTGGAGGGAACACAAACCAGTGTTCCCACTCAGGTCTCTGCTCGTATGCATGCTTTTCAGTGAGAGCCTTATCTCACCCACTCCTCTCAATAACATTCTCTGACTGTCACTGGGCCATCACCAGCTCGTCTCAGTAAAACTGACTGACTGTGTCACAGGGCCCTCCCCTCCTCCTCTCAGTAACACTGCCTGTCACAGGGCCTTCACCCGCTCCTCTGTAGCATTGACTGACTGTCACAGGGCCCTCACCCGCTCCTCTCAATAACATTGACTGACTGTCACAGGGCCCACACCTCCTCCTTTCAGTAACGTTGACTGACTGGACATGGCCCTCACGCCCTCGTCTCGGTAACACTGACTGACGTCACAGTTCCCTCACCCGCTCCTCTCAGTAATACTGAATGTCACAGGGCCCTCAGCCACTCCTCTCAGTAACACGGCCCGTCACAGAGCCCTCAACCGCCGCTCTCAGTAACACTGAGTGACTATCTCAGGGCCCTCACACCCTCCTTTCAGAAACACTGACTGACTGTCACAGGCCTCTCACTCCCTCCTCTCAGTAACACTGACTGCCCGTCACAGAGCCCTCATCCGCTGCTCTGAGTAACACTGGCTGACTGTCACAGTGCCCTTACCTTGCCCACTTATCTGAATTAGAGACAATATCAATGTGGTTGCTTTATGAAGTACAAATACAGTGAGAAATTAATGTCACAATCAAAGTGAACTTGATTAGTAAGAGATTGTGATAGACTGTCTTTATTTATTTAATATAAGTATGTTATTACTGATTTTATGACCTGAAGTCACAGCCGTATTAAATCAGCTTCCCTGCCTATATTCGCAACACGTTGATATGAAGTATTTGGTGACGTTCAAAATTGATCCCAATGTTTCCTAATCAGATTTTTTGAAAAGTCAGTGCCAGACTTTGTGCATAACAATACCAGACACCAGGTTTATAGCTTAAACAAAAGATTTGACAATTTATTAACAATATAGTATCTTTTAAAAAAAAGTTTAGCAAAAAGGTATTCTGATGAATGCCCATGACTTAAACATCATCTTCTCTGACTGTAGCCCCCATTCTAACAAAGACAGAAAGACAGACAAACAGATATAATTAAGGCATATATTAAAGGGAAAGAAATAAATCAAGTGTAACTAGCCAGTTTACTTAACCAGACTGCATGACCTTTAAAACGGAAAGCCCTGTGGATGCTGTAAATCAGGAACAAAAACAAAGCTGCTGGAAAAGCTCAGCGGGTCCAGCAGCATCTGTGAAGGAAACAAAGTAAAATTTCAGATCTGGCGACCCTTCCTCTGATCAGTTCTGAGGAAGGGTCACCAGATCTGACATCGTGCCTCTTTTTTACCTTCACAGACGTTTCCAGACCTGCTGAGCTTTTCCGGAAATTTTGTTTTTGTCCATCATCTAAAATCTCACAGTCAGATGAGATTGTATCTTAAAGCTAAAATCTGAACAATCTACAGATGCTGTAAACCAGAAACAAAAACAGAATTTGCTGTAAAAAACCAGCAGATCTGGCTGCATCTGTGGAGAGAAAACAGAGTTAACATTTTGGGTCGTATTACCCTTCCTCAGAATTCCTTATTTCTAAGTGTCACAGGATCGGAAACGTTAATTCTAACTTCTGTCCATAGAAGCTGCCAGACTCGCTGAGTGTTTCCAGTAATTTCTGAGCTTCTGTCTTGGTTTCTGAAAACACTAAGCTATGCAAATACCTTTCAGTAGGCTTTGGGGGATATTTAATTATTACTTGTAACAGAGGACCTCTTCACTTAGAATAAGTTGATAATGGGAGGACAACCAGTTGGCAATCAAACCTCTGCCCTGTAGCTTTTGCAGGGACAACCCTTCTGATTTAAAGACAGTTCAATATTGGTTTCTCTTTGTTAGTGACACATCAATAGAGTTTTCTTGAAAGAAGAATTGACCTGCAATTAACTTGCAGACCTAGCCTCAGAAACAAATATCAAATTGTTTCTTCTTTTTTCACATAAGCTGCTGCTCACAATCCAAAGGTCACTCTCAGTTCACAGTTCACAGCTCCAAACCAAAAATGATAATGAACTTAAGTACTAGGAGGAGTAAGCCAATTCAGCTCCTTGAACCCCGCTGTTTGATATGATTGTGGTTGATCTTATCTCTGCTGCAACTTCAGTTTCCTACCTGCTCTCCATAATTCTTGAACCCATTATGAACTCAAAAATTGTTCTATCTCCTCTTCAAATTTGCTCACTGTCACAGCCCTCCAATGCCCTCTCAGGGAGTGAATTCCAGAGATTCATGACCCTTCCAGTATAGAAATTTTTCATCATCCCTTTAAACCTTCTTCCCCTTATGCTAAAACTATGACCTCTTGTTCTATTGCCCGCATGAGGAACCATCCTTTCCATGTCAACTTTATCAATCTGCTTGAACATTTTATATCCCTCAATTAGATCCCTTCTCATCTTTCTGAACACCTGAGAATGTCGGCCAAAATTACTCTGTCTGTCTTAAGACAGGTTCTCGTCTCTGGAATCATCCTGGTGAACCTCCACTGGACTGCCTTCAATACAATGGCATCTCTCCTTAAGTAAGGAGACCAGAACTGTACACAGGGCTCCAGGTGTGGTCTCACTAATGCCTTGCATAGTTGCAGCAACCTTCTTTTGTATTTTTATACTCTCTTTCTTTAGCAACAAATGCCAAAATTCCATTTGCCTTCCTTAATACCTGCTGTACCTGCTTACTGGGTTTCTGTGGTTCATAAAACTAAAAAAAATGAAGGTTTCAATGCTGTTAAAATGAAATCCATCCAAGTAAAATTAAAATAACGATAAGAGAACATTAATGGAAAATGAAAACATTTTTCTCTCTCTGGAGAGCAATATGGAACAGCCTTCACATAATAATGTTATTTGTGAGCTTGGGTTCTATACTGGAGGAATGCTGCGCAAGTTTTAAGTTTGATTTGTACATCTATACCGTGTGTAGTGAGAAGGACAAGACGTGGGTTTTAATCTAATAATTTTCTGTGTTCTTCTGTTAAAAATATACATAGGCATCCACTTGTGAGCATATTCAGTAATTGAATACCACAGTAAAGAGAACGAAAATTTATCTCACCCTGGGATCGGAATTGTCCAGTATCACCATCAACTGGGATCATAACACTTATCATTTCAAAGGCCAAACCTGATATTACCACTCGATTCCTCAACTAAAATGGAATTTGATTCATTCAATTGTCATACATCAATGACCTTGATAGGGTGTTGTAAATTACAAAGTGAAACAAAATAGCCCTTCACCATTTTTCTTGTAAAGCAAATCCATCATATTCGATTGTTGTAGTGGTATAAAACACAAGTAAGTCACACATTGCAAAGTCCTCCTGAATGTGAGCCAGACATTTACATAGATCTGTGGTTAACCTCAAGAGGCAACCCAATCTTGTATTTGTTTCCTGTTTATGACTTTTTAGGCCACTTTTCTGACAAGAAAGACTTCACCAGTCTCCTTAAACAGCTGAGATCAGACTAAATACAAAGCTCTATTTTGTCCATAACCTACCCTTGATCAATGCTAAAGAAGATACGCTAGCATTTAAATAAAATTGTATTTATAGAGCCATAGAGTGATACAACACGAAACAGACTTTTCAGTCCAACTAGTTCATGCTGACCATAATCGCAAACTAAAGTAGTCCTGCCTGCCTCCTGCACTCGGCCATATCCCTCCAAACATTTCTTATTCATGTACTTATCTGGATGTCTTTTAAATAGTGAAACTGTACCCACATCCACCAATTCCTCTGGAAGTTCATTCCACATATGAACAATCCTCTGTGTAAAAAGATTGCCCCTCATTTCCTTTTTAAATCTTTCTCCTCTCATCTTAAAAATATGCCCCCTAGTTTTGAAATCCTCCACAGTAGGGAAAAGACATTTGGCGTTCACCTTATCTAGATCCCTCATTATTTTATAAACATTCATCGGGTGACCCCTCAACCTCCTATGTTCCAGTGAAAAAAGCCCCAGTCTATTCTCACCTTAAATCTCAAACCATCCATTTCTGGCAACATCCTGGTAAATCTTTTCTGAACCCTCTCCAGCTTAATAATATCCTTCCTTGAACACTGACCAGAATTGGACGCAACAGTGTAGAAGAGGCCTCACTAATATCCTGTACAACTTCAACATGGCATTCCAACTCTTCTCCTCGAAAGTCTGAGTAATGAAACACCTTCCTAACTACCGAAAGAACTACAGATGCTGTAAATCATGAACAAAAACAAAGTTGCTGTAAAAGCTCAGGAAGTCGGGCAGCATCTTTGAAGGAAAAAACAAGTTAATGTTTCAGGTCCGGTGACCTTTCCTCAAAACTGGCATTTCCCCTCTTCGCTGTCGACTGTACCACCGATTTTGGTATCATCTGCAAGCTTACTAACCAGGCCTTCTATATTCTCATCTAAATCATTTATATAAATGACAACCAAAAGCAGACCCAGCAATGATCCCTGTGGAACACCGCTGGCAACAGGTCTCCATGATGGAAATTTCCTTGCATCACCACTCTCCATCTCCTGCCTTTTATGCAATTTTGTTTAGTTTCTTCTCAATTAATATTCCAGTAATAAACATCCCTGATGAGTGGCAGAATGGTAACCGCACCCGAAGTGTTAATGCTGTTGTTTTTTCCATCACAGATGTTGCCAGACCTGGTGAGCTATTCCAGCAACTTTGTTTTTGTTCCTGATGAGCTGCGACTTTGTACTTGAGTGATTTCCAACATCAAAAGTTCTAAATGTTGGAAAAGATTGGTTGACCTTGACTTCCTAGCTTGAAAATGTGCCTTTTATGCAAAGAAACTGTACTCTGGGACAGTGGTTTTGCAGATTTACCTGCAGGTCCAGCTGTGAATCGGAGTTGAAGAAGTTGCATGCACTGATGAATAGGCAGCTGTTGGCCTCTGGATGGATTCCTGTGGAAGCGACGAGGATCTAGGTCATTGACTCGAGAACTGATGAGGGAATGGCTTGCCCCAACCATCTTCCCTTCAGGGGAACACCAGACTCAGGTCGCTGCCCTCAAGGGGTATGTCATCCTGACCTTGCTCTTCTCATGCGTCGGCAGCTACATCTTTCTCCCCTCTAGCACTTAATAGACCGGCGGCAGACCTGGTGGGATGTCACTTTCCATGAGCTGTTGGCTAATCAGAACCCAGCAGGTGTACTGAGCAGCAGTGTCACTTGGGAGGTGATGATCTCTGTTACCATGGCAACCAACCTACGATTATTGCTCGATCTCGGGCCAGGATTGAGTGAAACACCATTAGCACACCTCTTCCCCTTCTTGATGTTGCACATTGAATGCCTTTGAAGGCCTGTTACATTTCTTAATGGTGACACCCCTGCCCACTGTTGAGTCAATACCAGTTGTTGTGGGATGATGTATGTGAGCGTCAGTTGCTCAGTTAGGGACTTTAACTTGCAATGAGGTTGGGAAGTTATGTATAAGTCTTCTCACCATGGATTTAATCTGGCTCTAAGCAGAATTGTAGGTGGTACCATCCTTCCACCTGATTAAATGTCCTCTATTTCCAAACTTGCCACAAGGGAAAGTACAAAATCCCGCTGTTTTTGTTCTCAATTCATGGTTTAATTTTGCAATCAGTGTTGTAAGCAGCAGATTAGTTCAGTCCTTGTGAAATTGAAGGCAATGCAACACTTTAATTGGTCACTTTTTAACATGGTAGGTTCTCAGACTGAGGAAATGGTGAATGTTGTTGATCTTTAATCCAATATAATGGAGGAGAGAAAAATCTGGACCACAGAGCCCACAGGAAGAAAATTATAATCTGTCAGTGCTGCCTCCATTAGAACAATGCCAAGTAAATACCCGTCCCCATATCAAACAATAGAAGTTTCCTGCATATCAGAACATACCTATTGAGTGGGGAACTGACGAATAATGCAGGAGCACCATCGGATTGAAATACTTTTATTCTAAGGATTTCAGAACATGCTGGGATTTTTATTGCAAGCAATACTTGTGATGGAATATTCTTTTTATGTCAAAATGCTGCAACAGTTTGGAAGAACCAATATTAAATGGATATTATTGCAGATAATATATGTGAATGAAATAAAATTGTTTGCTTAAAGTATTTTGTAATTCTAATTGAATGTCGCATTTTTGTATCTTAGTTGTCTTCTGTTTCTTATTTTTCTTATTTTTATGGAGCAGGTATTGTCCTGGTCACTTGTAATGCTGCCAATTCAAGATTAACTGCATGGATGGTCTTTATCAGTTGCTTAATCCCCGATGTCAGTTTGTAATCCTGAATCCAATATTGTCACTTCATCTTTCAGTTCTGTTTATAATCAAAGTTTGAGATCAACAGCTTTCATTTTACTATCTGGAAGTCAATCAGTGCAGATTTTGTTTGTAAACCAGCATTCTGTATGTAAAACTGCCTTGTTTAATTAGATTAGTTAGTTGAGATTCATTTTAGTGAAATGAATCCGAACTAAGTTTCATCTCTTCCTCATTCTGAACACATGCTATGTCACACAATGGCTATTCAATTTTGCATTGGTGCCGGTTCAAACCATGTGTATTCCAACTACGCATTGATACAGATGAAATAGTACCATTTCCTTGTTAGTACCATTCTCACCGTACAGTGTTTCGGCATTTCATTATGTTTCTGTGTACAGTTCTGAACCAGTCCCCTTGCCCCTGAGCTTGCCAAATGTCTCAATGTTGTCGTGACATTGTCAAAGAATTCATTTCTTGGCAGATTCAGAGATAAATTAATGTAAACTAGTACGTATTAATGCCTCTGCTGTAATCAGGCGAAACACTCAGGCCATTGTCTTAATTTTTCTCTCTTGTATTCATTGAAATGTTGACCATGCCATTTGCTCCACTTACTGGGATTGGACTTGTTACAGAAGTGCTGAATGTCAACTTGCCAAATACAATTGGCTAAAAAGTCTGAGGCCAATCAGTCTCTTGAAACATTTTGCTGTGCAATCAACATTCCAACATTAATTGACAATGAAAAATTACGTACGTGCTTCAGAAGATTAGATTTGAAACAGAGATTTGTGAATATGAATGGAGCTATATATGTCTCCATCTCGGGCACCACCCTCAAGTCCACCTGGACTATTTCCAACACCTCCCTCACCTCCCTGGACCCCTCTATCTCCATCTCAGGCAACCACCTAGAAACCGATATCCATTTCAAGCCCACCGACTCCCACAGCGACCTAGAATATACCTCCTCCCACCCACCTCCTGCAAAAATTCTATCCCCTATTCCCAATTCCTTTGCCTTCGCCGCATCTGCTCCCAGGATGAGGCATTCCATTCCCGTACACCTCAGATGTCCTCGTTTTTCAAGGACCGCAACTCCTCCACCACCGCGCCCCCCCCCAAACCCCCCGCAGTGGTCAAGAACGCCCTCGACCGTGTCTCCCTCATTTCCTGCAACTCATCCCTCACACCCTGTCCCCGCAATAACCACCAAAAGAGAACCCCCTCATCCTCACATACCACCCTACCAACCTCCGGATACAATGCATCATCCTCCAACACTTCCACCAATTGTAATCTGACCTCACCACCACAGAACTTTTTCCTCTGACCCTTGTCTACTTTCTGGAGAGACCACTCCCTCCGTGACTCCCTTGTCCGCTCCACACTCCCCTCCAACCCCACCGCACCCGGCATTTTCCCTGCAACCACAGGAAGTGCAACACATGCCCCAATACCTCCTCCCTCACCCCGATCCAGGCTCCAAGAAGACTTTCCACATCAAGCAGATGTTCAAATGCACATCTACCAATGTGGTATACTGTATCCGCTGTACCCGTTGTGGACTCCTCAACATCGGGGAAACCAAGCAGAGACTTAGGTGTTCTGCAAAGCAGTCCCTATGCTTGGTTCACAATAAACAACTGCACCTCCCAGTCGCAAACAATTTCAACTTCCCTTCCTATTCCTTAGACGACATGTCCATCCTGGGCCTCCTGCAGTGCCACAACAATGCCACCCGAAGGTTGCAGGAACAGCAACTCATATTCTGCTTGGGAACCCTGCAGCCCAAAGGTATCAATGTGGATTTCACAAGCTTCAAAATCTTCCCTCCCCCTACTGCATCCCAAAACCAGCCCAACTCGTCCCCACCTCCCTCACCTGTTCTTCCTCTCACCTATCCCTTCCTCCCACGTCAAGCCACACCCCCATTTCCGACCTACTAACCTCACCTCTTGACCTGTCCGTCCTCCCTGGATTGACCTATCCCCTCCCTACCTCCCCACCTACACTCACCTCTACTAGCTCCAGCCCACCTCTTTAACTTGTCTGTCTCCTCTCCAACTAACTTCTCCTCTATCCATCTTCGATCCGCCTCCCCCTCTCTCCCTATTTATTTCAGAGGCCTCTCCCCCTCCCCCTCCCCCTCCCCCTTTTCTGATGAAGGGTCTAGGCCCAACATGTAAGCTTTTGTACTCCTAAGATGCTGCTTGGCCTGCTGTGTTCATCCAGCTGCACACTTTGTTATCCCTATATCTCTTAACAACCTCATTAAGTGAGTTCTCGGGTTAACTATGCAGGGTAGACTTAGAGTTTATCATTCTAACTTGCCAGCCCTAAAAGATGAAAGTTGGTTTATGTTGGATGCTTGTTTCATAGCTGTGATAGTTACCCTGAAAAGATTTTTCATGTGTTTTGTTGAGAATTTTACCTATTTAGTCACTCTAATCCTTTTCCTTTTTTAAAGTTTCCTTGGTAGTCATAAATTTTTAATTAATAAAATCTTTAGTCTGATACTATATGTTCCCAATTTCAGAAGAAAGTCCAGAGAGACCTTTTAAAGGAAAGGGCTTGAGAAAGAAAACTTAAGTTCCATTGATCAAAGTCATGAATAGTTGATAAATTATTTGCACTTCATATTTCCAGAACCTACCCCGGAAGAGAGATCCCAGAGAATTGCCAAAGCTGTCCGCAAACAGTCAATAGAAATGAAGGAAAATTGGGAGCAATTGAAAACCCGTGCGAGCAACTGGCAGAAACAAGTGGAAAAGGCGTTGGAGAAACTTCAAGAACTGCAGAAAGCTCTGGATGATCTTGAGGCTCATGTGATAACAGCTGAGGGGGTCCACACTGATTGGCAACCTGTGGGTGACCTGCATATTGACTCATTGCAGGGTCACATTGATAAAACCACAGTAAGTGCAATTACATTACACTTCACTTCTGAACAGATGTAACCGCAATGTTGTATCGAGACGATCAGTAATATGAATACGTCAGTAATATTGATTGAATGGTTGTTAACTTAATTTGCAAATTAAAACTTAGTTGAGCATGCCTTCTGATGATATCACATCGGTAATATTAGTATAATTGAGGATTCTATTAGTCAGTGACATCAGCTGAGTTACCTGCTTGTTGCCATGTTATCAAGATTAAAGGAAAAGCCTTACCACGCCATTTGGCAACTGCTTAGAGAGAGACAACTGGTTATGATTTAACCAGAAGATTACCATGCCTCAGGCAAGTAGAGGGTTTGAGGTGAAGATCCTTTGTGGTAAGCTCACTGGTGTGGCAATTGAGCCCTCTCTGCAGGGCATCACTCTGCATCACAAACCAACCGTTCAGTCAACTGAATTTGAATAGAGTTTAGGATTGGAGAGTAATCCATGCAATTGTATTTTTTTTAATGAATGTTTCTCACTGTCAAACTTTTTAAAAGCCAGCTCAGCCATACAGGCTAGATCAGTTCCTGATCTCAGCTGAATTTTTTGATCTCAGGTGAGTCAGCGTTAGGAGTTCAGTGATTGGAATGAATTCACATGAAGTTAGCGAGAGGGATACTACACGTGAATAGATCAATGTTTTGAAAAGAGGATGAGATATGAGCAAAAGTTTAATTGATGTGGAAGACGAGCCAAAATCATCATCAACGGTGGAGCAGGCTTGAGCGGCCATGCAACATTGTGCTGCCGCTATTTGACTTGTTCTGTGAAGAGGAAGGAAAATGGTCAAAGTTTCAAAAATGCTGAAGATCTCAGCATTCTACAACCTCAAAATTTTATTGTGTTCAGTATATTATCACGACTGGTACCCCTCTTTCCTGGTCTATCATCTCAGCAACTCTACTCTGCCCAAAAGCTGGTTACTTGTGACATTTTTGAAGGATCTTCCCAAGTCTGAAAATCATTTTTGTGTTTGTAGAATCAGAGTTGCCGTGTGGAAGGAGGTCTTCTGCATATCATAGCTCTTTGAAATAACTCCTCAATTCGTCCCCCTCTGCTGTGCAATGACTTCAACCACTTATATAATCTCTTTAATGGATGGAAACTTTTGAAGGCATCCGGAATGAGTATTAACGATCCCAGTTTACAACTGAGCCTTATTAAGTTCTTAGTTCTGATGATCAAGAGCTTGATCAAAGAGGATTGTTTTAAAAAGTGCCTTAAAACAGGAAAGGTACAGAGGCTAAGAGGTGGAGGAAGTCTCTTGTTGGGTTTGAAGCCTACAAAATTAAATGTTTGGCAACCAGTAGTGGGCCATTTAAAATCAAGAGTGGGCAAGAGGATATAATTAGACGAGTGCAGATATCCTGAAGTATGGTTGGACTGGTGGAGATTATCCAAATAGCGATAGGCATAGCCAAGGAACAATTTGGAAACAAAAATGAGAATTTAATAAAATTACTGTTAATACTATCAGTTAGGTAGAAAGTACAGAGAATAGGATTTGGTTCAAGGTGAGACTCGGGCAGTGGAGTTTTGACGACCTCAAGTGTTCAATGGGCAAATGTGGGACTCGAGCAGGGAATGCATTGGAATTGTCAGGTCCGGAAGTGAAGTAGTTCCACTTGAAGGTTTCACTGCGAATGAGCCAAGACAAGAGACAGCTTTAGGGATTGCATGAATGTGTGGTCGGACGTTCATCGTGGGATAAACAAGATGCCAAGGTTGTGCTGAGACAAGCGTAACATTACATTGTTGCCAAGTCGGAGTAATGCAATCAGTAGGTAGTGAATAGAGATTGGTGTGGGGACCACAAACAGTGGTCTTTCCAGTTTTAAATTGTTGTCTCTACACAGGTCCGCAACTTTATGTTCTGTTCAAAGGGCATTCGTGACAAGAAAACAGAAGTTAGCCATTTGTTTACTTGTCAATATATCTTGATTTTTCCACCATGTTGTCCAATTATTTCCAAAACCTGTGCAGTGTACTAAGTGAACCATTCAAACCTTAAAAGGAAATGTTAAAGTTGTGGAATATAAAGTTAAATTTATTTTATTGAAAATTTAAATAAATTACATGAGGGTTTGACCAAGACTGAAAGGAATTAGATGGGACACCAGATGAATAAAACAAGCAGTAGTAAGGTGGTATCAGCTGGATGTTCCGGAAGAAAGAGAACGCAGCCAACCTTTCTTCCATCAGGGGGATTAATTATGTGGTGTCAGACACAGTTGATTAAATCATTCCTTCTGTCTTTACTACCTGACTGTACGATGGTTGTAATATTTCCTTTTTTAAAGGCTCAAGGTTAGACATACTTGTCATTTTATAAATTTTAAGAAGTTGGCTTATTGTCAAGTCACGGTAGGATTGAAGACACATTCTATAAGTGTTTGAAGTCAGAAGTCACATGACACCAGCTCATAGTCCAACAGGTTCATTTGAAATCACACAAGCTTTTGGAGTGCAGCCCCTTCATCAGATGCAGTTAGTGAGGTGACCACGCAGACAAACAATTTATAAGCAGAGAGATCAAAAGATCATAGAATTGGCGTGAGTGCAGTCTCAGATAATAACTCTATACAGGTGACCAAGAGTGTCAGAGGCAAGCAAAGTGTTTATAAAGTCAATGTCAGTGCTGTGCTGTCATGATAATCAGGCAGCGCAACAGGAATGTACAAAAGGTGACATCTCAGGTCAGACTCTGACTTGTAGTTTAGAGGCTTGTGTTCAGAATCTGTCTTAGAGTTTTAACCTTTATTTCAAAAGCAAGAATTTATAAGATGCCACACTGACTGCAACTACAGGTTGTGTGTTTCTTCAACAAAATATCTGCAAATAAACAAGCATCCTGGATGAAGACTTATTATCTGACACTCCACTCACACCAGTTGTATGATCTTTTGATCTGTCTGCTTATAAATTGTGTGTCTGTGTGTTTTCCTCCCTGACCGCACCTGATGAAGGGACTGCACTCCGAAAGCTTGTGTGATTTCAAATAAACCTGTCAGATTATGACGTGATGCCATGTGACTTCTGACTTTGTCTGTCCTCGTCCAACACCAGCACCTCCACATTATAACTGTTTGGAACCAAGTCAGTGCAACAGGTATATGTCGAACATTTGACTTCGGAAGGATGCCTAGTGCTGACAAATTCATAAATACAAAGGATTTCTCCATTATGCCATCTATCGTAACATGCTGCGTCTCACAGTCATACTGAAAGGATGCCCACTTGAATTTAGCAGGGCCAAGAACAGTTATGGGCATCTTTAGCATGGAAGGAGGCCACTCAACCTATTTTATCTGTACCAGCTCTTTCCCAGAGCAACAAAATTAATCCGTCTCTCGAACTCATTCCACATATTTCACAGAATTGAAATATATCAGTACATGCTTCAGAGATTTTAACATCAAGTGAGCAGTTCTCGCACTTCACCTTGTCACTAAAAATTGAAAACGTGACTTACAAAGAGTGAGTCTTTATTTTGTTCTGTTGTGATGATGAAGCAGATGCAAGTCCAAGTGCTGGAACTGGCCTCTGGAACTTACAAACTTTTAAATGTGTATAAAATGAATTCTGTGCACATCTACTAAAAGCAGTTTTATGGAAGGAAAAGGTACCAAAGAAGATTTGGTGTATTGTGCTTGATGCTATTATACTCCAACCTGTGAAAACAGAACTCTACGGCTGTGAGTGTTGAGTTCTGAGAGGGTGCTATCTTGTTTGAATTTACATTGCTAAGTCCAGGCCTATTTTCCCAACAGCAAAATTGATAATCCAGAAAGAAATGGATATTTCTCGCATTTGTTAGCTGTAAGTGTCTGTTTAAAGTTTGAGTACAGTTTCCTCATATACAGGTGCTTAACCTGCTTTTACAGTTTGAACATTTGTTGTGCCAATGAAAATTTTTTGAATGATTTCACCTCCAGTTTTCCTCTTTATACATATTTGGTATTTTTTCATGGCAAGGACTGCCTGCAAAATCTGAGATTGGGTTTTGAAAGACATCAGCCTTTATTTTGGAGAGAAAATGGGAACTGCAGATGCTGGAGAATGCGAGATAACAACGTGTGGAGCTGGATGAAGACAGCAGGCCAAGCAGCATCTCACGAGCACAAAAGCTGACGTTTCGGGCCTAGACCCTTCATCAGAAAACTGGGAGGGAGAGAGGGTTCTGAAATAAATAGGGAGAGAGGGGGAGGCGGATTGAAGATGGATGGAGGAGAAGATAGGTGGAGAGGAAAGCATGGGTGGGGAGTAGGGAGGGGATAGGTCAGTCTGGGGAGGCCGGACAGGTCAAGGGAGCGGGATGAGGTTAGTAGGTAGGAAATGGGGGTGTGGCATGAGGTGGGAGAGGGGAATAGGTGAGAGGAAGAATAGGCTAGGGAGGCGGGGACGAGCTGGGCTGGTTTTGGGATGCAGTGGGAGGACAGGAGATTTGGAAGCTTGTGAAATCCACATTGATACCATTGAACTGCAGGGTTCCCAAGCAGAATATGAGTTGCTGTTCCTGCAACCTTCGGGTGGCGTCATTATGGCACTGCAGGAGGCCCAGGTTGGACGTGTCCTCTCAGGAATGGGAGGGGGAGTTGAAATGGTTCGTGTCTGGGAGGTGCAGTTGTTTATTGCAAACTGAGCGTAGGTGTTCTGAAAAGCGGTCACCAAACCTCCGCATCGTTTCCCCAATGTAGAGGAAGCCACAACGGGGACAGCAGATGTTTTGGATATTTCTTAAGCATTGATTTTCATTCAAAGTTGGTTGGATTTTGCTGAAGCAATAGACATAACTCACGATGACATAGACAATGTCAGAGTTAATGTTTCGAGTCCTTTGACCCTTCCTCAGAACTCATTCTTCACTGATGCTGCCAGACCTGCTGAGCTTTTCCAGCAACTTCTGCTTTTGTTGCTGATTTACAGTGCCCATAGTTCTGTTGTTTTTTACGACGCAGACAAAACTTGATCTCTGCAGGAAGCATGATGCTGCATTCTCCAACTTCCCTGCCTTTTTGTAATATAATATTGTCTTTTTAGGACAGAAGTGGCTTTTTTTTGGTTTGTTTTAACTTCTGCACATACTTTCTATGCAGGTTAAAAGTCTACACCTTTTCAGTTCACTGCAGTGCTGCATAACGAAGACTTGGAACAATTTTTTTTATCAAGTAGAAAATCAGTGTGGTTTGTTTTCCAAAATGTGATGTGTAAGTGCAACACTTAACAGTGTGTTCATCAAACTATTGTTTCCTTTGATCTTTGTGTTGCAGAAATTTCTAGAATCATTTCATATATATTTTTCTTGATATATTTTAGCAGCTTTCCTGGAGCAAGTCTGTTTTCCTTCGGATGAGACGACTTTCAGACATACTCCCTTTATTATGAGATATAATTGGGGTAAAATTAGGAGGATTTTTATTCACCGAGACACACATGACGATATGTTTAAAGCATTGGAAAATGCGTTCTGTTCGGACTATCATGTTATCTGGTGTTTGTACCAGGCTTTCCGATTAAATGCAAGTGATTAAGGATGCAAATGATGCCACATGTTATTACAAGAGGAAATGAACATCCAAGTAAGGATTTTATGCCACATTTATACATAGCATGGACCATGCAGCATGGATGCAGTGACTGAGTGAAATGGGATGCAATGACTGAGTGAAATGGGATGCAGTGACTGAGGGAAATGGGATGCCGTGGCTGTGGGAAATGGGATGCAGTGACTGAGTGAAATGGGACGCAGTGACCGAGTGAAATGGGATGTAGTGATTGAGGGAATAGGGATGCATTGACCGAAGTGGCTTGTGATGTAGTGACTGAGAGCAATCGGAAGCCGTCCCTGAGGGAAAGGGGATTCAGTGACTGTGAGTAATGGGATAGAGTTACTGAGGGAAATGCGATGCAGTGACTGAGGGAAATGCGATGCAGTGACTCAGTGAAATGCGATGCAGTGACTCAGTGAAATGCGATGCAGTGACGGAGGGAAATGGGATGCAGTGACTGAGGAAATAGGGATGCAGTGAATGAGGGAATTGGGATGCAGTGACCGAAGGGGTTTGTGATGCCGTGACTGAGACAAATGGGATGCACTGACAGAGGGAAATGGGATACAGTGCCTCAGTGAAATGCTCACAGCGAATTGCCCCCTCCATCCTGACCCGCTCACAGCAACTTGCCCCTCCAGTCCAGACCCGCTCTCAGCGACCTGCCCCCTCCGTCCTGACCCGCTCACAGCGACGTTCCACCTCCGTTCTGACCCACTCGCAGCGACCTGCCCCTGCAGTCCTGACCCGTTCACAGCGAATTGCCCCCAGCATCCTGACCTGCTCACAGCGACTTGCCCCCTCACTCCTGACCCGCTCACAGCGACTTACCCCTGCAGCCCTGACCCGCTCACAGTGACTAGACCCTGCAGTCCTGACCTGCTCACAGTGACTTCTCTCTGCAGACCTGACCCACTCACAGCGAATTACCCCTGCAGTCCTGACCCACTCACAGCGAATTACCCCTGCAGTCCTGACCCACTCATTGCGAATTGCCCCTGCAGTCCTGACCCGCTCACAGTGACTAGCCCCTGCAGTCCTGACCCCCTCACAGCGACTCGCCCCTTCAGTCCTGTCCCAATCACAAGGACTTGCCCTCTCCGTCCTTACCCGCTCACAGCGACTTGGCCCCTCAGTCCTCAGCCCCTCACAGCGACTTGCCACCTCAGTCTTGACCCACTCACAGCGACCTCCCCCTGCAGTCCTGACCCCCTCACAGTGACCTGCCCCCTCACTCCTGACCCGCTCTACACGGAGGAAACCAAGCAGAGGCTTGGGGACCGCTTTGCAGAACACCTCCGCTCGGTTCGCAACAAACAACTGCACCTCCCAGTCGCGAACCATTTTAACTCCCCCTCCCATTCCTTAGACGACATGTCCATCATGGGCCTCCTGCAGTGCCACAATAATGCCACCCGAAGGTTGAAAGGACAGCAACTCATAATCCGCTTGGGAACCCTGCAACCCAATGGTTTCAATGTGGACTTCACAAGCTTCAAAATCTCCCCCTCCCCAACTGCATCCCAAAACCAGCCCAGTTCTTCCCCTCCCGCAACTGCATCACAAAATCAGCCCAGCCTGTCTCCGCCTCCCTAACCTGTTGTTCCTCTCACCCATCCCTTCCTCCCACCTCAAGCCACACCTCCATTTCCTACCTACCACCTCATCCTGCCTCCTTGACCTGTCCATCTTCCTTGGACTGACCTATCCCCTCCCTACCTCCTCACCTGTACTCTCCTCTCTACCTATCTTGTTTTCTCTCCATCTTCGGTCCGCATCCCCTCCCCTCTCCCTATTTATTCCAGTTCCCTCTCCCATCCCCCTCTCTGATGAAGGGTCTAGGCCTGAAATGTCAGCTTCTGTGCTCCTGAGATGCTGCTTGGCCTGCTGTTTCATCCAGCTCCACACTTTGTTATCTTGGATTCTCCAGCATCTGCAGTTCCCATTATCAGTGGCATTTTCCTCTTCATCAAAGTTTGTGCAAAAGCAACACGATATGGGGGGGCACGGTGGCTCAGCGGTTAGCACTGCAGCCTCACAGCACTGGGGACCCAGGTTCAATTCCAGCCTCAGGCAACTGTCTGTGTGCAATTTGCACCTGTGCGTGGGTTTCCTCCAGCTGCTCTGGTCTCCTCCCACAGTCCAAAGATGTGCACGCTAGATGGATTGGCCATGCTAAATTGCCCATAGTGTTCAGGGGCGTGGGTCTGGGTGGGATGCTCCAAGGTTTGGTGTGCACTTGTTGGGCCAAAGGGCCTGTTTCCACACTGTAGGGAATCTAAACAATCCTGTTCCCACGCCTCCATCTTATAACCCTGCTGATCACTGCACACAGAGATGTTTGATAACAAAAGGATAACAATAATATTCAAACCCAGTGCTGGAGATGTATTTTAAATGAGTATTTTAAATACACTGAGGCCAGTGTCAATCTCCAATTCAACTTTTATTTACAAATGATCTGTCTTCAACTTTAGCACTGCCTCATTCAGAGATAGTTGCCAGGGTGTCAGCATCTCTGACCCTCACACTTCTTATCTGTCAGCCAGGGCTCCCTGATTTGGGCTGTTAATATGGACCAATTAGGCAACTCATATTCTGTGAGGTTCAACTGGCCGACCTGGTCACAAACCAGTGCGGTGTGTTCATCGAAAATCAAACATGTGCTAGAAAGGTACCATTACATACCAGTGTAAAGGAAGGCATGAGGCTAAACTGGGGAGGGAAGGGAACTGCTTATTGGGGGTGGCCCAGACAGTGGAAGAAAATCGAATGGGAAGAAGACCGTTTGAGACTGAGGGAGAGAGATGTAATTGCCTGAATGAGGCATTCCAATTGCGAAATGGATTTTTGTGTGTACACCATGTTCAGTTTCCCTGATCTTAATCTGTACTCCTCTTTAAATCATTAGTATCTGAAATTTCTGTATCATTTCCAAATGTTCTGTCTCTAATGTTGTGCTGTTGGAATTGGTTGAACTGCAGAGACATCATTTATTTGCACAAATGTGTTCAGTGAAATGAGTTGCATGCTATATATGTATTATTCTTCCTGATTCTATTATACGCGTACAAATTAAAGTTAGTTCCACTTTTGAACAACAAACTGCTTTTAGATGTATGACGTATCTCATTTGCCTGCCACTTACTCTTGTTGATGAGTTGTGTTTCTGTTTTGTGAAGAAATATGAATGAGCTGGAGCACTAATGGCAATGCCCAATGTGGTGATCTTCCAGCATTGCAGCTGGAAGGTGGGGCGGGGAGGGGGATGGGTTTCACAGAACTATTGCAGACAGAAATGGAGAGACAGGTGATGTATGTGGCAGCACCAAGACAGTGAGGAGAATGAAATGCAGCCTGAAGGGGAATCTGGCTGTAGTCTCAAAGGCACGGGCTGAATGGAAGAGGACAAGAAAGGATTCACTCAGAGGAACAGAAGATCAGACGAGACTGATTATGAAACAGGCAATAATCATTGGCAAGTTACTGATAGGAGGGTGAATCAATCGGGCTCACTTTAAGACTGTTTACAGTTACCATATGGTTCCTGGGAGATGTGTAGATCAGGCCAGGCTCATGCAGAAACGCTTCCCGGAGTAATTTACATGGAGGCCCCACTGGGAAAGAGTGAGGGGTTGGCCGTCCTGCTACCACTGCTGCTGGTGATGTCCAGGCCAGTCGCCAGAGACTGCAGCTGCATCATCGGCACGAATGAACAATATGGAGGGTATGACAGTGAACTGGACTCGACGTCCAGATTTCTGATGGAAACGGTTCAAGTTGCCAAGCTGCATAACATCTTCAGCACCCCTGCAGACTGAGCGTAGAGTAGAAACGCCTGGTCATAGCCAGACGGGTCTATACACCCATTGGATAGATTTCCTGTTTGCGCCCACACGTCCTCGATCATATCCATTGAAGTCAAGCCGGTGTTCTTCTCTGACTACTGCCTCCTGCTGGCTGACTGTCACCTACAGGATGACCAGGGGGCTGGCAAGGGGACATGGAAGCTGAATGTGAAACTGTTGACCTCAGATAAATCATTAAGAAGCTCAAAAGAGAGCACACAGGTTGGAGAACGATGAAGACCCTTTTTGCACTTGGTGGGAGGCAGTCAAAGGGAACACCAAGAAGTTCTTTGTCCTGACAAGTGTTCAGAAGGTGAGAGAGAGTTGGGCAAAACTGTTCAAACTCCAGAAACCCGTGCAAAACCTACTCTTACTACAGACAATCGGGACAGCGTCACGGAGGAGCCCCAGGAGGTGTCGAGGCAGCAAGCCTCACTCTCTGCCTTGGAGGCCTCCAAGATAATCTTGCGGTTCAGGGTCTGCACTGTGGAGCAAGATAGAATAACAGTCAGAGACAGACAGCACTGAAACAGACCGTTTGGTCCAACTTGTCCATGCTGACTCGATATCCTAAATAAATGTAGTCCCATTTGCCAGCATTTGGCCCATATCCCTCTGAACTCTTCCTATTCATTTTCCCATCCAGATGGCTTTTAAATGTTGAAATTGAACCAGCTTCCAGTCCCCTCTCTTGCAGCTCATTTCATACATGCACCACCCTCTGCATAAAAATAATGTACCTTAAATCCCTTTTAGATCTTTCCCCTGTCACTTTAAACCTATGCCCTCCAGTTATGGATTCTCCCACCCCAGGGAAAAGACAATGTCTATAAACCCTATCCATGCCTCTCATGCTGTTACTAATCTCTATCAGGTTATCCCTCAGCCTTTGATGCTCCAGGGAAAATAGCCCCAGTCTATTCAGCCTCATCCTTTAGCTTTAACCCTCCAACCCAGTCACCATCCTTGTAAATCTTGTCTGAACCCTTTCCGGTTTCACAACATCCTTCCTACAGAAGGGAGACTGGAATTAGATACAGTATTCCAATGGAGGCCTAATCAGTGTCCTTCAAAGCTGCATGTGACCTAATGAGATGTGTTCACATTCCTCCTTCTTGAAGATGCTAAAGGAGAGCTCTGAGCTCAGCAGCCTCAAGGATGAACATAGCTCGATAAGTTTGTCTCAATCTGACACCCTGAAGCTCAGCAAATCCTTTCAAGCCAGTCCGTATGACACTCTGACCACAGCCAGCGCAATGACACCCAGTCATTCCTGTCCTCGATCCTGGGGGTCTTCGACAGCACCAAGCAGGAGAGCCTGGACCGACCATTATCTCTGGATGAGCTGGAGAAGGCCTTCGAGTCCTTAGAAAAGAATAAAACTCTGGGAAGTGATGCCTTTCCAGCTGAGTTGTATTCAGCTCTTTGGGGGTTGACTGGCCAGGGCCTGCTGGAGCTGTACGACAGTATGCTTCTGTCAGGTACTATGAGCGAATCCATGAGGAATGGTATCATCACCCTGACCTGCAAGTGGAAGGGATTGAGGGAGGAAGTTAGAAAGCAGCGACCAATATAATTGGCGAATGTAACCTGCAAAATCCTGTCTCAGTCATTTGTAACTGGGTCAGGTCTGCTCTGCGATTGGTGATTGACCCTGACCAAACCTGTGCTGCAGGGGACAGGACGATCTCTGAGAGCCTCGCGCTCCTAGGGATACGGTCACCGACAGGCAGAACAGAGGGCTGGATACCTGCCTCATCAGCCTGGACCAAGAGAAGGCCTTTGGCAGGATATTGCACACCAACATGTGGGATGTGCTTTATAAAATGGGCTTTGGGGAGAGAATCTGCAATTGGGCCCGACAGATCTACACCGACATCATAAGCGCAGTCTCAATCTGCGTATGGGAATCACACAGCTTACCCATCAGATCCAGGGTCTGGCAGGGCTGCTCACTCTCTCGTGCCTTTTTGTGTGCTCTATTTAGCCCTTTGTTGAGTCCATCAGTAAGGATGTGAGCCTGAGAAGTGTGATTATTCCAGGTAGAGCGGGCCTGCAGGTCAAAGCGTCCCTGTACGATAACGATGTCACCAATCTCTGCTCAGCCCCAGTGTCAGTGCGCAGGTTCATGAGCATCTGTGACCCTTTCAAACTGGCCTCGGGAGCCACGGTAAATCGAGACAAGAGTGAGGCCATGTTCTTTGGGATCTGGCCTGAATGACCCTTCATTCCCTTCACCGTCAGGGCAGATTACCCAAAAGTGCTGGGCACACAGTTCAGAGAGCCTGGGGCGTGCAGAAAGCCTTGGGAGGTGCACATTGTGGGTAAAATCCTGGTCATCAGGTTTTGTAAATTAGTGTTATAGTTGATTTAAAGTGAATCAAATTACTTTTGAGTTTGTTTATGGATTTTGATGAATGGATGGTCCCCCTGAGATTGAAATTGGAGAAAGATTTCAGGATTTTTTCATGTTCCTGTCTTTCTGTTATGGCCCTAGGGAAAAAAGCCTTGAAAGTGCCGTTAATTTTTTGCACAGCGAGCTGCTGAATACGAACCAGTCTCACACCATTGCCATCACCTTGCCCTTGTGAAGGCAGATATGGATAAAGTTTTCAAAGCTGATAGAAAATTGAAAGCACTCACATCCTGTGACGATGGTAAGTTTCCTTTCTTTAAAAAAATGCTTGCAGCTTAATAGCATAATATAGAGCACAGTGGCTCTGGTTAACACCGCTGTCTCAATTGCACCCTTTGGTGGCTTTCTGTGTGGAGTTTGCACATTCTCCATGTGCCCGCATGGGTTTTCTCCGGGTGCTCGAGTTTCCTCCCACAGTCAAAAGATGTGCAAGGTCGGTGGATTGGCCATGCTAAATTTCCCAAGGTGTTCAGTGATGTGTAGGTTAGGTGAGTTATAGGTGGATGGGTCTGGGTGGGATGCTGTGAGGGGCAGTGTGGACATGTTGGGCTGACCGACCTGTTTCCACACTGTAAGGGCTCTCTGATTCATGATTCTATGATTTTACTGAACGCAAAGGTACAATATTAACTCGTCATATTTGTCTCACCTCTTTACACATTGACAAGAAAGCTTTAATGTCAGTTTCTATGCATTTTCAACGTGTCTGCTGTCCACAAGAAGGCTGACTATATCTCCTTCTCGAATACACATCTCCTGTCCCCTAACACTGAGAGGTGACACTTGCTTTTCATTCAGTACAATCAATAAAACAATATCCTCCATATTACATCCAGCGGCTTCTCTTAACGCTCACACACTGTTTTTTTTTCCTCCAGGTATTGACCACTCATCATTTCTAATTCCTCATCTCATCTCTCTCTCACTCTCTCTCTCTCTCTCACACACTCACTCACTCTCTCTCTCTCTCTCTCACACACACACACACACACACACACACACTCTCTCTCTCGCACACACACTATCCCTCTCTCTCTCACGCACAGACTCTCTTCTCTCTCTCTCTCTCACACAGACACACACACACACACACACACACACACACACACACACACACACACTCTCCCTCTCACACAGACACACACACACACACACTCTCTCTCACTCTCTCCCTCTCACACAGACACACACACACACTCTCTCTCACTCTCTCCCTCTCACACAGACACACACACACACACACACTCTCTCTCACTCTCTCCCTCTCACACAGACACGCACACACACTCACTCTCTCCCTCTCACACAGACACGCACACACACACTCTCTCTCACTCTCTCCCTCTCACACAGACACACAAACACATACACTCTCTCTCACTCTCTCCCTCTCACACAGACACGCACACACACTCACTCTCTCCCTCTCACACAGACACGCACACACACTCTCTCTCACTCTCTCCCTCTCACACAGACACGCACACACACACTCTCTCTCACTCTCTCCCTCTCACACAGACACGCACACACACACTCTCTCTCTCATACACACACACACACTCTGTCTCTCTCTCTCTCTCACACACACACTCTCTCTCTCTGTCTCTCACACGCACACACTCTCTGTCTTTCTGTCTCTCACACGCACACACTCTCTGTCTCTCTCTCTCTCACACACACACACACACACACACACACACACACACACACACACACACACACACACACACACACACACACACACACACACATATACACGCACACACCAGCTTATTGCTCAGTATTCCATGGTATCTGAATTGTTTGAACAATTAACTTTCACTCAGCATGGATTTTCTCCCAAATTAGTCATGACCAAGGAGAACTAATTCTGCCTGGGCGAAGGAAGGCAGGAGACAGAATGATTAGGGATTGTTTAGCTAGCGGAACCGTGCTGTGATGAGCATCCAGATAAGATGCTTTCTATGGTACATCAATGAACGTTGTCCGTGTGGACACACCGAATTGCCTTAGCCTCCTGGGAAGTAGAGACATTGGTGTGCCTTTTTGCCCATTGCCACAATCTGTTTGGACAAGATTTTTCACGGTAACAGATGTGACCTCGTAATGGCGTATTAACCAGGTCAACACTGTCATTCAGGGTATCCTGAAGGAGGAGGTCCGTAAGACACAGCTAGATGTACACCTTGGTAAGATGAGTGATGGGGTCTTGCATCGAGTGTTCCGAGAGCTAGGCAGTGGATTACATAGCAGGACCTCTAAAGATGTAATCTCTGGATTATTCCTGGTGCCACATGCTGAGAAGGCAAGAAAAAGGGGAAGAAAACACATGAATGCTTTGCTCAAGTGTTTGTGTTCGGGGAAGGATTTAGACTCCCGGATCTGAAGGCAAATTTGCGGGGATGGTGTATCCTCTACAAGCGGGCTGGTCTGCAGCTGAACCGGAAAGGAGCCAAAATCTTTGCACAAGGGTTTGCTAATGTTGTGAGGGATTTCAGCTATGGACCTCCAAGCAGTGGGCAATTGCAGGTAGTTCACTGAGAGGTGAGAACTAATAAAATAAAAAATATATCAGGGGATTTCAACTGCACAACATGAATTGAGATAACATAAAAAGTTGACTTGAGAAATAATTCTTGAAATACATTTGAGAGATCATTTAACATCAACACGCAGATGAGCTTGTAAGGGACAGTGCAATGCTGGACACCAAGCCAGTGTTCAAGGTGACAGTGGCTAAGTGCTTTAGTGATAGTGACCATGACAACAGACTTTTCAACATATGTTACGGGAAAGGAGAACGTCAGTCTGTTTAAAAAAAACCAAGTGTCTTTGGTTTGGGAAGAGGCATATTTAATTGAAACAAGGCAGGATCTGGGTAAAATATTTTGGGAAGTTACTTGAGGGCGAATCTGCAGCAGAATAGTCAGATACGTCCAGGAAAGGAACTGGGAGAGTAAAGGCCAGTTATATTCCATTTTGGGTGGAATTTATAATCGACAAGCCTGGAAAACCCTGGATCTTGAGGAATGTTCAGGACATGTTTACGACAAGGGCGAAGGAAGCAAATGAATGGATGACTAGTGGCGTATAAAAACTAAGTGTGAAGAAACGGTGGTGGCCATTATTGGAGAGAATATCAAGATATTCCACAGGAATATCAAACAGGAGAATAACCAGGGAAAGAGTAGCGCCAATTAGAAACGGGGGTGTACACGGGGTGAGGGAGCAATCTGTGTTCGGAACTGAAGGGCATTGATACAGTAGACAAGTCCCTCCCATCTGCTCTCCCTTCAAGGAGGAGCATTCACGTCTATAAAGCGGGAAGATGCAGTGTGAAACTGAAATTTTTGGCTGGTTTAGAAGTGAACAAATCCCCACGCCCAGATGAGTTGTTTCCAAGACTGCTGTGGGAGAAGAGAAAGAAAATCTCTTCAGAGATAGTAGGAACTGCAGATGCCGGAGAATCTGAGGAAACAAGGTGCAGAGCTGGATGAGCGCAGCAGGCCAAGCAGCATAGAGGAACAGGATGGCTGATGTTTTGAATCTGGACCCTTCTTCAGAAATGGGGCAGGGGAAGGGGATTCTGAAATAAATAGGGAGAGAAGGGGAGGCGGATCGAAGATAGGTGGAGAGGAGACAGACCGTTCAAAGAGGCGGGGATGGAACCACTGAAGAAGAATGCAGGTGGGGAGATAGAACATAGAACAATACAGTGCAGAACAGGCCCTTCGGTCCTTGATGTTGTGCTGACCTGTGAACTAATCGAAGCCCATCCCCCGACAGTATCCCTTCATCATCCATATGCTTATCCAAGGACTGTTTAAATGCCCCTAATGTGGCTGATTTAACTACATTGGCAGGCAGGGCGTTCCATGCCCTTACCACTCTCTGAGGAAAGAACCTGCCTCTGACATCTGTCTTAAATCTGTCACCCCTCAATTTGTAGCTATGCCCCCTCGCACCAGCTGATGTCGTCATCCTCGGAAAAAGACTCTCACTGTCCACCCTATCTAATCCTCTGATCATCTTGTATGTATCTATTAAATCCCCTCTTAGCCTTCTTCTCTCCAATGAGAACTGACCAAGCCCCTCAGCCTTTCTTCATAAGGCCTTTGCTCCAGACCAGGCAACATCCTGGTAAATTTACTCTGCACCTTTTTCCAATGCTTCCACATCCTTCCTGCAATGGGGCGACCAGAACTGCACGCACTAGTCCAAAATGAGACCGCACTGGCATTTTGTACAGTTGCAGCATGACATCTCGGCTCCGGAACTCATTCCCTCTACCAATGAAACCTAACGCACTGAAAGGCCTCTAAACAGCACCATCAACCTGGGTGGCAACTTTCAGGGATCTATGTAAATGGACACCAAGATCCCTCTGCACATCGACACTGCCAAGAATCTTTCCGTTGACCCGGTGTTCTGCCTTCCTATTATTCTTCCCAAAGTGAATCACCTCACATTTATCCGCATTGAACTCCATTTGCCACCTTTCAGCCCAATTCTGCAGTTTATCCAAGTCTCCCTGCAACCTGTGACATTCTTCCACACTGCCCACGACTCCGCCAACTTTAGTGTCACCTGCAAACTGAGTAATCCATCCACCTGTGCCTGCATCCAAATCATTTATAAAAATGACAAACAGCAGTGGTCCCAAAACAAATCCTTGTGCACACCACGAGCGAATTGATCCCAGGCTGAATATTTTCCATCAACCACCACTAGTTGCCTTCTTACAGAAAGCCAGTTTCTAATCCAAACCTCTAAATGTCCCTCAATCCCATGCGTCCATATTTGGTCGAATGGCCGACCACGTGGAACCTTATCAAAGGCTTTACTGAAGTCCATGTACACCACGTCAACGGCCCTTCCCTCGTCCACATGCTTGGTCACCTTCTGAAAACTCACTGAGGTTTGTGCGACACGACCTGCCCTTGACGAATCCATTCTGACGATCTCCAATCAAATTGGTGCTTGCTTGATGTTTATAAATCCTATCTCTTCTCATCCTTTACAAAACTTTTCCAACTACAGACATAAGGCTCACTGGTCTATAATCACCTGGGTTATCTCTCCTGCCCTTCTTGAACAAGGGCACAACATTTGCAACCCTCCAGCCCTCGGGTACTAAATCTGTAGAAAATGAGGACTCAAAGATCAAGGCCAAAGATCAAGAGGTAGGAGATGGTGGTGGAGCTTGATGTGGGAGGAGGGGATAGGAGGGAGAAAAGACAGGTTCGGGAGGCGGGCGTGAGCTGGGCTGGTTTTGGGATGCAGTTGTGGGGAGGGGTGATTTTGAAGCTTGTGAAGTCCATATTGATAGCATTGGACTGCAGGGTTCCCAAGCAGAATATGAGGTGCCCTTCCTGCAACCTTCGGGTGGCATCATTGCGGCACTGCAGGAGGCTCAGCATTGACATGTCATCTGAGGACTGCGAGGGGAAGTTGCTTCGTGTGAAGTGAGCAAAGGTGATGTGCAAAGCGGTCCCCAAGCCTCCGCTTGGTTTCCCTGATGTTGAGGAGGCCACAATGGGAACAGCGGATGCAGCGTACCACATTAGTGGCGCCGATACAGTCATCAATGTAACGGAGGAAGAGGTGGGGTTTAGGGCCAGTGTAGGTACGGAAGAGGGATCGTTCCATGTAACCTACAAAGAGGCAGGCATAGCTTGGGCCCATGTGGATACCCTGGCCACCCGCTTTGTCTGTAGGAGGTGGGAGGATTTGAAAGAGAAGTTTTAGTTTTCAAGGACCGCAACTCCACCCCCCGGCAGTGGTCGAAAACACCCTCGACCGGGTCACCCGCATTTCCCACAACTCACCCCTCACACCCGCTCCCCATAATAACAACCAAAACAGAGACCCCCTCGCCCTCATGTACCACCCCACCAACCTTCGGATTCAATGCATCATCGCCGACACTTCTGCCATCTGCACTCTGACCCCACCACCAAAGACATTTTTTTCCCTCCCCACCCTTAGGTGACTCCCTTATGCGCTCCACACTCCCCTCCAGCACCCCATACACGCAGGACTTTGCCCTGCAACTGCAGGAAGTGCTTCACCTGTCTCGATACCTCCCCCATCAGCCCCATCCCAGGCCCCAAGAAGAAATTCCACATCAAGCAGATGTTCACCTGCACATCTGCTAATGTGATATACTGTATTCGCTGTTCCCATTGTGGCCCCATCTACATCGGGGAAACCAAGCGGAGGCTTGGGGACCTTTGCAAGTCACCGATGCACGAAAGAACTGCACCTACCAGTCGCGAACTGTTTCACCTCTCCCTCCCAATCCTCAGATTATATGTCCATCCTGGGTCTCCTGCAGTGCCACCTGAAGATTGCAGGAGCAGCACCTCATATTCTGCTTGGGAACCCCGCAGCTCAGTGGTATCAATGTGGACTTCACAAGCTTCAAAATCTCGCCTCCTGCTCCCGCAACCCAAAACCAACCCACCTATTCCATCCTGCCACCTCAAGCCCCACCCCCACCTCCTACCTACTAACCTCTTCCCGCCCCCTTGACCTGTTCATCCTATCTGGACTGACCTGTCTGCTCCCTAACTTCCCACCTGCACTCCATCCCTGCCTCTTTGACCTGTCTGTGTCCTGTCCACCTATCTTTTCCTTTATCCAACTTCTATCCACCTCCCGCTCTCTCCCTATTTATTTCAGAACCCCCTCTCCCTCCCCCATTTCTGAAGAAGTGTCTAGACCTGAAACGTCAGCCTTCCTGTTTCTCTGATGCTGCTTGGCCGGCTGTTTTCATCCAGCTCTGCACCTTGTTACCTCAGAAAGAAAATCTCAGTGGCCCTGACCAGTTTTTCAATTCCTCTCACAAGGGAAGTACCAGAGGGTTGGAGAACAGAATGTGGTTTCACTTATCAAGGTAAATGCAAAACTATTCAATTCCAGTGGAGGTTTGAGATGCAGTGTTGATGTTTGTTCTATGTAGTAGCCTGGCCTTAAATTGTCCTGTGGTGAGATGTTATTTGAAGGGGATGCTCTGCTTTTTTTTCTCATTTTGGTACGGTATGTGTTACTTGACCTTGTCAGCCTATTTTCTAGAGTCATAGTCGTACAGCGTGGAAATGGGCCCTTAGGCCCAACATAATCCCAAACTAAACTAGTCCCAACTGCCTCTTCCTGGCCCATATCCCTCCAGCCCTGTCCTGTTTATAAACCTCGATCAGGTCACCTTTCATCCCCCTTTGCTCCAGTGAAAAAAGTTCCAGCTGACCCAACCTTCCTTTATCACTGAAACCTTCCATGCTCAGCAACAATCTGGTAAATTTCTTCTGTGCCCACTCTTGCTTCATAATATCCTTCTAAAATAGGGCAACTGTAAATTTGTACTGGAGAAATCTTCAAGACTAGAAAAACATAAAAGCATACAAACCAGGAAATGAAGGGAAAAAATTGTAGTTCCGGAAGTGGAAAAATGGAAGTGGCTTGAGTGCAGCATGTTCTGGACTAACGTGCACTGTAGTTCTGAAAGGGCATTGCACCGGTGTGGGTGGAAAGTTGTAGATGAAATAGTGACTTGAATCTTCATATACGCTCTCTCTCCAATTGATGTTGGAAACTCCTTCATGTTTCTAATGACGAATCCCAGGGTTCGCTGCTGTTGTCTAGCTGATAGCCAGCCTTCAAACTGTTTCAAAGAGCAAAAGAACAAAGAAAATTACAGCACAGGAACAGGCCCTTTGGCCCTCCAAGCTTGCGCCGTTCCAGATCCTTTATGTAAACCTGTCGCCTATTTTCCAAGGATCTGTTCCCGTTGCTCCCTGCCCATTCATGTTTCTGTCTAGATACATCTTAAATGACGCTATTGTGCCCGCCTCTACCACCTACGTTGGCAACGCGTTTCAGGCACCCACGACTCTCTGCATAAAGAACTTTCCACGCATATGCCTTAAACTTTTTCCCTCTCACCTTGAAATTGTGACGTCCAGTAATTGAGTCCCCCGACTCTGGGATAGAAAGCTTCTTGCTATCCACCCTGTCTATACCTCTCATGATTTTGTCGACATCAATCAGGTCCTCCCCTTCAATCTCCGTCTTTCTCATGTAAATAATCCCAATCTACTCAACCTGTCTTCATAGCTAGTGCCCTCCATACCAGGTAACGTCCTGGTGAACCTCCTCTGCACCATCTCCAAAGCATTCACATCCTATTGGTAATGTGGCGACCAGAACTGTACGCCGTATTCCAAATGTGAACCAAAGTCCTATAAAACTGTAACATGACGTGCCAACTCTTATACTTGATACCCCGTCTGATGAATGAAAGCATGCCGTATGCCTTCTTGACCACTCTATTGACCTGCGTTGCCACCGTCTGGGTGCAATGGACCTGAACACCCAGATCTCTCTGTGCATCAATTTTCCCCAGGGCTTTTCCATTCACCGTCCAGTTTGCTCTTGAATTGGATTTTCCAAAATGCATCACCTCGCATTTGCCCGGATTGAACTCCATCTGCCATTTCTCCACCTAACTCTCCAATCTGTCTATATCGTACATTCTCCAACAGTCCCCTTCGCTATCCGCTACTATCTGTTTCGCATCGGTTTTGCACAAAACGAGATTTCTGTTCTATTTTTGCAAGTTAATTGTTTCAAATTAGTTGCTGTTCTTTGTAAATCACAATCATTAATGCACATCAAAGCAGTGGGGAGAGGGGAGAATGGGTTTGAGACGTCATGAAGTCTGGGATTTGTTATAATCCATAAATATTGTCATGATAATTTTAAAAATTCACGAGCATGTCATTGATGTTGGGCTGCCTTTGCTATCCATCCAGAATTGCTGTTGAGAAGGTTGTGGAGAATTGGCCTGTTGAATAGCTGCAATGCACGTGGTATGAATATATAAATGAACTGCTGAGGACAGGAGATTAATTGCTTTTACTCAGTGGAAATGAAGTAACAGTCATACAGTTCCACATCAGGATTCTGCTGATTTTGACAGGGAACATGCAGATTCTGGAGCTGCTCTTTAAATATTTTTGGGTGGTAGGGTTCACACAATTATCAGGTACTGTGGAAGGAGTTTGATGAATTGGTGCATTGTCTCATTGTAACTCTCCATCTCAAACAACAGTTCATTCTAGATCCATTGTTAATTGTAAATTTTCAGTTCGACCAAAAGGAAAAACAGTATTGAGGGATATGGACCAAAGGCAATATGGAGGTAGGTCACAATTAAGTTATAATCTCATTGGATGGTAGAAAGTATTTGAAGGGTTGAATGGCCTACTTGTTTTCCTATATCCTTATGTAAGAAGGGGGATCAATCAATGGGATGATTTGACTGCATTGCCTTGCTGTCGTTTATCGATTGTGTTGTCGGAGTCGCACTCGTTGAGCTGAGTGAAGAGTATTTCATTGACACCCGGATTTGGAGTTTATAGGCAGTGGACAGATGTTGAGAAGTCCAAAGTGAGTTACTTGCTGTAGAATCTATTGTCTCTGATCTACGGTTCCAGTCACATTGATTAACATAGATCCAAGAACACTTCAGCAGAGGAACAGGCCCTTTGGCATGCAATGTTGTGCCAAACATGGTGCCAAATTTAGCTAAACCCTTCTGAATGTCCTTGATTCATATCCCTACATTCCTTTCAGACCCCTACCACTCTCTGTATATAAGAATTGTCTCTGACATCTCCTTTGAACTTTCCCCCTCTCACATGCCCCCAGTTTTAGACGTTTCAAATCTGGGAGAAGAGTTACAGTCAGAATCTGTCTATGCATGTCATAAATTTGTAAACCTCAATCAAGTCTTCCCTCAACCTCTGCCACTGCAGAGAAAACAGCCTGAGTCTTTCCAGCCTAATAAAATGTGAGGCTGGATGAACACAGCAGGCCAAGCAGCATCTCAGGAGCACAAAAGCTGACGTTTCGGGCCTGGACCCTTCATCAGAGAGAGGGATGGGGAGAGGGAACTGGAATAAATAGGGAGAGAGGGGGAGGCGGACCGAAGATGGAGAGTAAAGAAGATAGGTGGAGAGAGTATAGGTGGGGAGGTAGGGAGGCGATAGGTCAGTCCAGGGAAGACGGACAGGTCAAGGAGGTGGGATGAGGTTAGTAGGGAGATGGGGGTGCGGCTTGGGGTGGGAGGAAGGGATGGGTGAGAGGAAGAACAGGTTAGGGAGGCAGAGACAGGTTGGTGTGGTTTTGGGATGCAGTGGGTCGGGGGGAAGAGCTGGGCTGGTTGTGTGGTGCAGTGGGGGGAGGGGACGAACTGGGCTGGTTTAGGGATGTAGTAGGGGAAGGGGAGATTTTGAAACTGGTGAAGTCCACATTGATACCATTAGGCTGCAGGGTTCCCAGGCGGAATATGAGTTGCTGTTCCTGCAACCTTCGGGTGGCATCATTGTGGCAGTGCAGGAGGCCCATGTTGGACATGTCATCTAGAGAATGGGAGGGGGAGTGGAAATGGTTTGCGACTGGGAGGTGCAGTTGTTTGTTGCGAACTGAGCGGAGGTGTTCTGCAAAGCGGTCTCCAAGCCTCCGCTTGGTTTCCCCAATGTAGAGGAAGCCACATCGGGTACAGTGGATGCAGTATACCACATTGGCAGATGTGCAGGTGAACCTCTGCTTAATGTGGAATGTCATCTTAGGGCCTGGGATAGGGGTGAGGGAGGAGGTGTGGGGGCAAGTGTAGCATTTCCTGCGGTTGCAGGGGAAGGTGCCGGGTGTGGTGGGGTTGGAGGGCAGTGTGGAGCGAACAAGGGAGTCACGGAGAGAGTGGTCTCTCCAGAAAGCAGACAGGGGTGTGGATGGAAAAATGTCATGGGTGGTGGGGTCGGATTGTAAATGGCGCAAGTGTTGGAGAATGATGCGTTGTATCCGGAGGTTGGTAGGGTGGTGTGTGAGAACGAGGGGGATCATCTTAGGGCGGTTGTGGCAGGGGTGGGGTGTGAAGGATGTGTTGCGGGAAATACGGGAGACGCGGTCAAGGGCGTTCTCGATCACTGTGGGGGGAAAGTTGCGGTCCTTGAAGAATTTGGACATCTGGGATGTGCGGGAGTGGAATGTCTTATCGTGGGAGCAGATGCGGCAGAGGCGGAGGAATTGGGAATAGGGAATGGAATTTTTGCAGGAGGGTGGGTGGGAGGAGGTGTATTCTAGGTAGCTGTGGGGAGTCGGTGGGCTTCAAATGGACATCAGATACAAGCTGGTTGCCTGAGA
The DNA here is from genome assembly GCF_030684315.1 of Stegostoma tigrinum. Classification (NCBI taxonomy): domain Eukaryota; kingdom Metazoa; phylum Chordata; class Chondrichthyes; order Orectolobiformes; family Stegostomatidae; genus Stegostoma; species Stegostoma tigrinum. Next base: position 258,198 of record NC_081367.1, on the reverse strand, counting down.
TGGAGACTGAGAGGTCCAGGAAGGTGAGGGATGTGCTGGAGATGGCCCAGGTGAACTGAAGGTTGGGGTGGAAGGTGTTGGTGAAGTGGATGAACTGTTCGAGCTCCTCTGGGGAGCAAGAGGCGGCGCCGATACAGTCATCAATGTACCGGAGGAAGAGGTGGGGTTTGGGGCCTGTGTAGGTGCGGAAGAGGGACTGTTCCACGTAACCTACAAAGAGGCAGGCATAGCTGGGGCCCATGCGGGTGCCCATGGCCACCCCCTTAGTCTGTAGGAAGTGGGAGGAGTCAAAAGACAAGTTGTTGAGGGTGAGGACGAGTTCAGCTAGGCGGATGAGAGTGTCGGTGGAGGGCGACTGGTCGGGCCTGCGGGACATTAAGAAGTGGAGGGCCTTGAGGCCATCTGCATGCGGAATGCAGGTGTATAGGGACTGGACATCCATGGTGAAAATGAGGTGTTGGGGGCCAGGGAATTGGAAGCCCTGGAGGAGGTGGAGGGCGTGGGTGGTGTCACGGACGTAGGTGGGGAGTTCCTGGACCAAAGGGGAGAAAATGGAGTCCAGATAGGTGGAGATGAGTTCGGTGGGGCAGGAGCAGGCTGAGACGATGGGTCGACCAGGGCAGGCCGATTTGTGGATTTTGGGAAGGAGATAGAAACGGGCCGTGCGGGGTTGGGGAACAATGAGGTTGGAGGCTGTGGGTGGGAGGTCCCCTGAGGTGATGAGGTCGTGAATGGTGTTGGAGATGATGGTTTGGTGCTCGGGTGTGGGGTCATGATCGAGGGGGCGGTAGGAGGTGGTGTCGGAGAGTTGGCGTCTGGCCTCGGCGATGTAGAGGTCAGTGCGCCATACTACCACTGCGCCACCCTTGTCTGCGGATTTGATGGTGAGGTTGGGGTGGGAGCGGAGGGCTACAGGTTCTGCAGGGGAGAGGTTGGAGTGGGTGAGAGGGGTGGAGAGGTTGAGGCGGTTAATGTCTCGACAGCAGTTGGAGATGAAGAGGTCGAGGGAGGGTGGGAGGCCTGGGGGTGGTGTCCAGGAGGAGGACTTGTGTTGGAAGCGGGTGAAGGGGTCAGTGGAGGGAGGGTTAGGTTCCCGGTTGAAGAAGTAGGCATGGAGGCGAAGACAGAGGAAAAACTGCTCTATGTCCAACCGTGACTGGTATTCGTTGATGTGTGGTTGTAGGGGGACAAGGATGAGCCCCGTACTAAGGACTGACTGTTCGTCCTCAGTCAGTGGGAGGTCTGGGGGGATGGTGAAGATGCGGCAGGGCTCAGTGTGGCTGTCTTCTCTGGGGTTGCTGGTTGTGGAGGTTGTGGGTGGAGCGATGAGGTCGCCTGCCTCTTTGTAGGTTACGTGGAACAGCCGCTCTTCCGCACCTACACAGGCCCCAAACCCCACCTCTTCCTCCGGTACATTGATGACTGTATCGGCGCCGCCTCTTGCTCCCCAGAGGAGCTCGAACAGTTCATCCACTTCACCAACACCTTCCACCCCAACCTTCAGTTCACCTGGGCCATCTCCAGCACATCCCTCACCTTCCTGGACCTCTCAGTCTCCATCTCAGGCACCCAGCTTGTAACTGATGTCCGTTGCAAGCCCACCGACTCCCACAGCTACCTAGAATACACCTCCTCCCACCCACCCTCCTGCAAAAATTCCATTCCCTATTCCCAATTTGTCCACCTCTGCCGCATCTGCTCCCACGATAAGACATTCCACTCCCGCACATCCCAGATGTCCAAGTTCTTCAAGGCCCCGCAACACATCCCTCACACCCCGCCCCCGCCACACCCGCCCTAAGAGGATCCCCCTCGTTCTCACACACCACCCTACCAACCTCCGGATACAACGCATCATCCTCCGACACTTCCGCCATTTACAATCCGACCCCACCACCCAAGACATTTTTCCATCTGCACCCTTGTCTGCTTTCCGGAGAGACCACTCTCTCCGTGACTCCCTTGTTCGCTCCACACTGCCCTCCAACCCCACCACACCCGGCACCGTCCCCTGCAACCGCAGGAAATGCTACACTTGCCCCCACACCTCCTCCCTCACCCCTATCCCAGGCCCCAAGATGACATTCCACATTAAGCAGAGGTTCACCTGCACATCTGCCAATGTGGTATACTGCATCCACTGTACCCGCGGAGGCTTGGAGACCGCTTTGCAGAACACCTCCGCTCAGTTCGCAACAAACAACTGCACCTCCCAGTCGCAAACCATTTCCACTCCCCCTCCCATTCTCTAGATGACATGTCCAACATGGGCCTCCTGCACTGCCACAATGATGCCACCCGAAGGTTGCAGGAACAGCAACTCATATTCCGCCTGGGAACCCTGCAGCCTAATGGTATCAATGTGGACTTCACCAGTTTCAAAATCTCCCCTTCCCCAACGACATCCCTAAACCAGCCCAGTTCATCCCCTCCCCCCACTGCACCACACAACCAGCCCAGCTCTTCCCCCCGACCCACTGCATCCCAAAACCACTCCAACCTGTCTCTGCCTCCCTAACCTGTTCTTCCTCTCACCCATCCCTTCCTCCCACCCCAAGCCACACCCCCATCTACCTACTAACCTCATCCCACCTCCTTGACCTGTCCGTCTTCCCTGGACTGACCTATCGCCTCCCTACCTCCCCACCTATACTCTCTCCACCTATCTTATTTACTGTCCATCTTCGGTCCGCCTCCCCCTCTCTCCCTATTTAATCCAGAATCCTCACCCCATCCCCCTCTCTGATGAAGGGTCCAGGCCCGAAACGTCAGCTTTTGTGCTCCTGAGATGCTGCTTGGCCTGCTGTGTTCATCCAGCCTCACATTTTATTATCTTGGAATTCTCCAGCATCTGCAGTTCCCATTATCTCTGAGTCTTTCCAGCCTCTCCTTTCTAGCTCAAGCCCTCAAATCCAGGCAACCTCTTTTGCACACTATTCAAAACCTCCACGTCCTTCCTGTAACATGACGACCAGAATTGGATACAATTCTTAAGAGTACAATACTGAAGGCCGAACCAAAGTCTTCTAAAGCTGGAACATGACATCCTGATTCTTGCACTCGATTCCCCAACTAATAAAGGCAAGCATGCCATGCGTCTTCTTTACCATTCTATCAACTTGTGTGGCCACTTTCGGGGAGCTATGAACTGAATCCCAAGATCCCTGTATACACAAATGCTGTTCAGGGTCCTGCCATTAACTGTATATTTTTCCTTAACATTTAATTTCCCAAAGTGGAGCACTTCACACTTAACGGATTAAAATTCACTTGCCATTTCTGCAACGGATCTGTATCCTTTTATGACTTTCTCCCCGAACTACCACTCTACCAATCATTCTATCGTCTACAAACTTACTAACCCAACCATCTATATTTTCACCTCGGTCATTTTAAAAATACCACAACAGCAGAGGTCCCAGTACATATCCCTGCAGAACAGAATAGTCCTGGATCTGCAGCCTGAAAAGCACCTTTCCATCACCACCCTCTGTCTTCTCTGGGCAAGCCAGTTGTGAATCCAAGCAGCTAAGTGACCACGGACCCCATGGATCTTAATCTTCTGGATGATCCTACCGTGAGGCACCTTGTTGAAAGCCTTGCTAACATCAATGTCAACAATATCCACTACTCTACCTTCAATGATCACATTCGTTACCTCCTCAAAAAATTCGATCAAGTTAGTAAGACATGACCTGCCCTGCACAAAGCCATGCTGACTGTCCCTAATTGGGCCATGCTGTTCCAAATACAGATAAATACAATCCCTAAGAATTCTCTCCAATAGCTTCCCAATGAACGATGAGAGACTCGCTAGTCTATAGTTTCCTGGATTGACCTTATTTCCCTTCTTGAACAGAAGAACAACATTTAGCTACTTGCTCGTCCTCCAGTACCTCTCCAGTGGCTACCAAGGATACAAAGATATTGCTGAATGCCCCGACAATCTCCTCTCTCAACTCGCTCAAAAACCTTGAGGAGATATCATTGGGTCCTGAGGACTTATCCACCTTAATGCTCTTTCTTGATTTCAAAATGCAGTTATCATATGAGCATGCTCCACACAAATCCCACTATCCTCCATACCCTTCGCCGGAGTGAATTTTGATGCACGGTACTCATTTCGGATCTTGCCCATATCCGCTGCTTCCAAACACAAGTTCCCTCCTTTATCCTGAATGGTCGTACCTTCTTGCTATTTATCCCCTTGTTTTAGATGTATGCACAGAATGCCTTGGGATTTCCTTCAACCCTCCTTGCCAAGGTCATTTTATCGCCTTCTTTTTCTGCTTTCTTTATGTCGGCCCTGTTCGATTTTAGCTTCCTAAACCTGACATATTTTTGTTTTTCCCTTTTGACTAACTTCACAACCTCCCCAATTATCCAAGGGTCTTTTACCTTGCCATCCTTGTCCTTCCTCCTTCCTGGTCCTAAACTCATAAGCAGGCTTTAAAACAATTCCCATATGGCAAATGTGACAGCTCCTCCCAATTAACACTCCCCAGCTCCTACCTAAAATTGATATAATTTACTCTCCCCCAAGGTCCTGACTTATCCTTCTTCATAGCAATCTTAAAACTGAAGGAGTTGTGATCACTATTTCCAACATGCTTTCCCACCCTTCTCACCAGTTACCTGACCAGGACAAAGTCCAGTATGGCCCATCTTCTATCCATATACTGTGTCAAGAAACTCTCTTGGATAGACTTAACAAATTCAGCCTCATTTAAACTCTTGTTGTAAAGGAGTCCCAGTCAATACAGTGGAGGTGAAATTCACTGACTGTGACAACTCTGAGTTCGTGCATCGTTTCACAAGCTGCCTACATATTTGTTCCTCAGTGTGTCAGTGGCAACAGGGGAGCTGGCTATTAGTTTAAGCTGATCAGAGTGATTGTGTCCATCTTATTTTTGAACGCAACTTCTATTGCCTCAGTGGGCAAGCCCTCCAGAATGTCCTTTCGAGGTGCAGATGTAACATTTCCCACAGGTTAGGAGTGCACCTCCTTCTTTTATCTTCCCCTCTATCTTGTCGAAAACAATGAAACCCTGGAACATTGAGCACCCAGTCCTGTCTCTGTCTCAACCAAGCTTCTGTAATGGCCTCAACATCAGAGTCCCATGTACTGATCCAGGCTCTATGCTCATCTGCCTTACGTGTAATACTCCTGGCAGTGAAATAAACATATTTCAGCTTGTTTGTGCCATCATGTTCATGTACCTGTCTCTGACTGCCATTCTTTTCTGATTTATTGGTCCTAACATGTACCTGCCATCAATTCATCTACTTGCTGACCTGCTGCTCTGGTTCCCAGCTGCCTGCCAGTCTTTAAATCCTCCCAAGTAGCACGAGCAAACCTCCCTGTGAGGGTATTTGTTCCCGTTCAGTTTAGGTGCAACCCATCCCTCTTACACAGGTCACTCCTTGCCCAAGAAGCAGTCGCAATTATCCATGAACCTGAAAGCCTGCCCCCGGTACCAACTCCTTAACCATGCATTCATCTCACCTATCTTTCTCTGACTTACCTCACTAACATGTGGCACTCGTGGCAACCCATAAATTATTACCCTCTAGGTCCTGCCTTTCAGCCTCTTTGCTAACTCCTTGTACACAGTCCGCAGGATCTCATCCCTCTTTCTACCTACGTCATTGGTACCAATGTGCACATTGGCCTCTGGCTGCTCACCCTCCCCCGCAAGATTTTCTTGCAACCACTCAGAGATGTCCTTGACTTTGGCACCAGGGAAGCAACACACAGCCCTGGTGTCTCAAATGTGGCTCCAGAAACTATTCCCCCAACGAATGAGTCTCCAACCACGATCACTCACTTGGATTTGCCTGACCCTGTCTCACAGCAGGGTGGTTTGTACCACAGACCTGGCTACTGCTGATTATATAACTGACCCAGTTTAGTCTTAGATCAGTGTTAACCTTGATGAAGTGGATAGCCAAGCACCTCAGTAGTCTACAATACAGGAGAATTAAATTCTTAAGCTCACGGATTCTGTGACAGTCAAAGACAAGCACTGAATTTTTCTTACCTCATTTCCAACACCTGGCTCATAGCCCTGCATGGCTTGGATAACACTTGCACATTTAAAAATAAATGTTAGGATGATATGAGGGTAAGGACATGGAATTTTGTGATGTGGTCATATTCTCTCTTGTTGGAGCTGATTGCTGCTTCACATTTGTATGGTGCGAATGTTACTTATCCTTTATCAGGCCAAGCCTGATCGTTGTCCAAGTCTCACTGTATTTTCTCATCGTTGACTTCACTGTTGGAAAAGTCATGAATTCTGCTGGACACCTGGACAATATTCAATGAACATTCATGTCTCCACTTTGGCTCAAGTGAAGACATGACTTCAACCAGTGCAGATATCCCGTGAATGCCACTGACTCAGTTTTCTATTCCTCTGCTTAACACCACATTCAATCAGAAGTTGCCTTGGTGGAAATGACAGATTGCAGTTTCCTTCCTTTTCAAGCTCAGGATCACTGATCATATTTGTGGTAAATCCTGAATGAGGTTCCGAGAAGTGTGGGCATGATGTAAAGTAAACTGAGCCTAAGTGTGCAACTGTGACAACACTGTCATCCACATGTTGCATGACTTGGCTGATGATTGAGAAGACATTGAGGCCATAATTGGCCAGGACAATTTGTCTGACGATTGCGTGATAGGTCATCTTTCTCTGAAATGTGAGTGTTGCAAGTGTTTAAAAATGTACTGGAAAACATTTACTGTTGGTGTGGTGACCTTGGGGCACATTATTCCAAAACAGTTTGTGGGATGCTGCCAGGTGCCATGGCATTTGCAGGATCCAGAACGTTCAGTCTTATTGCGTGAAATAACTTGAATTGCGTGTAAGTTAAGATCTATGATGCCTCCTCAGGATGAGGGCAAGAAGATCATCCAGACTGATGCTATGAATGGTTTCATCTGCCTCTTCACCTTTTGTTCATAACATCTTATAATAACTGCCACGTAGCCTGATGAGAAACTAAAGCTCATCTTGATTCATTTGCATTCGAAGGTGCCTATTTTTCCCAAACAAAAGGACCCATCACTGAGCGGGAAGTTTGGAGAATGTTATAGACATCAGTGGTGAGATAATGGTGTATCTTGACCAGCAAAACCACTGTTGTGTTGTTGAAATGCAAACAAAAATCTATATGATGTAAACTTTATTCTCAGCTAATCCCTTTGTCAAATGACAGATTCTGATGTCGGTAACTGGAAAGCCTCCATTGTTGGAGGACGAGAAGCCGTATCCAATTGAAGCAGCACAGGCTTTTGCAATGACTGTGGAAACCACTGCTTATGCCTTGCTTCAAGCATTGTCAAGGAATGATATTGACTATGCAACACCGATTGCGAGGTGGCTAACGATGCAACAGAACTATGGTGGTGGATTTCACTCGACGCAGGTAAATGCTTGAGATCACAACAACAGGCATTCAGATATTTCCATGGATCATGTTACTAACTGGTGGTTGTTGCAGTTTGCAATCAAACTGGACACTGCATTTTCATCTGCAGGTTTGGTGCATTGGCACAAATTCCAGTTCTTCAGTGGTGTTAATCCTTGGTTAAATTCTTACATGCACTTTGCCTGTGCATCACTTTTCCTTTTGGCATTGTCCTTTAAAAGTTCCTGTTTCTGTAAACCATCACTTAGTTGTCATCGGATCATTGAGGGACAGCGTAATAGAGTGCTATGGCAATGGAACAGACCCTTCAGCAAATTGTATGTGCCCTCACAAGATGCAAGTCCCGAACTATTCTCATCACATTTCCCAGCACTCGACCCAGAGCCTTGTATGCCTTGGCATCGCAAATGCCCAATCAAAGACCTGTTAAATGTTATCATGTTTTTTGCCTCTACCACCCACACAGTCGGTGCGTTCCACATTCTCACCACAGTTTGGGTGCAAAAACAAGTAAGTTTCCTCAAGAGATAGTAGGAACTTGCCAATGCTGGAGAATCTGAGAGAACAAGGTGTGGAACTGGATGAACACAGCGGGCCGAGCAGCATCAGAGAAGGAAGAAAGCTGACGTTTCGGGTCGACACCCTTCTTCAAAAATGGGGGAGGAGAAGGGGATTCTGCAAAAAAAAGGGAGAAGTGAGGAGGCAGAGAGAAGATGGATAAAGGAGAAGATAGGTGAACTGTCCTGTGCTGTCCCCTCACTGTCGCCTGCTCCAGAATCAGAGAATTCTCCAGAATTGGACAGGCACTTCATTCCATTGTGTCTGTCACCACTGAAGCCACACTAAGTTGACATTCGGCTCATGTTCTAGCAATTTGCCCATTGCCTTGAATGTTATTTAATTTTAAGTGCTGTACCACCCTTTTCCTTTAATGTGAAAAGATTATCCACCTCAACTGAAGTCCCAGACAATGAATTCCAACCCCCCAGCACCTTCTGGGTGTCTTTGCTTTCCTGAAATTCCCTCTGAGCTTTTAGCTTAAATGTATGTATCTCTGCCTCTGCCACCACCACCCCCCGACCGACCCCATTATGGACCATCTTTTTACCTCGCCTATACCCATAATAATCCAAACAATTTTTTCAGGACCTCCTTCAACCTTCTGTACTTGAAAGAAAACAATCCAATCTTATCCAGATAAAACAGTGATGCTAGAGACAATGGGAACTGCAGATGCTGGAGAATCCAAGAGATCAAAGTGTGGAGCTGGCTGAACACAGCAGGCCAAGCAGCATCTCAGGAGCACAAAAGCTGATGTTTCAGGCCTAGACCCTTAATCAGAGATCAGCAACAGTGATGCTGCCTGGCCTGCAGTGTTCCTCCAGCTCCACACTGTGTGATCTCAGACTCCAGCATTGGCAGTTATTGCTAACGCAAACTTTTCCAGACTCTCCATCGAGTTAAAATGCGTCACCCGCTCAGATCATCCTGATGAATGTCCTCCACACATGCTCAAATGCAAACACCTCCTTTCTGTAATGGAGAGAGCAGAACTGCACTGAGCACTTCAGCTGGGGCCTAACCAAAGTCCTGTATAGCTCTTGAGCCATATGCTTTCTGAACTGTCCTTTTAAGCTGCCATTCCATGTTCAGGAATCTGTGGACAAGCACCCCAAGATCACACCATTCCTCTGATCTTCCTAGTGTCCTGGCATTTCTTTGAATGATTCCTTGCCTTGTTAGTTTGTCCAAATTGCCTTACTGATCAGGGTTAACATTCCATCTACCGTTGACCTGCCCATTTGACCAATCTGTAACTTTGGATTCAACTTGCTGTATTTTCCTGGACCCCACAAGCTTTACCTTCTTTGCCACGCTCCCATTTGGGACCCTGTCCAAGTCTTTGCTGAAATCTATTTTCATTACATCAACTCCCATCTGCACACTCTGTCACCTCTTTGAAAGAATCATCCAAGTTTGTGAGGCGTGACCTCCCTCTGACAAAGCTATGCTGACGGTCGCTGATCAGACCCCACTTCTTGAAATGGAAATTAAGTCTGCCGTTCAGAATTTTCTGCAATATTTTCCTATCTACTGATGTGATACTCACCGGTCTGTAATACTCTGCTTTATGTTTGTCACGCATTTTGATAAGTGGAACTATGTTTCCTGTTCTCCAGTCCCTTGGTACTTTTGAAAGCTCTGTATGAGGGCGAGTGGAATTTTTTCTCTCATCTCCCTGGGCATCAATGCATACACCTCATCCAAACCTGGGATTTGTCCAATTTTAAATTCACCAAAACACCTAACATCTCCCCAGTCTCTGTTAATTCTGTTCGAGAATTGTGGGCTCCTTCTCACATGTAAAAGCTGATGTGAAATTCTCGTTTAACACCTGACAATTGCTCTCTAGTTCAAACCATTGATTTGCGTCTTCAACCCTAATGAGACCTGGTTTTCCCTGGGTTTTCTCTTTCCCTCTGAGCCACTTGTAGAAGATTTTGAGATTCTCCCTAATCCTAATCTTGGTCACCAGCGTTCTGTTGCCCTGTATTTGTTCTCTGAATTGCTATGACAAGATCCCCCTGCACACTATACATCATCATCATGGTGGTTTCTCGCAGATATGGATGACACTCTCCCACTCTCAGGCTGAATTGATCGCCGGCTGTACAGACCGATGCAGCTACCGTCGGCTCTGTCGCACTCGGGGCAGAAGGCAGTTGTGGGAAGGGGTGAGGGAGGTGTTGGTGTGGCTGCATGGCTTCCGCTGCTTCCAAAGGCAAGCCTCGAGGTGTTTGATGCCTTCCCAGGTGCTCTTCAGGCTTTGGACCGTCTTAGGCCGGCGATTTCCAGGTGTCTGCAGGAATGTTGCACTTCACCTTTGAGGCCTTGAGTTTATCACCGAGTGCTTCCTCTGCACATCTGGGTCTCGCCTGCTGTTTTGAAGCAGGGATGAGAACGTGGGGAGAGTCTTGTGTCAGTCATACAGATGAAGTGTCCAGCCCATTGTAGCTGAGCGAGGATGGTCAGTGCCTCAGTGCTGGGGATGTTGGCCTGGTTGACGTTAGTGCATCTCCAGGGACTCTTGTTCCCTTGATGACTGTTATACACCTCTGTTTTCCTTTTTATGTGGTCAAAGAACAAAGAAAATTACAGCGCAGGAACAGGCCCTTGGGCCCTCCAAGCCTGCGCCAGATCCTATTGAAAGTAGTCGTGGTCGGCACAACATTGTGGGCTGAAGGGCCTGTTCTGTGCTGTACTGTTCTATGTTCTATGTTCTATGTTCTAGTGTGTTGATGCATTTGTGTAATGATTGTGTTTTGTTTGAGCCCTAACATTCAAAGCAGTGTAAGAATGTCTTTGTGCAGCACGCAAGGTGTCATGAGACTGAGCCTTCATACACTTGCAAGATGTTGAAAATTTGCCATTATTTATTAAAACACTGATAAATTTCCATGATCAACATTTCTGTTACGCTGCAATGATTATCCCGTGGCATGTAAAATCAGAAAGATACGATAAAATGAGATTAGGTCATGCCCGAGTCTTGCAGACTTGGGTCAGCATGCAGGGAGAATGTTTGCCTTTCATGTATATGGAAGTACTGAAATATTTCCATGAATCTAAAAGTCACTTTTCCCTTCATTGAAGGACACAATCATTGCCTTGGAAGCTTCATGACGATGCGACATTGCATTTCTGAAGAGGGAAGAAGAAATCAATATGCAAGTTCAATTCCATGTTTTTGCAAGTCCCATTGAGAACACGATTCATTTGTGCCAGCGTAATGCTCTGACTGAGAAAGAATTGAAGGTGAGTTTGTAGTTTGGAAGATCACAGCAATTTATGCATCAACTTCTTCATCAATAATGTTCCATTGCTTTCAAACTGCATTTTCCACTCTGCAAGTTAATAACTGTTAGAACAAGCAACAGTATTGGTAGATGGTCTATGTGGGATGAAATGGCACAAAACCCAATCCATTCAACAACATATTTCAGATATGTCAACAAATTAAATATTCCAGCACAGGATAAAACAAGGAAGATGAGAGTGAGGAGGCAATAGCTCTGATGACAAAAGAACACCAACTTACCTTGATCCATTTGAGCAATAAAGCAGGCACACAAACAAATAATCAGCTAACAATGCACATGTGCAACGGAGGCTACAGGGGGACTAAAAATGCCGAATTGTCATGCGTATTGCTGAAAGGGTGATTGAAACAGATTCTGTGGTAGATTTGAAGAAATGCTGATCATGCATCTCAGGATGTTGGAGAAAGAACATTATGGACTGAGGCAAATTGTATTGCCCTTTTCAGGAGTTATTAGGGTCATAATGAATTGAAAGACTTGCTTCTGTGCTGAAAGCTTTAGTTTAGTTGCAACTGGATCACAATTTCTGTTCCTGGTAGTATTTAGCAAACTATTAAAAGTGAATGTCACTGCACAGAATTCCAAACATGACTCCAATCAGTAGAGAAAATATCCAAGGGGTATGATGAGTTGTATCCTCTCATGTTGAACAATGCAGCTACAGATAGAATGGATGCACTGATGATAATCTTGCAAAAATCCTTAGATTGTGGAAAATTCTCAGAGGATTGAAAGATTGTGAACATAACACCATTATCAGTAAGATACTTCGACAAAATAGCAAGCAAGTATTGCCAATTTAGGTCAACCTGGGTAGATGTTCGTGTCTGCAATGAAAGATGAAATAACAGGGTACTGAGTGTGCTATAACATCCTACAGAGTTAACATCCTTTTATAAAGGGGAAATAATACTTGACAAACTTGCTACAGTGCTTTGAGAAGGAAACAAACATTACTGATGAAGGACCACCAGTTGATGTCGTACATTGAGATTTCTAAAAAGCATTTGATAAGGTACAGCTCGTAAGGTGTCTCAAAAGAAAAGAGCCCATGTGTTCAAGGGTAGTATGTTCAGATGGACAGAGGACTGCATTGTAAATAGAAGTCGAGAAGTAGCAGCAAGATGGTAACTTACAAGTCGTCTATGGCCACAGAGTGAATGCTGCGGAGGCCTTCATCTAATGTTGACTGGGTTGATTTCGGAATTGGCGGAGGGGATTGCTATGCTTAGGAATGTTGGGCAGGCTGGGACGACATTCATTGGAGTTTATAAGATTGAAAAAAATCTTATTTTTTCAACATTTAAGATTCTTAAGAGGCTTGATAGTGTATATCCGTAGAGATTACTCCCATTTGTGAAAGATTTTGCGACCAGAGGCCACATTTTCAAATTGGTTGCCTATTAATTTAGGGGAAGAATTACTTCTTTCAGGTTGTAGCAATCTATTGAACACTTGAGCAGAGAAGTTTTTAGAGGTAATGCCATTAATTATATGCTCGGCTGAGATGGCCAGGTTAATTTTTAAATCAAGGAACAACGACAATGAGAAAAGGGTAGTCTTTACAGTGGAAGATACTTCAAGGATCCCCTTATTACTAAAGAATACAGGGAGGAATTAAACACATCACTACCACACCATCACTACCATGAGAGAAGTTGTAGTAGACAATCTACTGGAGTGAAAGCAAATTGGACTCTTTGCCGTGATGGTTTACTTTCTAAGATTCTCAACAATGAGCTTCAGAGTCGGTGTATGCATTGACTGTAATTTGCCAAAAAGGTTCAGATTCTCGAGAAGCATCTGAGGGCTGGAAAAATGCTGATGTGACGTCTCTATTTAAAAAGGAGAGAGGCAAAAAGAAGATAACTACAACCGAACCAGCCTAACATCTATTGTTGGAAATATGTGGCAATCAACTATGAAGAAAATAATAGCAGGACATTTGGAAAATCATAATCTAATCAAACAGAATCACCATAGCCTGATCAAAGAGAAATTATGTCTGGCTAATTTGTTTGGGTTTTTGGAGGAAGTTTTGGGAGGAGAATTAAGAGATGAAAACCAGAAAATGTGTTGTGTTTGGACTTGGAGAAAGCATTGAGAATGTACTCAAAAGTAATAAGCTAAGAGCTGAGGTTTTGAAGGTAGTATATTGCTATGGATCAGTATGCTTTGCACGTTCTGGAAGGAGAGATCACATCTCGAGTGAAATGCACCAAATGAATATATATTTTGGGGAATTTGGTGGCAATGCGGTAAGTCAGTGCAGAGGGTAAGAGGTGCCATTTGCTTGCTTTTTTTGCCTGATAGTTCGTAAGCATTTTTTTTGAGACAGGGTGAATTGAAGCCAGAATCAGGGACCTAGAGGGTGAACCAGGTTCGTTGTTTGGTGATCGCTACTGGTTTAAGAATCTATTATCGGTAGCTTTCAGATTGAAAGTAAATCGGAGAAATATTTACAGGCTACAAACTAAAAGACCAGAATGTTTTCAAATCAAATTAAGATCGAAGTAATTGAAAAGGAGATGCCAGGCCAGATGATGATTTATACCTACATGACGGGGGAGTGGTCAGGCCCCATACTCCAGCTCAGGGTTGATGAACTGGAATCTCAGTTTCGACCAATCAACAAATCATGTGGGGGACAGTTACTGGGGAATGCTGTGCTTCAGGAGGCAGTCACACACCTTCGATTAACTAGCTGAAACTCGGTCAGTGGCCAGAGACGTGAGACTGTGACAAAGAACAGGGCAGGTGGAAGGATCCAGGATGTAGTGCAGAAGGAACCTTGGCCTTTGATCTTATCTAACAGGTTTGAGATTCTTTCTTCCTGTGTGGATGAGAGTGCAGGGTTTCGGGAAGATGAGTAAACTGACGATAGCACTGTGGTACAGATGGACATTCAGGAGGGGATAAAAAGTGAAATGTAGTTATAATCAGAGGTAGTATAGTTAGGGGAATGAACACTGTTCGTTGTGACTAGGATCGAGAGTCTCGAAAGTTGTGTTGCCTGCCTGGTGCCCAGGTTCAGGATATTCCATCTCGGCTACAAAGGAACTTGAAGTGGGAAGAGTAGAAATCCAGCTATCGTGGTCCACACAGGTACCATTGATATGGAAGAAAGAGGTAAGAGGTTCTGCTGAGAGATTATGAGCACCGAGGTGCTGAATGAGAAAGCAGAACCAGAATGGTAATAATCTCTGGATTATTATCTGAGCAATTTGGCAGGGTGTGAGCATAATTATAGACGCAAATGCATTGTTCAAATGGTGGCATGGCAGAAATGTGTTAGAATTCATGGGACATTGGCATCGGTATGGGGAAGGAGGGAGTCATTCTGGTGTTATAGGCTCGACGAGAATCATTTTGGGACAAGTATCCTGGCAAAACACAGAGCTCGGTCTTGGGGTAGGGCGTTAAAATAAAAAGTGTGGAGCGTGTGAGCTCAGTTGCATGGAAAATTGTGCAAAGAGTTAGAAGCTGGTAAGTGCTCAGCAAAGTTTCCAGAGCAAGTAACAGGACAAAAAGTATGGAAATGGTCAGGAGTCTCACTTCAGCTGCAGCAGATAAGAAGGGTGGCTGTAAATGCCAGACTTAAGATCTTGTATTGAATTGCAGGGAGTGTGTGAAACAAAGTGAATGAGTTTGTGGAGCAGATTGAAACAGACAGATACATCACTCTGGGTATCACAGAGAGGTGGTTGTTAGGGGATAAGTGTTGGGAACGAAATAGCCAATGATTCATGTCCGATAGAAAGAACAGGCAAATGGACAGAGATAACAAAGTGTGGAGCTGGATGAGCACAGCAGGCCAAGCAGCATCTCAGGACCGTAAAAGCTGACGTTTCGTGCCGAGACCCTTCTACTTCTGTGTGTTCATCCAGCTCCACACTTTGTTATCTTGTATTCTGAAGCATCTGCAATTCCCATTATCTCCGATACAAATGGACAGAGATGCCAGGGTTGGCTTGTCAGTAAGAAATGAGGTCGCGCTGAAGGAACCACAGCTCTTGTGCTTGTTTATTAATGACTTGGAGGAAAGAGGTGCATGTGCTAAATTTGTAGATGACTGAAAAAATATTTAGAAAGACAAGGCATGGCACACAAACAGAGATTTACCAGGATGTTACTTGGATCGGAATGTATTAGCTATAAGGAGGGTTTGGTGGAAATGTTGTGTCGTGATAAATGTAATGAGATCAACCATGATCTCACCGAATGATGGAGGAAATTCAGTGGGCCAAATGACTTTTTTTGTGAGTCTTCTTGTTTGACAATGCATTCATGAAGGTGTTTTTTTTTCTCTCTTGGATAAGATGTGAAAATTAAATGTATACACTTCCTTTTCATCTGGGAATAAATAATTGTTCTGAACGATTTCCATTGACTAATAGCAATCTGACAAGCATCACAATGTAAAGAGATTTTTAGCTTCTTTTTAATTGTAAAGGTATTCTTTGGAATTAATTCGGCATATATTATTTGCGTCTCAAGAAGTATGCTCATCACTGCATCTCAAAAAGTGGTGTGTTGCATGACAACAGCTTTTTAAAGATCACTTCAATGGTTGTAACACGCATAAATTACACTGTTGGCCAATCTGTCCATGATTATTTCATTATCTTATGTTTCAAACAGACAAGGAAATATTGGTGATGCAATGAAGTGTTTGACTGTCAAATATAATTGTTGTCATACCTTCCGCTTGGAAGAAAGATTCACATCAAATTGACTGGTCAAGGAAATGGGACACTGACTGTGAGAACTTTGAATGTTCGAGTTATTCCTAAAATGAAAGTTATGACCTTGATAATTTCTCTTTCATGCAGATATGAAGAGACTCTTTTAAATATCCTCTAGGTTAGTGGTTCAGGCATAAAAGTGTGATATGTATATTTATGTATATACATGTACATGCGTAATCTGAAAAGAAAATGAGTATAAATCACTTGTGACAAGGTGAGAATGAGTTATCCAGATAGTAAGAACTGCCAATGTTAGTGTCTGAGATAACACATTGTGGAGCTGGAGGAACACAGCAGGGCAGGCAGCATCAGAGGCTGAGGAAAGTTGAGGTTTTGGGTCAGGACCCTTCCTGAGAAATGGAGGGTGGAAGGGAGCTCAGAAACAAATAGTGTGGAGGGGGAGGAGGTGCTGGGGAAGATAGGTGGATGGTAAGAAGTGAGTACTATCCAGATTGGAACAGATTTTCCCCAGCGGGTATTGAGTACGAATTCCAAATCACTCTCAAAATCTTAGTGACTGTTAACATTGATGTTTTTTGTCTGTGTGTTTCAGTAATTGCATGACAGTTTGACTGGTTCGTTGAGAGTGAGGAACCTATGGACTCTCATACACCAAGATGGAATTTAGTTCGAAGAGTGACTTCAAAATGGTAACTTGCTTTTAAAATCTTGACCGTTTTTGCTGTCCAGTTGAATGAATTTGGCTTCATGCTGCTTCAATAGGAATTAATGTTTAATAGGAACATATTTGTGAAACTTACAGTTCCGCAAGTTTTAGAGTAAACTGGTGGAGACTTTCGGTGGTTGCAAAAAACCTCACCTCTCCGTTAATACCGAAGGAAAATTGGAGTTTAAAAGTAAGTTCACCCGCTGTCAGGGAATGAAATGTTAATGTTGACTCAAATATAATTTTTAAAAAAGTAATATATGTTTGAAACACTGAACTCAAATTAAAATTTGGATATGCTTGTTTTACAGATGGTTGGATATAGGATTCATTTTAAATGAGGGTGAAGATCAGTTTAAATCCAGCATATTTGTGAAGAAAAGAAATAGCATGTCAAATAAAATCAACTGCATGACTCTACATCGCCCGATATGTAGAATTTCGTTCTGAACTATGAGACAGTTATGATCCCATACTACCTCAGTGCTCATGGCAAGAGTAAGACTCCTGTTTGACGTGCTAAGCAGTGCATGGA
The DNA here is from genome assembly GCF_030684315.1 of Stegostoma tigrinum. NCBI lineage: Eukaryota > Metazoa > Chordata > Chondrichthyes > Orectolobiformes > Stegostomatidae > Stegostoma > Stegostoma tigrinum. The sequence goes on along the minus strand of NC_081367.1, from coordinate 240,930 downwards.
ATGGCGGCGACATCAGATTCATTGATGCTTGAGAATCAAAAGAATATGACGATAAGATTTAAAATCAAAATCTCATTGAACACTTCAAGGAATGTATTACAGGAAGGTGGGGAAAGGATGTATGACGAATAGAAGGTGGTGGCACAGATCAAATAGACCTGTGTGCTAAAACTTATCACAAATTTCACATTGAATGGAACAGTTTAAACAGGCTGGAGGAAGCAAACATGCCAGCTCAAACTTGTTGAATTTGTGCATTCTGTTCGTAAACATCAGCAAAATTGTGGAAAACATGTTTATTCTTTCTCTTTTATTGCACAGAACCATACGCTTCGACTGTTTTGATGAGGAATTTAAAGATTACGAGCCCTGTCCGTTTGACTCACAGTTTGGTAACATAGGTTGCTACGATCTTCGTTCGAGAAGGAAAAGGGATGTTCCAGATACAGAAAATCGTCAAACCATTTACTACAAAGTCCGTTTCTGGTTAGTATTAATTAATGCAGTTAACATTTTTAGATCGACATGATTGCACAATGGAGTCAATAAGAAAATGCCATCTGATATTCCACATAAATTTTAACCGGATATTAAAGCCGCTGATTTCTTTTTCATGCTGTCTGCTGCTTTTAAGAGTGGTTGTCTTACTGTCAAAATGTTTAGCTTTGACTCCATGGCTTCTTCCATTAGCTCACATTGAAACACATGTTTCTTCAGCCATTAATGTACATTTACCCGGTGTAGCTCGACCAACCTTCCCCTGTGGTCGTTCCCCTGAAATCCCCTGCGGTTGCTCCCCTGAAAAACAAGTATACCGTTTTGGATACTGTTCCGGGGGACTACTTACCAGGGGCATGCAGTAGGTTGCAGGTCTCTGGCACCGAGTCTGTCCCTCTTGCACAGAAGGGACGGCGGGGGAGAGGAAGAGAGTGATAGTCATTGGGGACACAATAGTTAGAGGGACTGATAGAAGATTTGCCGGGAACGAAAGAGACTCACGATTGGTGTGTTGCCTACCAGGTGCCAGGGTCCGTGATGTCTCGGATCGTCTCTTTCGGGTCCTGAGGGGAGAGGGTGACCAGCCCCAAGTCGTGGTCCACATAGGCACCAACGGCATATGTAGAAAGAGTGATAGGGATGTCAGGCAGGATTTGAGGGAACTAGGGTGGAAGCCGAGAGCTAGAACAAGCAGAGTGGTCATCTCTGGTTTGTCACCCGTACCACGTGATAGCGAGGCAAAGAACAGGGAGAGATTTCAGCTGAACACGTGGCTGCAGGGATGGTGCAGGTGGGAGGTCTTCAGGTACATGGACAATTGGAGCTCATTCTGGGGAAGGTGGGACCTGTACAAACAGGATGGTCTCCACTTGAACCAGAGGGGCACGAATATCCTGGGTGGGAAATTGGCTAGTACCATTCGGGTGGATTTAAACGAGCTCAGAAGCGGGATGGGAAACTGAGGTGTAGTCCTCGTACACAGGAGGATGAGCGTAGGGAGGACATGGTCAGGACCTCACTGTCACAGGAGTGTGCTGGCAGACAGCAAGCTGGATTGAAGTGTGACGACTTTAATGCCAGGAGTATCCGGAATAAGTTAGGTGAGGTTGCAGCTTGGATAGGTACCTGGGACTTCGATGTTGTGGCCATTTCGGAGACATGGATAGAGCAGAGTCAGGAATGGATGTTGCAGGTTCCAGGGTTTAGATCTTTGATTAAGGTCAGGGAAGGTGGTAAAAGAGGGGGAGGTGTGGCTTTGTTGGTCAAGGACAGTATAACGGCGGCTGAAAGAACCTTTGAGGACTCGTCTACTGAGGTGGTATGGGCTGATGTTGCCAAGGAAGGTTTGTCGACTGAGTCAGTATGGGTGGACGTTCGGAACAGCAAGGCAGCAGTCACCTCACTGGGGGTTTTCTACGGACCCCAAATAGCAGTCGTGAGATCAAAGGACTCATTAGCCGGCAGATAGTTGAAAAGTGCAAACGTAGCAGGGTTGTTGTTATGGGTGACTTCAACTTTTCCAATATAGATTGAAACCTCCTGAGTGCAGATGGTTTGGATGGAGCCGTTTTTGTCAGGTGTGTTCAGGAGGGTTTCCTGACTCAATATGTGGACAGGCCGAGGGGGGAGGCCATTTTGGATTTGGTGCTCGGCAATGAGCCAGGACAGGTGTCAGATATCGTGGTGGGAGACCACTTTGGCGACAGTGACCACAACAGCCTCACATTTACCATAGCCATGGAAAGGGAAAGGAGCAGTTACCAGGGGAAGATATTTCACTGGGGTCAAGGAAACTTTGGTGCTAACAGACAGGAGTTGGGAAGTGCAGATTGGGAGCAATTGTTCCACAGAAAGGGCACAGCAGACATGTGGAGCTGTTCAAGGAGCAGTTGTTGCGAGTGATGTATAAATTTGTTCCTCTGAGACAGGTAAGAAGGGGTAAGATTAAGGACCCTTGGATGACGGGTACAGAGGTGCTTCTTGTCGAAAAGAAAAAGGCAGCGTACGTAAGGTGGAGTCAGTGAGGGTCTAGCACAGTTTTAGAGTATTACAGGCCTGCTCGGAAGGAGCTCAAAAGACATTGCCTGTACAATTGTTACCTGTTACAACCTTAGCGTCCACGCTTGCTCATTCAATGGTGTCAAGATGCCAGCAGTGAGTGTACCTTCTCCATCCCCCAATTCCGTCTGCTCACACAAGACATAGTCCTTACTTAAAATCTTCTGATCAAACAAAGTTCATTGTTTTGGACATTTTAGTTATCTGTCATGAAACGAAAACTGCTTCTGACTGGCGTGAACTGTCGTGCAAATGAATATAATCTGTGAAACGAGATTCCTTATGGGCTTGCATCCGCTAGAAATGATTGCTTTTCAAAGACGTTGCATACATACATTTATTTCTCCTGTCACCTTAGATTATATTTTTGTTTATGCATGTTGTGTGGGTTTCCAGTCAGGCCCATAAACACAGGTTGATGCAGTCACTGTTATAACACGGTATTGAAGGAGAATTTGTGATCTTTGGAGTTTCATTGCAGTGTATGGAGGAGTGCATCATCAAGCCACTCCAGATCTCTACTGGTGACTATATTGTTGCAAGTTTTCAAGTGTTACCGATGGTCACATAAAATATGGCCTTTTTGTTGTTGCGCTATTCATCTTAACTGCACCATATCTTGTATTTAGGCTTGGAAACGATTTCAATTTTTTTGATTTACTTATTCAAAATCATTTATGATTGTTGTCGTGATATCTACAATATGTTATTTTGATTGGACGTAGAGGATTGGATCTGTCTTAATGGAAATAATGTATGCGCTTATAAAACCCCTTCTGGGCAAGGTAGTTGCTCAGTGGTTCGAGCTGCTCATGCACTGGGGAGCCAATTGAGATTCCAGTCTTGGGTAACTATCTGTGTGGAATTGACACGTCCTCCCCGCGTCTGCGAGGGGCTTCTGCCAGGTGCCGCAGTTTCCTCCCATTGTTCAAAGACGTGCAGGTCCTTATATGTGATTTGTGAAGCATTTCTTAAATGTTTCAATCCTGCCAGCATCCAGTGCCTTGGACAAAATAACTGGAGATGAATAAAAGATACAGTGCCTTTTGACACCATTTCCTGCTAGATTTTCATCAATCCTGCTTTATATCGGTGACAACTTCCATGACCTTTTTTGATGCTATGTCTGAATTGACAGTCGAGTTCCAAATATTTGTCATGCAGTATTTCAAGGTCTCTGTTACAGCATACCCATGAATGTCCACTTCAAAAGATACTTCCATATCATAGAATCCCTACAGTGTGGAAACAAGCCCCTTTTGACCCAACAAGTCCACAGCCACCCTCCAAAGAGCATCTCACCCTGACTCATCCCCCGACCCTTTCCTCAGTAACCCTACATTTCCCATGACTAACACACCTAATCTACACATCCCGAAACACAATGGGCAAGTTTGGCATGGCCCATACACCTAGCGTGCACATCTTTGGACAGTGGGAGGAAACCAGAGCACCCAGCAGGAACCCATGCAGGCATGGGCAGAATGTACAAACTCCGCACAGAAAATCACGCAAAGGTGGGTACAAACCTGGGCCCCTGGCGCTGTGAGTCAGCAGTGCTAACCACTGAGCCACCGTGCTGCCCTTGGAGTTAGACAGAGCTTGCTTGTTCCTGGGTGGCCTCAAACTGCCAACCTCCACTTAGTGGCAAAAGTGCTGACCAACTGCACTCATCTTCACTGGTTTTTGCTTTGTATCATTGAATTCAATCCTTCAAACTCTATGATAAATATTTAAATTTCCATTGATATGTGAGGGTTGTTTTTAGTGCGCAGTATTGGTTTATTATGTTTCATTGGTACATAATGAATATTGTATGTATATGCAAATGGGCAAGTTGGTAATGATGCAGTCCACAGACCTGGAGGATAATAACACTGTCCTTCAATCGCCCATGATGCTCTCTGCAAATTGGTAGAAAACAAAAATTTCTATAAAAGTCATCTCTCCTCCTGTCAGTCGATCAAAATTAATTCAGGATTTTGTACAGGCCAATAACCGTAAGATTACACGAGCCTAAACAAAACTACTGGCTCATATTAGTTCAGTAAAGTGAAAGGGCAACAATAGAGGTAGTAGGAACTGCAGATGCTGGAAAATCTGAGATAAGAAGGTGTAAAGCTGGATGAACACAGCAGGTCAAGCAGTATCATCTGGCTTTACACCTTGTTATCTCAGATTCTCCAGCGCCAATTTTCTGAAGTAGGGTCTCGTCCCGAAACATCAGCTTTCTTGCTCCTCTGATGCTGCTTGTCCTGCTGTGTTCATCCAGCTCTCCACCTTGGGCAACAATAGAGTATGCTTTAAGTCACTAGGTATGTTATGTGGGTTTGTCTTCCTTAGGGTGGAGTTAGTGGAACTGAAAAAGATGTCTCCCTCACAGCGTTTGTGACAAAAGAATTGCATCGTTCCTTGGCGGCCTTTCAACAGAAGAATATTCAGAGACTTCCCGAGTGGTAAGAATGTAACTTCTTTTACTTCTCTTTATCTCACTTTTTCCAACAATTGGAAAATAGATTTTAGAAATAACATCGAGCTGATGAAGTGTGAAAAGAATAATAATTCCAAGCAGTGGTGGGAGTTGGTCAGTGAGATGGGAGGAGTGGATAGGTGGGAGAGAAGGCGGACAGGTCATGGAGGCAGGGATGAGGGGAGGATCTAGTCTTGGGATGAGGCTCGCGGGTGGGGAGATTTTGAGGGTGGCAAAGTCCATATTGAGGCTATTGAGTTGGAAGCTCCCGAGGCGGAATATGAGGTGCTGCTCCTCTAGTTTCTGGGTGGTGTGGTTGTGACACTGGAAGAGGCCCAGGATGGACATGTCGTCCAGGGAGTGGGAGGGGGAGTTGAAGTGATGCAATGATTTGGATATGAAAATAGAAGGTGTGGTTAGTAAGTTTCCCAATGATTGAAGGTGTAGTAGCCAGCCAAGAAGGTCACCTCAGAATGCAATGGGACATTGACAAGGGCCAATAAATTGAGGAGTGGCAGATGGAGTTGAGGTTAGAAAAATGTGAGATGCTCTATTTTCGAAAGGCAAATCAGAGCAGCACGTAGACACTGAAGGTTGTGGGGAGTGTTGCTTAATAAAGAGACGCTGGAGTGCAGTTTCGTAGTTCCATCAAAGTACAGCCACCGGTAGAAAGGATATGAAGGAGACATTTGGTGTGCTCGCCTTTATCGGTCAGTGCATTGAGTATAGGAGTTGGGAGATCACTTAGCAGCCATATAGGACGTTGGTTCGGCTGCTTTTGGAATACTGCAATCGATTTTGGTCTCCTTGCGAGAGGAAGGTTGTCGGCGCAACATTGAGGGCCGAAGGGCCTATTCTGTGCTGTATTGTTGTATGTTGTAAACTTGAAAGGGTTCAGAGAAGATCTACAAGGATGTTAGCAGCATCGGAGGTTGGAGGTATACCGTGGGCTTGAACAGGCAGCTATTTCTTGGAACTTTGGAGTTCAGGGCTGACCATATAGAAGTTTATACAATTACGAGGGACGTGGATAGTGCGAACAGCCAAGATCTTTTCCCCGGGTTGCTGGAATCCAAAACTGGAGGGAATAGGTTAAAAATGAGAGAGGGAAGATTTAAAATGGACCGGATTTTTTTCATACTCGTGCATGTATGGAATGAGCTGCCAGAGGAAGTGGTGGAGTCTTGTACGTTTAAAAGGCATCTGGATGGGTATATGAATAGGACGGGTTGAGAGGAATATGGGCCAAATGCTGGCAAATGGGACTAAATTAATTTAGGATATCTGGTCAACATAGACAAATTGGGCCAAAGGATCTGTTTCCCGACTGTACATCTGTCTGATTCGAAGTGTCATTTTTCTTCACCACGTGGCCCATAATTAGAAGAACTTGAATCAGGATTTGGGAATGTGACAATTCTAATTGGATCTGTTTGATGAAATTAACTCTGTAGGTAATGGTGGTTGAATTATGATTTGTCAAATTTGAGTTTATCGCAGCATCTTATAGAATAGAGGAAACACATGTAATCAAAATTGAAAATCAAAACTTGGTAAAATTTTGCATTGGAAATACATGACAAGCCATTGGAGGAGATTCATGACCATTGCATTCAAGTGAGAACAACAAATGCGATTCAGTGACTCAGTGAAACGGGATGCAGTGACTCAGTGAAACGGGATGCAGTGACTCAGTGAAACGGGATGCAGTGACTGTGTGAACTGGGATGCAGTGATTGAGGGTAATAGGATGCAGTGACGTACGGAAATGGGATGCAGTGATTTACGGAAATGGGATGCAGTGACTGACGGTGATGGGATGCACTGACTAAGGGAAATGGGATGTAGTGTCTGAGTGAAATGGGATGTAGTGTCTGAGTGGAATGGGATGCATTGACTGAGGGAAAGGAGATTCAGTGACTGTGGGAAATGGGATGCAGTGACTGAGGGAAATGGGATGCAGTGGCTGAGTGAAATGGGGTGCAGTAGCTGAGTGAAATGGGATGCAGTGGCTGAGTGAAATGGGATGCAGTGACTGTGGGAAATGTGATGCTATGACTGCGTGCAATGGGATGCAGACACTGAGGGGAATGCAATGCAGTGACTGAGTGAAATGGGGTGCAGTGGCTGAGTGAAATGGGATGGAGTGGCTGAGTGAAATGGGGTGCTGTGACTGGGGGAAATGGGATGCAGGGAGTGAGTGAAATGGGATGCTGTGAATGAGTGAAATGAGCTGCAGTGACTGAGTGAAATGGGATGCAGTGACTGAGTGAACTGGGATGTAGTAACTGAGAGAGTTGTGAGAGCATGGAATGCGTTGCCAGCAGCAGTTGTGGAAGCAAGGTCATTGGGGTCATTTAAGAGACTGCTGGACATGCATATGGTCACAGAAATTTGAGGGTGCATCCATGAGGATCAATGGTCGGCACAACATTGTGGGCTGAAGGGCCTGTTCTGTGCTGTACTGTTCTATGTTCTATGTTCTATGAATGAACTGGGATGCAGTGACTGAGTGAACTGGGATGCAGTGGCTGAGTGAAGTGGGATGCAGTGACTGAGTGAAATGGGATGCAGTGACTGAGTGAAATGGGGTGCTGTGACTGGGGGAAATGGGATGCAGTGACTATGAAATGGGGTGCAGTGACTGAGGGAAATGGGATACAGTGACTGAGATACATGGGTTGAAGTGACTGATGGAAATGGGATGCAGTGACTGAGTGAAATGGGATGCAGTGACTCAGTGAAATGTGACGCATTGACTGAGGGAAAGGAGATTCAGTGACTGTGGGAAATGGGAGGCAGTGACTGAGGGGAATGGGATGCAGTGACTGATTGAAATGGGATGCAGTGTCTGAAATGTGATGCTGTGATTGATGGTCATGGGTTGCGGTGACTGAGGGAAATTGGATGCGGTGACTGAGGGAAATGGCATGCAGTGACTGAGGGAAAGGAGATGCAGGGACTGTGGGAAATGGCATGCAGTGACTGAGGGTAATGGGATGCAGTGACAGGGGAATGGGGTGCAGTGACTGAGTGAAAGGGGGTGCAGTGACTGAGTGAAATGGGATGCAGTGGCTGAGTGAAATGGGATGCAGTGGCTGAGATAAATGGGATGCAGTGACTGAGATAAATGGGATGCAGTGACTGAGTGAAATGGGATGCAGTGACTGAGTGTAATGGGAGGCACTGACTGAGTGTAATGGGATGCAGTGACTGAGGGTAATGGGATGCAGTCACTGAGGGTAATGGGTTTGCAGTGACTGAGATAAATGGGATGCAGTGACTGACGGTAATGGGACACACTGACTGAGTGGACTGGGACGCAGTGGCTGAGTGAAGTGGAATGCAGTGAATTAGTGAAATGAGCTGCAGTGACTCTGTGAAGTGGGATGCAGTGACTCTGTGAAGTGGGATGCAGTGACTCTGTGAAGTGGGATGCAGTGAGTCTGTGAAATGGGATGCAGTGAGTCTGTGAAATGGTCTGCAGTGACTGAGGGAAATGGCCTGCAGTGACTGAGGGAAATGGGCTGCAGTGACTGAGTGAAATCGGCTGCACTGACTGAGGGAAATGGGACACACTGACTGAGTGGACTGGGACGCAGTGGCTGAGTGAAGTGGGATGCAGTGAATTAGTGAAATGAGCTGCAGTGACTCTGTGAAATGGGATGCAGTGAGTCTGTGAAATGGGATGCAGTGAGTCTGTGAAATGGGCTGCAGTGACTGAGTGAAATGGTCTGCAGTGACTGAGGGAAATGGCCTGCAGTGACTGAGGGAAATGGGCTGCAGTGACTGAGTGAAATCGGCTGCACTGACTGAGGGAAATGGGACACACTGTCTGAGTGGACTGGGACGCAGTGGCTGAGTGAAATGGATGCGCTGTGTCGGTTAAACGGGATTCACTGTCTCCGTTAATTGGGATGCAGTGACTGACGGAAATGGGATGCAGTGACTGAGTGAAATGGGATGCAGTGACTGAGTGAAATGGGATTCACTGTGTCCATTAAATGGGAGGCTGCGACAGAAATTAATGGGATGCAGTGACTGAGGGAAATGGGATGCAGTGACTGAGGGAAATGGGATGCAGTGACTGTGTGAAATGGGATGCAGTGACTGAGTGAAATGGGATGCAGTGACTGAGTGAAATGGGATGCAGTCACTGATGGACATGGGACGCAGTGACTGAGGGAAAGGAGACGCCGTGAATGATGGAAGTGGGATGCAGTGACTGATGGAAGTGGCATGCTGTGACTGAGTGAAATGGGATGCAGAGACTGAGGGAGATGGGATGCATTGAATGATGTAAATGGGATGCAGTGACTGTGGGAAATGGGATGCAGTCACTGATGGAAATGTGACGCAGTGACTGAGGGAAAGGAGACGCCGTGAATGATGGAAGTGGGATGCAGTGACTGATGGAAGTGGGATGCAGTGACTGAGGGAGATGGGATGCAGTGACTGAGTGAAGTGGGATGCAGTGAATGATGGAAATGGGATGCAGTATCTGAGTGAAATGGGATGCTGTGTCTGAGTGAAATGGGATGCAGTGGCTGTGTGAAATGGGATGCAGTGGCTGTGTGAAATGGGATGCAGTGACTGAGGTTAATGCGATGCAGTGACTGAGGGTAATGGGATGCAGTATCTGAGTGAAATGGGATGCTGTGTCTGAGTGAAATGGGATGCAGTGGCTGTGTGAAATGGGATGCAGTGGCTGTGCGAAATGGGATGCAGTGGCTGTGTGAAATGGGATGCAGTGACTCAGGGAAAGGAGATGCAGTGTCTGTTTGAAATGGGATCCTGCGACTGAAATTAATGGGATGCAGTGACTAATGGTAATGGGATGCAGTGACTGAGCATAATGGGATGCAGTGACTGAGCGTAATGGGATGCAGTGACTGAGGATAATGGGATGCAGTGACTGAGGGTAATGGGATGCAATGACTGTGGGAAATGGGATGCAATGACTGTGGGAAATGGGATGCAGTGGCTGATGGAAAGGAGATGCAGTGACTGTGGAAATGTGATGCTGTGACTGAGTATAATGGGTTGCAGGGACTGAGGGAAATGGGATGCAGTGACTGAGTGAAATGGGATACAGTGAATGAGTGAAATGGGACGCAGTGACTGAGGGAAATGGGATGCAGTGACTGAGGGAAATGGGATGCAGTGACTGATGTTAATGGGATGCAGTGTCTCAGTGAAATGGGATGCTGTGACTGAGTAAAATGGGATGCTGTGACTGAGTGAAATGGTATGCAGTGACTGAGTGAAATGGTATGCAGTGACTGAGGGCAATGGGATGCAGTGTCTGAGGGCAATGGGATGCAGTGACTGAGGGCAATGGGATGCAGTGACTCTGTGAAATGGGATGCAGTGACACTGTGAAATGGGATACAGTGACTGTTAAATGGGATGGAGTGACTGACTGAAATGGGATGCAGTGACTGTGGAAAGTAGATGCAGTGACTGAGGGAAATGGGATGCAGTGACTGACTGAAATGGGATGCAGTGACTGTGGAAAGTAGATGCAGTGACTGAGGGAAATGGGATGCAGTGACTGAGGGAAATGGGATGCAGTGACTGAGGAAAGTAGATGCAGTGGCTGTGTGAAATGGGATGCAGTGACTCAGGGAAAGGAGATGCAGTGTCTGTTTGAAATGGGATCCTGCGACTGAAATTAATGGGATGCAGTGACTAATGGTAATGGGATGCAGTGACTGAGCATAATGGGATGCAGTGACTGAGCGTAATGGGATGCAGTGACTGAGGATAATGGGATGCAGTGACTGAGGGTAATGGGATGCAATGACTGTGGGAAATGGGATGCAATGACTGTGGGAAATGGGATGCAGTGGCTGATGGAAAGGAGATGCAGTGACTGTGGAAATGTGATGCTGTGACTGAGTATAATGGGTTGCAGGGACTGAGGGAAATGGGATGCAGTGACTGAGTGAAATGGGATACAGTGAATGAGTGAAATGGGATGCAGTAACTGAGGGAAATGGGATGCAGTGACTGAGGGAAATGTGATGCAGTGACTGACTGAAATGGGATGCAGTGACTGTGGAAAGTAGATGCAGTGACTGAGGGAAATGGGATGCAGTGACTGAGGGAAATGGGATGCAGTGACTGAGTGAAATGGGATGCTGCGACTGACGTTAATGGGATGCGGTGACTGTGGGGAATGGGAGCAGTGAATGAGGGAAATGGGATTCAGTGACTGAGATGAATGGGATGCAGTGACTAAGTGAAATGGTATGCAGTGACTGAGGGCAATGGGATGCAGTGTCTGAGGGCAATGGGATGCAGTGACTGAGGGCAATGGGATGCAGTGACTCTGTGAAATGGGATGCAGTGACACTGTGAAATGGGATACAGTGACTGTTAAATGGGATGGAGTGACTGACTGAAATGGGATGCAGTGACTGTGGAAAGTAGATGCAGTGACTGAGGGAAATGGGATGCAGTGACTGACTGAAATGGGATGCAGTGACTGTGGAAAGTAGATGCAGTGACTGAGGGAAATGGGATGCAGTGACTGAGGGAAATGGGATGCAGTGACTGAGTGAAATGGGATGCTGCGACTGACGTTAATGGGATGCGGTGACTGTGGGGAATGGGAGCAGTGAATGAGGGAAATGGGATTCAGTGACTGAAATGAATGGGATGCAGTGACTGATGGAAATGAGATGCTGTGACTGAGGGTAATGGGTTGCAGGCACTGAGTGAAATGGGATGCTGTGACTGAGTGAAATGAGCTGCAGTGACTGAGTGAAATGAGCTGCAGTGAATGAGTGAAATGGGATGCAGTGGCTGTGCGAAATGGGATGCAGTGGCTGTTCGAAATGGGATGCAATGACTGAGGGAAAGGAGATGCAGTGTCTGTTTGAAATGGGATACAGTGACTGAGGGCAATGGGATGCAGTGACTGAGGGCAATGGGATGCAGTAACTGTGGGAAGTGGGATGCAGTGACTAAGGGTAATGTGATGCAGTGACTGAGGGTAACGCGATGCAGTGACTGTGGGTAATGGGATGCAGTGAATGAGGGATAGGAGATGCAGTGACTGAGTGAAGTGGGATGCAGTGAATGATGGAAATGGGATGCAGTGACTGAGGGAAATGGGATGCAGTGACTGTTAAATGGGATGCAGTGACTGAGTGAAATGGGATGCAGTGACTGAGGAAAGTAGATGCAGTGACTGCAGGAAATGCGCTGCAATGACTGAGTGAAATGGGATGCCGTGACTGAGTGAAATGGGATGCCGTGACTGTGGGAAATGGGCTGCAGTAACTCAGTGAAACGTGATGCATTGACTGAGGGAAAGGAGATTCAGTGACTGTGGGAAATGGTGTGCTGTGACTGAAGCAAATAGGATGCAGTGACTGAGTGAAATGGTCTGCAGTGACTGAGGGAAATGGCCTGCAGTGACTGAGGGAAATGGCCTGCATTGACTGAGGGAAATGGGCTGCAGTGACTGAGTGAAATCGGCTGCACTGACTGAGGGAAATGGGACACACTGACTGAGTGGACTGGGACGCAGTGGCTGAGTGAAATGGATGTGCTGTGTCGGTTAAATGGGATTCACTGTCTCCGTTAATTGGGATGCAGTGACTGACGGAAATGGGATGCAGTGACTGAGTGAAATGGGATGCAGTGACTGAGGGTAATGGGATGCAGTCACTGAGGGTAATGGGTTTGCAGTGACTGAGATAAATGGGATGCAGTGACTGACGGTAATGGGACACACTGACTGAGTGGACTGGGACGCAGTGGCTGAGTGAAGTGGGATGCAGCGAATTAATGAAATGAGCTGCAGTGACTCTGTGAAATGGGATGCAGTGAGTCTGTGAAATGGGATGCAGTGAGTCTGTGAAATGGGCTGCAGTGACTGAGTGAAATGGTCTGCAGTGACTGAGTGAAATGGCCTGCAGTGACTGAGGGAAATGGGCTGCAGTGACTGAGTGAAATCGGCTGCACTGACTGAGGGAAATGAGACACACTGTCTGAGTGGACTGGGACGCAGTGGCTGAGTGAAATGGATGAGCTGTGTCGGTTAAACGGGATTCACTGTCTCCGTTAATTGGGATGCAGTGACTGACGGAAATGGGATGCAGTGACTGAGTGAAATGGGATGCAGTGGCTGTGTGAAATGGGATGCAGTGACTGAGGGAAAGGAGATGCAGTGTCTGTTTGAAATGGGATCCTGCGACTGAAATTAATGGGATGCAGTGACTAATGGTAATGGGATGCAGTGACTGAGCGTAATGGGATGCAGTGACTGAGCGTAATGGGATGCAGTGACTGTGGGAAATGGGATGCAGTGACTGAGGGTAATGGGATGCAGTGACTGTGTGAAATGGGATGCAGTGACTGAGGGCATTGGGATGCAGTGACTGAGTGAAATGGGATGCAGTGACTGAGTGAAATGGGATGCAGTGACTGTGGCAAATGGGATGCAGTGACTGTGGCAAATGGGATGCACTGACTGTGTGGAAATGGAATGCACTGACTGTGTGGAAATGGAATGCAATGACTGATGAAAGTTCGTTGCAGTGTCTGTTTGAAATGGGATCCTGCGACTGAAGTTAATGTGATGCAGTGACTGAGTGAAATGAGCTGCAGTGACTGAGTGAAATGGGATGCAGTGACTGAGGGCAATGGGATGCAGTGACTGAGTGAAATGGGATGCAGTTGCTGTGTGAAATGGGATGCAGTGACTGAGGGCAATGGGATGCAGTGGCTGTGTGAACTGGGATGCAGTGGCTGTGTGAACTGGGATGCAGTGACTGCGGGAAAGGAGATGCAGTGTCTGTTTGAAATGGGCTCCTGGAACTGAAGTTAATGGGATGCAGTGACTGAGGATAATGGGATGCAGTGACTGAGGGTAATGGGATGCAATGACTGTGGGAAATGGGATGCAATGACTGTGGGAAATGGGATGCAGTGGCTGATGGAAAGGAGATGCAGTGACTGTGGAAATGTGATGCTGTGACTGAGTATAATGGGTTGCAGGGACTGAGGGAAATGGGATGCAGTGACTGAGTGAAATGGGATACAGTGAATGAGTGAAATGGGATGCAGTGACTGAGGGAAATGGGATGCAGTGACTGATGTTAATGGGATGCAGTGCCTCAGTGAAATGGGATGCTGTGACTGAGTAAAATGGGATGCTGTGACTGAGTGAAATGGTATGCAGTGACTGAGGGCAATGGGATGCAGTGGCTGTGTGAACTGGGATGCAGTGGCTGTGTGAACTGGGATGCAGTGACTGAGGGCAATGGGATGCAGTGACTGAAGGCAATGGGATGCAGTGACTGAGGGCAATGGGATGCAGTGACTGAGTGAAATGGGATGCAGTGACACTGTGAAATGGGATACAGTGACTGTTAAATGGGATGGAGTGACTGACTGAAATGGGATGCAGTGACTGTGGAAAGTAGATGTAGTGACTGAGGGAAATGGGATGCAGTGACTGAGGGAAATGGGATGCAGTGACTGAGTGAATTGGGATGCTGCGACTGACGTTAATGGGATGCGGTGACTGTGGGGAATGGGAGCAGTGAATGAGGGAAATGGGATTCAGTGACTGAGATGAATGGGATGCAGTGACTGAGGATAATGGGATGCAGTGACTGAGGGTAATGGGATGCAATGACTGTGGGAAATGGGATGCAATGACTGTGGGAAATGGGATGAAGGGGCTGATGGAAAGGAGATGCAGTGACTGTGGAAATGTGATGCTGTGACTGAGTATAATGGGTTGCAGGGACTGAGGGAAATGGGATGCAGTGACTGAGTGAAATGGGATACAGTGAATGAGTGAAATGGGATGCAGTGACTGAATGTTAATGGGATGCAGTGCCTCAGTGAAATGGGATGCTGTGACTGAGTAAAATGGGATGCTGTGACTGAGTGAAATGGTATGCAGTGACTGAGGGCAATGGGATGCAGTGGCTGTGTGAACTGGGATGCAGTGGCTGTGTGAACTGGGATGCAGTGACTGAGGGCAATGGGATGCAGTGACTGAGGGCAATGGGATGCAGTGACTGAGGGCAATGGGATGCAGTGACTCTGTGAAATGGGATGCAGTGACACTGTGAAATGGGATACAGTGACTGTTAAATGGGATGGAGTGACTGACTGAAATGGGATGCAGTGACTGTGGAAAGTAGATGCAGTGACTGAGGGAAATGGGATGCAGTGACTGAGTGAAATGGGATGCAGTGACTGTGTGAAATGGGATGCTGCGACTGACGTTAATGGGATGCGGTGACTGTGGGGAATGGGAGCAGTGAATGAGGGAAATGGGATTCAGTGACTGAGATGAATGGGATGCAGTGACTGATGGAAATGGGATGCTGTGACTGAGGGTAATGGGTTACAGGCACTGAGTGAAATGGGATGCTGTGACTGAGTGAAATGAGCTGCAGTGACTGAGTGAAATGAGCTGCAGTGAATGAGTGAAATGGGATGCAGTGGCTGTGCGAAATGGGATGCAGTGGCTGTTCGAAATGGGATGCAATGACTGAGGGAAAGGAGATGCAGTGTTTGTTTGAAATGGGATGCAGTGACTGAGGGCAATGGGATGCAGTGACTGAGGGCAATGGGATGCAGTGACTGTGGGAAGTGGGATGCCGTGACTGAGGGTAATGTGATGCAGTGACTGAGGGTAACGCGATGCAGTGACTGTGGGTAATGGGATGCAGTGAATGAGGGAGAGGAGATGCAGTGACTGAGTGAAATGGGATGCAGTGACTGAGGGCAATGGGATGCAGTGACTAAGTGAAATGGGATGCAGTGAATGATGGAAATGGGATGAAGTGACTGAGCGAAATGGGATGCAGTGACTGTTAAATGGGATGCAGTGACTGAGTGAAATGGGATGCAGTGACTGAGGAAAGTAGATGCAGTGACTGCAGGAAATGGGCTGCAATGACTGAGTGAAATGGGATGCCGTGACTGAGGGCAAAGGGATGCAGTGGCTGTGTGAACTGGGATGCAGTGGCTGTGTGAACTGGGATGCAGTGACTGCGGGAAAGGAGATGCAGTGTCTGTTTGAAATGGGATCCTGGAACTGAAGTTAATGGGATGCAGTGACTGTGGATAATGGGATGCAGTGACTGAGGGTAATGGGATGCAATGACTGTGGGAAATGGGATGCAATGACTGTGGGAAATGGGATGCAGTGGCTGATGGAAAGGAGATGCAGTGACTGTGGAAATGTGATGCTGTGACTGAGTTTAATGGGTTGCAGGGACTGAGGGAAATGGGATGCAGTGACTGAGTGAAATGGGATACAGTGAATGAGTGAAATGGGATGCAGTGACTGAGGGAAATGGGATGCAGTGACTGATGTTAATGGGATGCAGTGCCTCAGTGAAATGGGATGCTGTGACTGAGTAAAATGGGATGCTGTGACTGAGTGAAATGGTATGGAGGGACTGAGGGCAATGGGATGCAGTGGCTGTGTGAACTGGGATGCAGTGGCTGTGTGAACTGGGATGCAGTGACTGAGGGCAATGGGATGCAGTGACTGAGGGCAATGGGATGCGGTGACTCTGTGAAATGGGATGCAGTGACACTGTGAAATGGGATACAGTGACTGTTAAATGGGATGGAGTGACTGACTGAAATGGGATGCAGTGACTGTGGAAAGTAGATGCACTGACTGAGGGAAATGGGATGCAGTGACTGAGTGAAATGGGATGCAGTGACTGAGTGAAATGGGATGCTGCGACTGACGTTAATGGGATGCGGTGACTGTGGGGAATGGGAGCAGTGAATGAGGGAAATGGGATTCAGTGACTGAGATGAATGGGATGCAGTGACTGATGGAAATGGGATGCTGTGACTGAGGGTAATGGGTTGCAGGCACTGAGTGAAATGGGATGCAGTGACTGAGTGAAATGAGCTGCAGTGACTGAGTGAAATGAGCTGCAGTGAATGAGTGAAATGGGATGCAGTGGCTGTGCGAAATGGGTGCAGTGGCTGTTCGAAATGGGATGCAATGACTGAGGGAAAGGAGATGCAGTGTCTGTTTGAAATGGGATACAGTGACTGAGGGCAATGGGATGCAGTGACTGAGGGCAATGGGATGCAGTGACTGTGGGAAGTGGGATGCCGTGACTGAGGGTAATGTGATGCAGTGACTGAGGGTAACGCGATGCAGTGACTGTGGGTAATGGGATGCAGTGAATGAGGGATAGGAGATGCAGTGACTGAGTGAAATGGGATGCAGTGACTGAGGGCAATGGGATGCAGTGACTAAGTGAAATGGGATGCAGTGAATGATGGAAATGGGATGAAGTGACTGAGGGAAATGGGATGCAGTGACTGTTAAATGGGATGCAGTGACTGAGTGAAATGGGATGCAGTGACTGAGGAAAGTAGATGCAGTGACTGCAGGAAATGGGCTTTAATGACTGAGTGAAATGGGATGCCGTGACTCAGTGAAATGGGATGCCGTGACTGTGGGAAATGGGCTGCAGTGACTCAGTGAAACGTGATGCATTGACTGAGGGAAAGGAGTTTCAGTGACTGTGGGAAATGGTGTGCTGTGACTGAAGCAAATGGGATGCAGTGACTGAGTGAAATGGTCTGCAGTGACTGAGGGAAATGGCCTGCAGTGACTGAGGGAAATGGCCTGCAGTGACTGAGGGAAATGGCCTTCATTGACTGAGGGAAATGGGCTGCAGTGACTGAGTGAAATCGGCTGCACTGACTGAGGGAAATGGGACACACTGACTGAGTGGACTGGGACGCAGTGGCTGAGTGAAATGGATGTGCTGTGTCGGTTAAATAGGATTCGCTGTCTCCGTTAATTGGGATGCAGTGACTGACGGAAATGGGATGCAGTGACTGAGTGAAATGGGATGCAGTGACTGAGGGTAATGGGATGCAGTCACTGAGGGTAATGGGTTTGCAGTGACTGAGATAAATGGGATGCAGTGACTGACGGTAATGGGACACACTGACTGAGTGGACTGGGACGCAGTGGCTGAGTGAAATGGATGCAGTGACTCTGTGAAATGGGATGCAGTGAGTCTGTGAAATGGGCTGCAGTGACTGAGTGAAATGGTCTGCAGTGACTGAGGGAAATGGCCTGCAGTGACTGAGGGAAATGGGCTGCAGTGACTGAGTGAAATCGGCTGCACTGACTGAGGGAAATGGGACACACTGTCTGAGTGGACTGGGACGCAGTGGCTGAGTGAAATGGATGCGCTGTGTCGGTTAAACGGGATTCACTGTCTCCGTTAAATGTGATGCAGTGACTGAGTGAAATGGGATGCAGTGACTGAGTGAAATGGGATTCACTGTGTCCATTAAATGGGAGGCTGCGACTGAAATTATTGGGATGCAGTGACTGAGGGAAATGGGATGCAGTGACTGTGTGAAATGGGATGCAGTGACTGAGTGAAATGGGATGCAGTCACTGATGGACATGGGACGCAGTGACTGAGGGAAAAGAGACGCCGTGACTGATGGAAGTGGGATGCAGTGACTGATGGAAGTGGCATGCTGTGACTGAGTGAAATGGGATGCAGAGACTGAGGGAGATGGGTTGCATTGAATGATGGAAATGGGAAGCAGTGACTGTGGGAAATGGGATGCAGTCACTGATGGAAATGTGACGCAGTGACTGAGGGAAAGGAGACGCCGTGAATGATGGAAGTGGGATGCAGTGACTGATGGAAGTGGGATGCAGTGACTGAGGGAGATGGGATGCGGTGACTGAGTGAAGTGGGATGCAGTGAATGATGGAAATGGGATGCAGTATCTGAGTGAAATGGGATGCTGTGTCTGAGTGAAATGGGATGCAGTGGCTGTGTGAAATGGGATGCAGTGACTGAGGTTAATGCGATGCAGTGACTGAGGGTAATGGGATGCAGTATCTGAGTGAAATGGGATGCTGTGTCTGAGTGAAATGGGATGCAGTGGCTGTGCAAAATGGGATGCAGTGGCTGTGCGAAATGGGATGCAGTGGCTGTGTGAAATGGGATGCAGTGACTGAGGGAAAGGAGATGCAGTGTCTGTTTGAAATGGGATCCTGCGACTGAAATTAATGGGATGCAGTGACTAATGGTAATGGGATGCAGTGACTGAGCGTAATGGGATGCAGTGACTGAGCGTAATGGGATGCAGTGACTGTGGGAAATGGGATGCAGTGACTGAGGGTAATGGGATGCAGTGACTGTGTGAAATGGGATGCAGTGACTGAGGGCATTGGGATGCAGTGACTGAGTGAAATGGGATGCAGTGACTGAGTGAAATGGGATGCAGTGACTGTGGCAAATGGGATGCAGTGACTGTGGCAAATGGGATGCACTGACTGTGTGGAAATGGAATGCACTGACTGTGTGGAAATGGAATGCAATGACTGATGAAAATTCGATGCAGTGTCTGTTTGAAATGGGATCCTGCGACTGAAGTTAATGTGATGCAGTGACTGAGTGAAATGAGCTGCAGTGACTGAGTGAAATGGGATGCAGTGACTGAGGGCAATGGGATGCAGTGACTGAGGGAAATGGGATGCACTGACTGAGGGAAATGGGATGCAGTGACTGAAGGAAATGGGATGCAGTGACTGAGTGAAATGGGATGCTGCGACTGACGTTAATGGGATGCGGTGACTGTGGGGAATGAGATGCAGTGAATGAGGGAAATGGGATTCAGTGACTGAGATGAATGGGATGCAGTGACTGAGTGAAATGGGATGCTGTGACTGAGGGTAATGGGATGCAGTGACTGAGTGAAATGGGATGCAGTGACTGAGTGAAATGAGCTGCAGTGACTGAGTGAAATGAGCTGCAGTGACTGAGTGAAATGAGCTGCAGTGACTGAGTGAAATGTGATGCATTGACTGAGGGCAATGGGATGCAGTGACTGTGTGAAATGGGATGCAGTGACTGAGGGCAATGGGATGCAGTGGCGTGTGTGAACTGGGATGCAGTGACTGCGGGAAAGGAGATGCAGTGTCTGTTTGAAATGGGATCCTGGAACTGAAGTTAATGGGATGCAGTGACTGAGGGCAATGGGTTGCAGTGACTGAGGGTAATGGGATGCAGTGACTGAGGGTAATGGGATGCAATGACTGGTGGAAATGGGATGCAGTGGCTGATGGAAAGGAGATGCAGTGACTGTGGAAATGTGATGCTGTGACTGAGGGTAATGGGATGCAGTGTCTCAGTGAAATGGAATGCTGTGACTGAGGGCAATGGGATGCAGTGGCGTGTGTGAACTGGGATGCAGTGACTGCGGGAAAGGAGATGCAGTGTCTGTTTGAAATGGGATCCTGGAACTGAAGTTAATGGGATGCAGTGACTGAGGGCAATGGGTTGCAGTGACTGAGGGTAATGGGATGCAGTGACTGAGGGAAATGGGATGCAGTGACTGAGTGAAATGGGATACAGTGAATGAGTGAAATGGGATGCAGTGACTGAGGGAAATGGGATGCAGTGACTGAGGGTAATGGGATGCAGTGTCTCAGTGAAATGGAATGCTGTGACTGAGTAAAATGGGATGCTGTGACTGAGTGAAATGGTATGGAGTGACTGAGGGCAATGGGATGCAGTGACTGAGTGAAATGGTATGCAGTGACTGAGGGCAATGGGATGCAGTGTCTGAGTGTAATGGGATGCAGTGACTGAGGGCAATGGCATGCAGTGACTGAGGGCAATGGGATGCAGTGACTCTGTGAAATGGGATGCAGTGACACTGTGAAATGGGATACAGTGACTGTTAAATGGGATGGAGTGACTGACTGAAATGGGATGCAGTGACGGTGGAAAGTAGATGCCGTGACTGAGGGAAATGGGATGCACTGACTGAGGGAAATGGGATGCAGTGACTGAAGGAAATGGGATGCAGTGACTGAGTGAAATGGGATGCTGCGACTGACGTTAATGGGATGCGGTGACCCTGTGGGGAATGAGATGCAGTGAATGAGGGAAATGGGATTCAGTGACTGAGATGAATGGGATGCAGTGACTGATGGAAATGGGATGCTGTGACTGAGGGTAATGGGTTGCAGGCACTGAGTGAAATGGGATGCAGTGACTGAGTGAAATGAGCTGCAGTGACTGAGTGAAAAGAGCTGCAGCGAATGAGTGAAATGGGATGCAGTGGCTGTGCGAAATGGGATGCAATGACTGAGGGAAAGGAGATGCAGTGTCTGTTTGAAATGGGATCCTGGAACTGAAGTTAATGGGATGCAGTGACTGAGGGTAATGGGTTGCAGTGACTGAGGGTAATGGGATGCAGTGACTGAGGGTAATGGGATGCAATGACTGGTGGAAATGGGATGCAGTGGCTGATGGAAAGGAGATGCAGTGACTGTGGAAATGTGATGCTTTGACTGAGTATAATGGGTTGCAGGGACTGAGGGAAATGGGATGCAGTGACTGAGTGAAATGGGATACAGTGAATGAGTGAAATGGGATGCAGTGACTGAGGGAAATGGGATGCAGTGACTGATGTTAATGGGATGCAGTGCCTCAGTGAAATGGGATGCTGTGACTGAGTAAAATGGTATGCTGTGACTGAGTAAAATGGGATGCTGTGACTGAGTGAAATGGTATGCAGTGACCGAGGGCAATGGGATGCAGTGTCTGAGGGCAATGGGATGCAGTGACTGAGGGCAATGGGATGCAGTGACTCTGTGAAATGGGATGCAGTGACACTGTGAAATGGGATACAGTGACTGTTAAATGGGATGGAGTGACTGATTGAAATGGGATGCAGTGACTGTGGAAAGTAGATGCAGTGACTGAGGGAAATGGGATGCAGTGACTGAGGGAAATGGGATGCAGTGACTGAGTGAAATGGGATGCTGCGACTGACGTTAATGGGATGCGGTGACTGTGGGGAATGGGAGCAGTGAATGAGGGAAATGGGATTCAGTGACTGAGATGAATGGGATGCAGTGACTGATGGAAATGGGATGCTGTGACTGAGGGTAATGGGTTGCAGGCACTGAGTGAAATGTGATGCTGTGACTGAGTGAAATGAGCTGCAGTGAATGAGTGAAATGGGATGCAGTGGCTGTGCGAAATGGGTGCAGTGGCTGTTCGAAATGGGATGCAATGACTGAGGGAAAGGAGATGCAGTGTCTGTTTGAAATGGGATACAGTGACTGAGGGCAATGGGATGCAGTGACTGAGGGCAATGGGATGCAGTGACTGTGGGAAGTGGGATGCCGTGACTGAGGGTAATGTGATGCAGTGACTGAGGGTAACGCGATGCAGTGACTGTGGGTAATGGGATGCAGTGAATGAGGGATAGGAGATGCAGTGACTGAGTGAAATGGGATGCAGTGACTGAGGGCAATGGGATGCAGTGACTAAGTGAAATGGGATGCAGTGAATGATGGAAATGGGATGAAGTGACTGAGGGAAATGGGATGCAGTGACTGTTAAATGGGATGCAGTGACTGAGTGAAATGGGATGCAGTGACTGAGGACAGTAGATGCAGTGACTGCAGGAAATGGGCTTTAATGACTGAGTGAAATGGGATGCCGTGACTCAGTGAAATGGGATGCCGTGACTGTGGGAAATGGGCTGCAGTGACTCAGTGAAACGTGATGCATTGACTGAGGGAAAGGAGTTTCAGTGACTGTGGGAAATGGTGTGCTGTGACTGAAGCAAATGGGATGCAGTGACTGAGTGAAATGGTCTGCAGTGACTGAGGGAAATGGCCTGCAGTGACTGAGGGAAATGGCCTGCAGTGACTGAGGGAAATGGCCTTCATTGACTGAGGGAAATGGGCTGCAGTGACTGAGTGAAATCGGCTGCACTGACTGAGGGAAATGGGACACACTGACTGAGTGGACTGGGACGCAGTGGCTGAGTGAAATGGATGTGCTGTGTCGGTTAAATAGGATTCGCTGTCTCCGTTAATTGGGATGCAGTGACTGACGGAAATGGGATGCAGTGACTGAGTGAAATGGGATGCAGTGACTGAGGGTAATGGGATGCAGTCACTGAGGGTAATGGGTTTGCAGTGACTGAGATAAATGGGATGCAGTGACTGACGGTAATGGGACACACTGACTGAGTGGACTGGGACGCAGTGGCTGAGTGAAATGGATGCAGTGACTCTGTGAAATGGGATGCAGTGAGTCTGTGAAATGGGCTGCAGTGACTGAGTGAAATGGTCTGCAGTGACTGAGGGAAATGGCCTGCAGTGACTGAGGGAAATGGGCTGCAGTGACTGAGTGAAATCGGCTGCACTGACTGAGGGAAATGGGACACACTGTCTGAGTGGACTGGGACGCAGTGGCTGAGTGAAATGGATGCGCTGTGTCGGTTAAACGGGATTCACTGTCTCCGTTAAATGTGATGCAGTGACTGAGTGAAATGGGATGCAGTGACTGAGTGAAATGGGATTCACTGTGTCCATTAAATGGGAGGCTGCGACTGAAATTATTGGGATGCAGTGACTGAGGGAAATGGGATGCAGTGACTGTGTGAAATGGGATGCAGTGACTGAGTGAAATGGGATGCAGTCACTGATGGACATGGGACGCAGTGACTGAGGGAAAAGAGACGCCGTGACTGATGGAAGTGGGATGCAGTGACTGATGGAAGTGGCATGCTGTGACTGAGTGAAATGGGATGCAGAGACTGAGGGAGATGGGTTGCATTGAATGATGGAAATGGGAAGCAGTGACTGTGGGAAATGGGATGCAGTCACTGATGGAAATGTGACGCAGTGACTGAGGGAAAGGAGACGCCGTGAATGATGGAAGTGGGATGCAGTGACTGATGGAAGTGGGATGCAGTGACTGAGGGAGATGGGATGCGGTGACTGAGTGAAGTGGGATGCAGTGAATGATGGAAATGGGATGCAGTATCTGAGTGAAATGGGATGCTGTGTCTGAGTGAAATGGGATGCAGTGGCTGTGTGAAATGGGATGCAGTGACTGAGGTTAATGCGATGCAGTGACTGAGGGTAATGGGATGCAGTATCTGAGTGAAATGGGATGCTGTGTCTGAGTGAAATGGGATGCAGTGGCTGTGCAAAATGGGATGCAGTGGCTGTGCGAAATGGGATGCAGTGGCTGTGTGAAATGGGATGCAGTGACTGAGGGAAAGGAGATGCAGTGTCTGTTTGAAATGGGATCCTGCGACTGAAATTAATGGGATGCAGTGACTAATGGTAATGGGATGCAGTGACTGAGCGTAATGGGATGCAGTGACTGAGCGTAATGGGATGCAGTGACTGTGGGAAATGGGATGCAGTGACTGAGGGTAATGGGATGCAGTGACTGTGTGAAATGGGATGCAGTGACTGAGGGCATTGGGATGCAGTGACTGAGTGAAATGGGATGCAGTGACTGAGTGAAATGGGATGCAGTGACTGTGGCAAATGGGATGCAGTGACTGTGGCAAATGGGATGCACTGACTGTGTGGAAATGGAATGCACTGACTGTGTGGAAATGGAATGCAATGACTGATGAAAATTCGATGCAGTGTCTGTTTGAAATGGGATCCTGCGACTGAAGTTAATGTGATGCAGTGACTGAGTGAAATGAGCTGCAGTGACTGAGTGAAATGGGATGCAGTGACTGAGGGCAATGGGATGCAGTGACTGAGGGAAATGGGATGCACTGACTGAGGGAAATGGGATGCAGTGACTGAAGGAAATGGGATGCTGTGACTGAGGGTAATGGGTTGCAGGCACTGAGTGAAATGGGATGCAGTGACTGAGTGAAATGAGCTGCAGTGACTGAGTGAAAAGAGCTGCAGCGAATGAGTGAAATGGGATGCAGTGGCTGTGCGAAATGGGATGCAATGACTGAGGGAAAGGAGATGCAGTGTCTGTTTGAAATGGGATCCTGGAACTGAAGTTAATGGGATGCAGTGACTGAGGGTAATGGGTTGCAGTGACTGAGGGTAATGGGATGCAGTGACTGAGGGTAATGGGATGCAATGACTGGTGGAAATGGGATGCAGTGGCTGATGGAAAGGAGATGCAGTGACTGTGGAAATGTGATGCTTTGACTGAGTATAATGGGTTGCAGGGACTGAGGGAAATGGGATGCAGTGACTGAGTGAAATGGGATACAGTGAATGAGTGAAATGGGATGCAGTGACTGAGGGAAATGGGATGCAGTGACTGATGTTAATGGGATGCAGTGCCTCAGTGAAATGGGATGCTGTGACTGAGTAAAATGGTATGCTGTGACTGAGTAAAATGGGATGCTGTGACTGAGTGAAATGGTATGCAGTGACCGAGGGCAATGGGATGCAGTGTCTGAGGGCAATGGGATGCAGTGACTGAGGGCAATGGGATGCAGTGACTCTGTGAAATGGGATGCAGTGACACTGTGAAATGGGATACAGTGACTGTTAAATGGGATGGAGTGACTGATTGAAATGGGATGCAGTGACTGTGGAAAGTAGATGCAGTGACTGAGGGAAATGGGATGCAGTGACTGAGGGAAATGGGATGCAGTGACTGAGTGAAATGGGATGCTGCGACTGACGTTAATGGGATGCGGTGACTGTGGGGAATGGGAGCAGTGAATGAGGGAAATGGGATTCAGTGACTGAGATGAATGGGATGCAGTGACTGATGGAAATGGGATGCTGTGACTGAGGGTAATGGGTTGCAGGCACTGAGTGAAATGTGATGCTGTGACTGAGTGAAATGAGCTGCAGTGAATGAGTGAAATGGGATGCAGTGGCTGTGCGAAATGGGTGCAGTGGCTGTTCGAAATGGGATGCAATGACTGAGGGAAAGGAGATGCAGTGTCTGTTTGAAATGGGATACAGTGACTGAGGGCAATGGGATGCAGTGACTGAGGGCAATGGGATGCAGTGACTGTGGGAAGTGGGATGCCGTGACTGAGGGTAATGTGATGCAGTGACTGAGGGTAACGCGATGCAGTGACTGTGGGTAATGGGATGCAGTGAATGAGGGATAGGAGATGCAGTGACTGAGTGAAATGGGATGCAGTGACTGAGGGCAATGGGATGCAGTGACTAAGTGAAATGGGATGCAGTGAATGATGGAAATGGGATGAAGTGACTGAGGGAAATGGGATGCAGTGACTGTTAAATGGGATGCAGTGACTGAGTGAAATGGGATGCAGTGACTGAGGAAAGTAGATGCAGTGACTGCAGGAAATGGGCTTTAATGACTGAGTGAAATGGGATGCCGTGACTCAGTGAAATGGGATGCCGTGACTGTGGGAAATGGGCTGCAGTGACTCAGTGAAACGTGATGCATTGACTGAGGGAAAGGAGTTTCAGTGACTGTGGGAAATGGTGTGCTGTGACTGAAGCAAATGGGATGCAGTGACTGAGTGAAATGGTCTGCAGTGACTGAGGGAAATGGCCTGCAGTGACTGAGGGAAATGGCCTGCAGTGACTGAGGGAAATGGCCTTCATTGACTGAGGGAAATGGGCTGCAGTGACTGAGTGAAATCGGCTGCACTGACTGAGGGAAATGGGACACACTGACTGAGTGGACTGGGACGCAGTGGCTGAGTGAAATGGATGTGCTGTGTCGGTTAAATAGGATTCGCTGTCTCCGTTAATTGGGATGCAGTGACTGACGGAAATGGGATGCAGTGACTGAGTGAAATGGGATGCAGTGACTGAGGGTAATGGGATGCAGTCACTGAGGGTAATGGGTTTGCAGTGACTGAGATAAATGGGATGCAGTGACTGACGGTAATGGGACACACTGACTGAGTGGACTGGGACGCAGTGGCTGAGTGAAATGGATGCAGTGACTCTGTGAAATGGGATGCAGTGAGTCTGTGAAATGGGCTGCAGTGACTGAGTGAAATGGTCTGCAGTGACTGAGGGAAATGGCCTGCAGTGACTGAGGGAAATGGGCTGCAGTGACTGAGTGAAATCGGCTGCACTGACTGAGGGAAATGGGACACACTGTCTGAGTGGACTGGGACGCAGTGGCTGAGTGAAATGGATGCGCTGTGTCGGTTAAACGGGATTCACTGTCTCCGTTAAATGTGATGCAGTGACTGAGTGAAATGGGATGCAGTGACTGAGTGAAATGGGATTCACTGTGTCCATTAAATGGGAGGCTGCGACTGAAATTATTGGGATGCAGTGACTGAGGGAAATGGGATGCAGTGACTGTGTGAAATGGGATGCAGTGACTGAGTGAAATGGGATGCAGTCACTGATGGACATGGGACGCAGTGACTGAGGGAAAAGAGACGCCGTGACTGATGGAAGTGGGATGCAGTGACTGATGGAAGTGGCATGCTGTGACTGAGTGAAATGGGATGCAGAGACTGAGGGAGATGGGTTGCATTGAATGATGGAAATGGGAAGCAGTGACTGTGGGAAATGGGATGCAGTCACTGATGGAAATGTGACGCAGTGACTGAGGGAAAGGAGACGCCGTGAATGATGGAAGTGGGATGCAGTGACTGATGGAAGTGGGATGCAGTGACTGAGGGAGATGGGATGCGGTGACTGAGTGAAGTGGGATGCAGTGAATGATGGAAATGGGATGCAGTATCTGAGTGAAATGGGATGCTGTGTCTGAGTGAAATGGGATGCAGTGGCTGTGTGAAATGGGATGCAGTGACTGAGGTTAATGCGATGCAGTGACTGAGGGTAATGGGATGCAGTATCTGAGTGAAATGGGATGCTGTGTCTGAGTGAAATGGGATGCAGTGGCTGTGCAAAATGGGATGCAGTGGCTGTGCGAAATGGGATGCAGTGGCTGTGTGAAATGGGATGCAGTGACTGAGGGAAAGGAGATGCAGTGTCTGTTTGAAATGGGATCCTGCGACTGAAATTAATGGGATGCAGTGACTAATGGTAATGGGATGCAGTGACTGAGCGTAATGGGATGCAGTGACTGAGCGTAATGGGATGCAGTGACTGTGGGAAATGGGATGCAGTGACTGAGGGTAATGGGATGCAGTGACTGTGTGAAATGGGATGCAGTGACTGAGGGCATTGGGATGCAGTGACTGAGTGAAATGGGATGCAGTGACTGAGTGAAATGGGATGCAGTGACTGTGGCAAATGGGATGCAGTGACTGTGGCAAATGGGATGCACTGACTGTGTGGAAATGGAATGCACTGACTGTGTGGAAATGGAATGCAATGACTGATGAAAATTCGATGCAGTGTCTGTTTGAAATGGGATCCTGCGACTGAAGTTAATGTGATGCAGTGACTGAGTGAAATGAGCTGCAGTGACTGAGTGAAATGGGATGCAGTGACTGAGGGCAATGGGATGCAGTGACTGAGGGAAATGGGATGCACTGACTGAGGGAAATGGGATGCAGTGACTGAAGGAAATGGGATGCAGTGACTGAGTGAAATGGGATGCTGCGACTGACGTTAATGGGATGCGGTGACTGTGGGGAATGAGATGCAGTGAATGAGGGAAATGGGATTCAGTGACTGAGATGAATGGGATGCAGTGACTGAGTGAAATGGGATGCTGTGACTGAGGGTAATGGGATGCAGTGACTGAGTGAAATGGGATGCAGTGACTGAGTGAAATGAGCTGCAGTGACTGAGTGAAATGAGCTGCAGTGACTGAGTGAAATGAGCTGCAGTGACTGAGTGAAATGTGATGCATTGACTGAGGGCAATGGGATGCAGTGACTGTGTGAAATGGGATGCAGTGACTGAGGGCAATGGGATGCAGTGGCGTGTGTGAACTGGGATGCAGTGACTGCGGGAAAGGAGATGCAGTGTCTGTTTGAAATGGGATCCTGGAACTGAAGTTAATGGGATGCAGTGACTGAGGGCAATGGGTTGCAGTGACTGAGGGTAATGGGATGCAGTGACTGAGGGTAATGGGATGCAATGACTGGTGGAAATGGGATGCAGTGGCTGATGGAAAGGAGATGCAGTGACTGTGGAAATGTGATGCTGTGACTGAGGGTAATGGGATGCAGTGTCTCAGTGAAATGGAATGCTGTGACTGAGGGCAATGGGATGCAGTGGCGTGTGTGAACTGGGATGCAGTGACTGCGGGAAAGGAGATGCAGTGTCTGTTTGAAATGGGATCCTGGAACTGAAGTTAATGGGATGCAGTGACTGAGGGCAATGGGTTGCAGTGACTGAGGGTAATGGGATGCAGTGACTGAGGGAAATGGGATGCAGTGACTGAGTGAAATGGGATACAGTGAATGAGTGAAATGGGATGCAGTGACTGAGGGAAATGGGATGCAGTGACTGAGGGTAATGGGATGCAGTGTCTCAGTGAAATGGAATGCTGTGACTGAGTAAAATGGGATGCTGTGACTGAGTGAAATGGTATGGAGTGACTGAGGGCAATGGGATGCAGTGACTGAGTGAAATGGTATGCAGTGACTGAGGGCAATGGGATGCAGTGTCTGAGTGTAATGGGATGCAGTGACTGAGGGCAATGGCATGCAGTGACTGAGGGCAATGGGATGCAGTGACTCTGTGAAATGGGATGCAGTGACACTGTGAAATGGGATACAGTGACTGTTAAATGGGATGGAGTGACTGACTGAAATGGGATGCAGTGACGGTGGAAAGTAGATGCCGTGACTGAGGGAAATGGGATGCACTGACTGAGGGAAATGGGATGCAGTGACTGAAGGAAATGGGATGCAGTGACTGAGTGAAATGGGATGCTGCGACTGACGTTAATGGGATGCGGTGACCCTGTGGGGAATGAGATGCAGTGAATGAGGGAAATGGGATTCAGTGACTGAGATGAATGGGATGCAGTGACTGATGGAAATGGGATGCTGTGACTGAGGGTAATGGGTTGCAGGCACTGAGTGAAATGGGATGCAGTGACTGAGTGAAATGAGCTGCAGTGACTGAGTGAAAAGAGCTGCAGCGAATGAGTGAAATGGGATGCAGTGGCTGTGCGAAATGGGATGCAATGACTGAGGGAAAGGAGATGCAGTGTCTGTTTGAAATGGGATCCTGGAACTGAAGTTAATGGGATGCAGTGACTGAGGGTAATGGGTTGCAGTGACTGAGGGTAATGGGATGCAGTGACTGAGGGTAATGGGATGCAATGACTGGTGGAAATGGGATGCAGTGGCTGATGGAAAGGAGATGCAGTGACTGTGGAACTGTGATGCTGTGACTGAGTATAATGGGTTGCAGGGACTGAGGGAAATGGGATGCAGTGACTGAGTGAAATGGGATACAGTGAATGAGTGAAATGGGATGCAGTGACTGAGGGAAATGGGATGCAGTGACTGAGGGTAATGGGATGCAGTGTCTCAGTGAAATGGAATGCTGTGACTGAGTAAAATGGGATGCTGTGACTGAGTGAAATGGTATGCCGTGACTGAGTGAAATGGTATGCAGTGACTGAGGGCAATGGGATGCAGTGTCTGAGGGCAATGGGATGCAGTGACTGAGGGCAATGGGATGCAGTGACTGAGGGCAATGGGATGCAGTGACTCTGTGAAATGGGATGCAGTGACACTGTGAAATGGGATACAGTGACTGTTAAATGGGATGGAGTGACTGACTGAAATGGGATGCAGTGACTATGGAAAGTAGATGCAGTGACTGAGGGAAATGGGATGCACTGACTGAGGGAAATGGGATGCAGTGACTGAAGGAAATGGGATGCAGTGACTGAGTGAAATGGGATGCTGCGACTGACGTTAATGGGATGCGGTGACTGTGGGGAATGAGATGCAGTGAATGAGGGAAATGGGATTCAGTGACTGAGATGAATGGGATGCAGTGACTGAGTGAAATGGGATGCTGTGACTGAGGGTAATGGGATGCAGTGACTGAGTGAAATGGGATGCAGTGACTGAGTGAAATGAGCTGCAGTGACTGAGTGAAATGAGCTGCAGTGACTGAGTGAAATGAGCTGCAGTGACTGAGTGAAATGTGATGCATTGACTGAGGGCAATGGGATGCAGTGACTGTGTGAAATGGGATGCAGTGACTGAGGGCAATGGGATGCAGTGGCGTGTGTGAACTGGGATGCAGTGACTGCGGGAAAGGAGATGCAGTGTCTGTTTGAAATGGGATCCTGGAACTGAAGTTAATGGGATGCAGTGACTGAGGGCAATGGGTTGCAGTGACTGAGGGTAATGGGATGCAGTGACTGAGGGTAATGGGATGCAATGACTGGTGGAAATGGGATGCAGTGGCTGATGGAAAGGAGATGCAGTGACTGTGGAAATGTGATGCTGTGACTGAGGGTAATGGGATGCAGTGTCTCAGTGAAATGGAATGCTGTGACTGAGGGCAATGGGATGCAGTGGCGTGTGTGAACTGGGATGCAGTGACTGCGGGAAAGGAGATGCAGTGTCTGTTTGAAATGGGATCCTGGAACTGAAGTTAATGGGATGCAGTGACTGAGGGCAATGGGTTGCAGTGACTGAGGGTAATGGGATGCAGTGACTGAGGGAAATGGGATGCAGTGACTGAGTGAAATGGGATACAGTGAATGAGTGAAATGGGATGCAGTGACTGAGGGAAATGGGATGCAGTGACTGAGGGTAATGGGATGCAGTGTCTCAGTGAAATGGAATGCTGTGACTGAGTAAAATGGGATGCTGTGACTGAGTGAAATGGTATGGAGTGACTGAGGGCAATGGGATGCAGTGACTGAGTGAAATGGTATGCAGTGACTGAGGGCAATGGGATGCAGTGTCTGAGTGTAATGGGATGCAGTGACTGAGGGCAATGGCATGCAGTGACTGAGGGCAATGGGATGCAGTGACTCTGTGAAATGGGATGCAGTGACACTGTGAAATGGGATACAGTGACTGTTAAATGGGATGGAGTGACTGACTGAAATGGGATGCAGTGACGGTGGAAAGTAGATGCCGTGACTGAGGGAAATGGGATGCACTGACTGAGGGAAATGGGATGCAGTGACTGAAGGAAATGGGATGCAGTGACTGAGTGAAATGGGATGCTGCGACTGACGTTAATGGGATGCGGTGACCCTGTGGGGAATGAGATGCAGTGAATGAGGGAAATGGGATTCAGTGACTGAGATGAATGGGATGCAGTGACTGATGGAAATGGGATGCTGTGACTGAGGGTAATGGGTTGCAGGCACTGAGTGAAATGGGATGCAGTGACTGAGTGAAATGAGCTGCAGTGACTGAGTGAAAAGAGCTGCAGCGAATGAGTGAAATGGGATGCAGTGGCTGTGCGAAATGGGATGCAATGACTGAGGGAAAGGAGATGCAGTGTCTGTTTGAAATGGGATCCTGGAACTGAAGTTAATGGGATGCAGTGACTGAGGGTAATGGGTTGCAGTGACTGAGGGTAATGGGATGCAGTGACTGAGGGTAATGGGATGCAATGACTGGTGGAAATGGGATGCAGTGGCTGATGGAAAGGAGATGCAGTG
Source organism: Stegostoma tigrinum (assembly GCF_030684315.1). Classification (NCBI taxonomy): domain Eukaryota; kingdom Metazoa; phylum Chordata; class Chondrichthyes; order Orectolobiformes; family Stegostomatidae; genus Stegostoma; species Stegostoma tigrinum. Next base: position 208,578 of record NC_081367.1, on the reverse strand, counting down.
ACTGTGGAACTGTGATGCTGTGACTGAGTATAATGGTTTGCAGGGACTGAGGGAAATGGGATGCAGTGACTGAGTGAAATGGGATACAGTGAATGAGTGAAATGGGATGCAGTGACTGAGGGAAATGGGATGCAGTGACTGAGGGTAATGGGATGCAGTGTCTCAGTGAAATGGAATGCTGTGACTGAGTAAAATGGGATGCTGTGACTGAGTGAAATGGTATGCCGTGACTGAGTGAAATGGTATGCAGTGACTGAGGGCAATGGGATGCAGTGACTGAGGGCAATGGGATGCAGTGACTGAGGGCAATGGGATGCAGTGACTGAGGGCAATGGGATGCAGTGACTGAGGGCAATGGGATGCAGTGACACTGTGAAATGGGATACAGTGACTGTTAAATGGGATGGAGTGACTGACTGAAATGGGATGCAGTGACTATGGAAAGTAGATGCAGTGACTGAGGGAAATGGGATGCACTGACTGAGGGAAATGGGATGCAGTGACTGAAGGAAATGGGATGCAGTGACTGAGTGAAATGGGATGCTGCGACTGACGTTAATGGGATGCGGTGACTGTGGGGAATGAGATGCAGTGAATGAGGGAAATGGGATTCAGTGACTGAGGGCAATGGGATGCAGTGACTGTGGGAAGTGGGATGCAGTGACTGAGGGTAATGTGATGCAGTGACTGAGGGTAATGCGATGCAGTGACTGTGGGTAATAGGATGCAGTGAATGAGGGATAGGAGATGCAGTGACTGAGTGAAATGGGATGCAGTGACTGAGGGCAATAGGATGCAGTGACTAAGTGAAATGGGATGCAGTGACTGAGGGAGATGGGATGCAGTGACTGAGGGAGATGGGATGCAGTGACTGAGTGAAGTGGGATGCAGTGAATGATGGAAATGGGATGCAGTGACTGAGGGAAATGGGATGCAGTGACTGTTAAATGGGATGCAGTGACTGAGTGAAATGGGATGCAGTGACTGAGGAAAGTAGATGCAGTGACTGCAGGAAATGGGCTGCAATGACTGAGTGAAATGGGATGCCGTGACTGAGTGAAATGGGATGCCGTGACTGTGGGATAAGGGCTGCAGTGACTCAGTGAAACGTGATGCATTGACTGCGGGAAAGGAGATTCAGTGACTGTTGGAAATGGTGTGCTGTGACTGAAGGAAATGGGATGCAGTGACTGAGTGAAATGGGATGCTGTGAATGAGTGAAATGAGCTGCAGTGACTGAGTGAAATGGGATGCAGTGACTCTGTGAAATGGGATGCAGTGACTGAATGAACTGGGATGCAGTAACTGAATGAACTGGGATGCAGTGACTGAGTGAACTGGGATGCAGTGGCTGAGTGAAGTGGGATGCAGTGACTGAGTGAACTGGGATGCAGTGACTGAGTGAACTGGTTTGCAGTTACTGAGTGAACTCAGATGCAGTGACTGAGTGCACTGGGATGCAGTGACTGAGTGAACTGGGATGCAGTGACTGAGTGAAATGGGATGCAGTGACTGAGTGCACTGGGATGCAGTGACTGATTGAAATGGGATGCAGTGACTGAGTGAAATGGGGTGCTGTGACTGGGGAAATGGGATGCAGTGACTATGAAATGGGGTGCAGTGACTGAGGGAAATGGGATACAGTGACTCAGTGAAATGTGACGCATTGACTGAGGGAAAGGAGATTCAGTGACTGTGGGAAATGGGATGCAGTGACTGAGGTGAATGGGATGCAGTGGCTGAGTGAAATGGGATGCAGTGACTGATTGAACTGGGATGCAGTGTCTGAAATGTGATGCTGTGATTGATGGTCATGGGTTGCGGTGACTGAGGGAAATTGGATGCGGTGACTGAGGAAAATGGCATGCAGTGACTGAGGGAAAGGAGATGCAGGGACTGTGGGAAATGGCATGCAGTGACTGAGGGTAATAGGATGCAGTGACTGAGTGAAATGGGGTGCAGTGACTGAGTGAAATGGGGTGCAGTGACTGAGTGAAATGGGATGCAGTGACTGAGTGAAATGGGATGCTGTGACTGAGTGAAATGGGATGCTGTGACTGAGTGAAATGGGATTCGGTGACTGATGGAAATGGGAAGCAGTGAATGTGGGAAATGGGTTGCGGTGACTGAGGGTAATGGGATGCACTGTCTCAGTTAAATGGGATTCACTGTTTCCGTTAATTGGGATGCAGTGACTGTGTGAAATGGGATGCACTGACTGACGGAAATGGGATGCAGTGACTGAGTGAGATGGGATGCAGTGACTGAGTGAGATGGGATGCAGTGATTGGTGGAAATGGGATGCAGTTACTGGTGGAAATGGGATTCAGAGACTGAGTGAAATTTGATGCAGTGACTGAATGAAATGGGATCCTGTGAATGAGTGAAATGAGCTGCAGTGACTGTGGTAAATGGGACGCAGTGACTGGTGGAAATGGGAGTCAGTCACTGGTGGAAATGAGGTTCAGTGACTGAGGGAACGGAGATGCAGTGTCTGTGGGAAATGGGATGCTCCGACTGATGGGAATGGGTTGCAGTGACTGAGGCTAATGGGGTGCAGTGACTGAGTTAAATGGTATGCAGAGACTGAGGGAGATGGGATGCAGTGAATGATGGAAATGGGATGCAGTGACTGTGGGAAATGGGATGCAGTCACTGATGGAAATGTGACGCAGTGACTGAGGGAAGGGAGACGCTGTGAATGATGGAAGTGGGATGCAGTGACTGATGGAAGTGGGATGCTGTGACTGAGGGAGATGGGTTGCAGTGACTGAGTGAACTGGGATGCAGTGAATGATGGAAATGGGATGCAGTGACTGAGGGGAATGGGATGCAGTGACTGAGGGTAATGGGTTGCAGTGACTGAGGAAACGAGATGCAGTGACTGTGGAATCAGAATGCTGTGATTGAGGGGAATGGGATGCAGTGACTGAGGGGAATGGGATGCAGTGACTGAGTGAAATGGAGGCACTGTCTGAGTTGAAAGGGATTCACTGTGTCCATTAAATGTGGCTGCAACTGAAATTAATGGGATGCAGTGACTGAGGGAAATGGGATGCAGTGACTGAGTGAAATGGGATGCAGTGACTGAGTGAAATGGGATGCAGTGACTGAGGGAAATGGGATGCAGTCACTGATGGACATGGGACGCAGTGACTGAGGGAAAAGAGACGCCGTGACTGATGGAAGTGGGATGCAGTGACTGATGGAAGTGGCATGCTGTGACTGAGTGAAATGGGATGCAGAGACTGAGGGAGATGGGATGCATTGAATGATGGAAATGGGATGCAGTGACTGAGTGAAATGGGATGCAGTGACTGAGTGAAATGGGATGCAGTGACTGAGTGAAATGGATGCACTGTCTGAGTTGAATGAGATTCACTGTGTCCATTAAATGGGAGGCTGCGACTGAAATTAATGGGATGCAGTGACTGAGGGAAATGGGATGCAGTGACTGAGTGAAATGGGATGCAGTGACTGAGGGAAATGGGATGCAGTATCTGAGTGAAATGGGATGCTGTGTCTGAGTGAAATGGGATGCAGTGGCTGTGTGAAATGGGATGCAGTGGCTGTGTGAAATGGGATGCAGTGACTGAGGGAAAGGAGATGCAGTGTCTGTTTGAAATGGGATCCTGCGACTGAAATTAATGGGATGCAGTGACTAAAGGTAATGGGATGCAGTGACTGAGCGTAATGGGATGCAGTGACTGAGCGTAATGGGATGCAGTGACTGAGGGTAATGGGATGCAGTGACTGAGGGCATTGGGATGCAGTGACTGAGGGCATTGGGAGGCAGTGACTCAGGGCATTGGGATGCAGTGACTGAGGGCATTGGGATGCAGTGACTGAGTGAAATGGGATGCAGTGACTGTGGCAAATGGGATGCAGTGACTGTGGCAAATGGGATGCACTGACTGTGTGGAAATGGAATGCACTGACTGTGTGGAAATGGAATGCAATGACTGATGAAAATTCGATGCAGTGTCTGTTTGAAATGGGATCCTGCGACTGAAGTTAATGGGATGCAGTGACTGAGTGAAATGAGCTGCAGTGACTGAGTGAAATGTGATGCATTGACTGAGGGCAATGGGATGCAGTGACTGTGTGAAGTGGGATGCAGTGACTGAGGGCAATGGGATGCAGTGGCGTGTGTGAACTGGGATGCAGTGACTGCGGGAAAGGAGATGCAGTGTCTGTTTGAAATGGGATCCTGGAACTGAAGTTAATGGGATGCAGTGACTGAGGGTAATGGGTTGCAGTGACTGAGGGTAATGGGATACAGTGACTGAGGGTAATGGGATGCAATGACTGGTGGAAATGGGATGCAGTGGCTGATGGAAAGGAGATGCAGTGACTGTGAAAATGTGATTCTGTGACTGAGTATAATGGGTTGCAGGGACTGAGGGAAATGGGATGCAGTGACTGAGTGAAATGGGATACAGTGAATGAGTGAAATGGGATGCAGTGACTGCGGGAAATGGGATGCAGTGACTGAGGGTAATGGGATGCAGTGTCTCAGTGAAATGGAATGCTGTGACTGAGTAAAATGGGATGCTGTGACTGAGTGAAATGGTATGCAGTGACTGAGTGAAATGGTATGCAGTGACTGAGGGCAATGGGATGCAGTGTCTGAGGGTAATGGGATGCAGTGACTGAGGGCAATGGGATGCAGTGACTGAGGGCAATGGGATGCAGTGACTCTGTGAAATGGGATGCAGTGACACTGTGAAATGGGATACAGTGACTGTTAAATGGGATGGAGTGACTGACTGAAATGGGATGCAGTGACTGTGGAAAGTAGATGCCGTGACTGAGGGAAATGGGATGCACTGACTGAGGGAAATGGGATGCAGTGACTGAAGGAAATGGGATGCAGTGACTGAGTGAAATGGGATGCTGCGACTGACGTTAATGGGATGCGGTGACTGTGGGGAATGAGATGCAGTGAATGAGGGAAATGGGATTCAGTGACTGAGATGAATGGGATGCAGTGACTGATGGAAATGGGATGCTGTGACTGAGGGTAATGGGTTGCAGGCACTGAGTGAAATGGGATGCAGTGACTGAGTGAAATAAGCTGCAGTGACTGAGTGAAATGAGCTGCAGCGAATGAGTGAAATGGGATGCAGTGGCTGTGCGAAATGGGATGCAATGACTGAGGGAAAGGAGATGCAGTGTCTGTTTGAAATGGGATCCTGGAACTGAAGTTAATGGGATGCAGTGACTGAGGGTAATGGGTTGCAGTGACTGAGGGTAATGGGATGCAGTGACTGAGGGTAATGGGATGCAATGACTGGTGGAAATGGGATGCAGTGGCTGATGGAAAGGAGATGCAGTGACTGTGGAACTGTGATGCTGTGACTGAGTATAATGGGTTGCAGGGACTGAGGGAAATGGGATGCAGTGACTGTGTGAAATGGGATACAGTGAATGAGTGAAATGGGATGCAGTGACTGAGGGAAATGGGATGCAGTGACTGAGGGTAATGGGATGCAGTGTCTCAGTGAAATGGAATGCTGTGACTGAGTAAAATGGGATGCTGTGACTGAGTGAAATGGTATGCAGTGACTGAGTGAAATGGTACGCAGTGACTGAGGTCAATGGGATGCAGTGTCTGAGGGCAATGGGATGCAGTGACTGAGGGCAATGGGATGCAGTGACTCTGTGAAATGGGATGCAGTGACACTGTGAAATGGGATACAGTGACTGTTAAATGGGATGGAGTGACTGACTGAAATGGGATGCAGTGACTATGGAAAGTAGATGCAGTGACTGAGGGAAATGGGATGCAGTGACTGAGGGAAATGGGATGCAGTGACTGAAGGAAATGGGCTGCAATGACTGAGTGAAATGGGATGCCGTGACTGAGTGAAATGGGATGCCGTGACTGTGGGAAATGGGCTGCAGCGACTCAGTGAAACGTGATGCATTGACTGAGGGAAAGGAGATTCAGTGACTGTGGGAAATGGTGTGCTGTGACTGAAGGAAATGGGATGCAGTGACTGAGTGAAATGGGATGCTGTGAATGAGTGAAATGGGATGCAGTGACTGAGTGAAATGGTATGCAGTGACTGAGGGCAATGGGATGCAGTGACTGAGGGCAATGGGATGCGGTGACTCTGTGAAATGGGATGCAGTGACACTGTGAAATGGGATACAGTGACTGTTAAATGGGATGGAGTGACTGACTGAAATGGGATGCAGTGACTGTGGAAAGTAGATGCAGTGACTGAGGGAAATGGGATGCAGTGACTGAGTGAAATGGGATGCTGCGACTGACGTTAATGGGATGCGGTGACTGTGGGGAATGGGAGCAGTGAATGAGGGAAATGGGATTCAGTGACTGAGATGAATGGGATGCAGTGACTGATGGAAATGGGATGCTGTGACTGAGTGAAATGAGCTGCAGTGACTGAGTGAAATGAGTTGCAGTGAATGAGTGAAATGGGATGCAGTGGCTGTGCGAAATGGGATGCAGTGGCTGTTCGAAATGGGATGCAATGACTGAGGGAAAGGAGATGCAGTGTCTGTTTGAAATGGGATGCAGTGACTGAGGGCAATGGGATGCAGTGACTGAGCGCAATGGGATGCAGTGACTGAGGGCAATGGGATGCAGTAACTGTGGGAAGTGGGATGCAGTGACTGAGGGTAATGTGATGCAGTGACTGAGGGTAACGCGATGCCGTGACTGTGGGTAATGGGATGCAGTGAATGAGGGATAGGAGATGTAGTGACTGAGTGAAATGGGATGCAGTGACTGAGGGCAATGGGAAGCAGTGACTAAGTGAAATGGGATGCAGTGACTGAGGGAGATGGGATGCAGTGACTGAGTGAAGTGGGATGCAGTGAATGATGGAAATGGGATGCAGTGACTGAGGGAAATGGGATGCAGTGACTGTTAAATGGGATGCAGTGACTGAGTGAAATGGGATGCAATGACTGAGGAAAGTAGATGCAGTGACTGCAGGAAATGGGCTGCAATGACTGAGTGAAATGGGATGCCATGACTGAGTGAAATGGGATGCCGTGACTGTGGGATATGGGCTGCAGTGACTCAGTGAAACGTGATGCATTGACTGAGGGAAAGGAGATTCAGTGACTGTGGGAAATGGTGTGCTGTGACTGAAGCAAATGGGATGCAGTGACTGAGGGAAACGAGATGCAGTGTCTGTTTGAAATGGGATCCTGCGACTGAAATTAATGGGATGCAGTGACTAAAGGTAATGGGATGCAGTGACTGAGCGTAATGGGATGCAGTGACTGAGCGTAATGGGATGCAGTGACTGAGGGTAATGGGATGCAGTGACTGAGGGCATTGGGATGCAGTGACTGAGGGCATTGGGAGGCAGTGACTCAGGGCATTGGGATGCAGTGACTGAGGGCATTGGGATGCAGTGACTGAGTGAAATGGGATGCAGTGACTGTGGCAAATGGGATGCAGTGACTGTGGCAAATGGGATGCACTGACTGTGTGGAAATGGAATGCACTGACTGTGTGGAAATAGAATGCAATGACTGATGAAAATTCGATGCAGTGTCTGTTTGAAATGGGATCCTGCGACTGAAGTTAATGGGATGCAGTGACTGAGTGAAATGAGCTGCAGTGACTGAGTGAAATGTGATGCATTGACTGAGGGCAATGGGATGCAGTGACTGTGTGAAGTGGGATGCAGTGACTGAGGGCAATGGGATGCAGTGGCGTGTGTGAACTGGGATGCAGTGACTGCGGGAAAGGAGATGCAGTGTCTGTTTGAAATGGGATCCTGGAACTGAAGTTAATGGGATGCAGTGACTGAGGGTAATGGGTTGCAGTGACTGAGGGTAATGGGATACAGTGACTGAGGGTAATGGGATGCAATGACTGGTGGAAATGGGATGCAGTGGCTGATGGAAAGGAGATGCAGTGACTGTGAAAATGTGATTCTGTGACTGAGTATAATGGGTTGCAGGGACTGAGGGAAATGGGATGCAGTGACTGAGTGAAATGGTATGCAGTGACTGAGGGCAATGGGATGCAGTGTCTGAGGGTAATGGGATGCAGTGACTGAGGGCAATGGGATGCAGTGACTGAGGGCAATGGGATGCAGTGACTCTGTGAAATGGGATGCAGTGACACTGTGAAATGGGATACAGTGACTGTTAAATGGGATGGAGTGACTGACTGAAATGGGATGCAGTGACTGTGGAAAGTAGATGCCGTGACTGAGGGAAATGGGATGCACTGACTGAGGGAAATGGGATGCACTGACTGAGGGAAATGGGATGCAGTGACTGAAGGAAATGGGATGCAGTGACTGAGTGAAATGGGATGCTGCGACTGACGTTAATGGGATGCGGTGACCCTGTGGGGAATGAGATGCAGTGAATGAGGGAAATGGGATTCAGTGACTGAGATGAATGGGATGCAGTGACTGATGGAAATGGGATGCTGTGACTGAGGGTAATGGGTTGCAGGCACTGAGTGAAATGGGATGCAGTGACTGAGTGAAATAAGCTGCAGTGACTGAGTGAAATGAGCTGCAGCGAATGAGTGAAATGGGATGCAGTGGCTGTGCGAAATGGGATGCAATGACTGAGGGAAAGGAGATGCAGTGTCTGTTTGAAATGGGATCCTGGAACTGAAGTTAATGGGATGCAGTGACTGAGGGTAATGGGTTGCAGTGACTGAGGGTAATGGGATGCAGTGACTGAGGGTAATGGGATGCAATGACTGGTGGAAATGGGATGCAGTGGCTGATGGAAAGGAGATGCAGTGACTGTGGAACTGTGATGCTGTGACTGAGTATAATGGGTTGCAGGGACTGAGGGAAATGGGATGCAGTGACTGAGTGAAATGGGATACAGTGAATGAGTGAAATGGGATGCAGTGACTGAGGGAAATGGGATGCAGTGACTGAGGGTAATGGGATGCAGTGTCTCAGTGAAATGGAATGCTGTGACTGAGTAAAATGGGATGCTGTGACTGAGTGAAATGGTATGCCGTGACTGAGTGAAATGGTATGCAGTGACTGAGGGCAATGGGATGCAGTGTCTGAGGGCAATGGGATGCAGTGACTGAGGGCAATGGGATGCAGTGACTGAGGGCAATGGGATGCAGTGACTGAGGGCAATGGGATGCAGTGACTCTGTGAAATGGGATGCAGTGACACTGTGAAATGGGATACAGTGACTGTTAAATGGGATGGAGTGACTGACTGAAATGGGATGCAGTGACTATGGAAAGTAGATGCAGTGACTGAGGGAAATGGGATGCACTGACTGAGGGAAATGGGATGCAGTGACTGAAGGAAATGGGATGCAGTGACTGAGTGAAATGGGATGCTGCGACTGACGTTAATGGGATGCGGTGACTGTGGGGAATGAGATGCAGTGAATGAGGGAAATGGGATTCAGTGACTGAGATGAATGGGATGCAGTGACTGAGTGAAATGGGATGCTGTGACTGAGGGTAATGGGTTGCAGGCACTGAGTGAAATGGGATGCAGTGACTGAGTGAAATGAGCTGCAGTGACTGAGTGAAATGAGCTGCAGTGACTGAGTGAAATGAGCTGCAGTGACTGAGTGAAATGAGCTGCAGTGACTGAGTGAAATGTGATGCATTGACTGAGGGCAATGGGATGCAGTGACTATGTGAAATGGGATGCAGTGACTGAGGGCAATGGGATGCAGTGGCGTGTGTGAACTGGGATGCAGTGACTGCGGGAAAGGAGATGCAGTGTCTGTTTGAAATGGGATCCTGGAACTGAAGTTAATGGGATGCAGTGACTGAGGGCAATGGGTTGCAGTGACTGAGGGTAATGGGATGCAGTGACTGAGGGTAATGGGATGCAATGACTGGTGGAAATGGGATGCAGTGGCTGATGGAAAGGAGATGCAGTGACTGTGGAAATGTGATGCTGTGACTGAGTATAATGGGTTGCAGGGACTGAGGGAAATGGGATGCAGTGACTGAGTGAAATGGGATACAGTGAATGAGTGAAATGGGATGCAGTGACTGAGGGAAATGGGATGCAGTGACTGAGGGTAATGGGATGCAGTGTCTCAGTGAAATGGAATGCTGTGACTGAGTAAAATGGGATGCTGTGACTGAGTGAAATGGTATGGAGTGACTGAGGGCAATGGGATGCAGTGACTGAGTGAAATGGTATGCAGTGACTGAGGGCAATGGGATGAAGTGTCTGAGTGTAATGGGATGCAGTGACTGAGGGCAATGGGATGCAGTGACTGAGGGCAATGGGATGCAGTGACTCTGTGAAATGGGATGCAGTGACACTGTGAAATGGGATACAGTGACTGTTAAATGGGATGGAGTGACTGACTGAAATGGGATGCTGCGACTGACGTTAATGGGATGCGGTGACCCTGTGGGGAATGAGATGCAGTGAATGAGGGAAATGGGATTCAGTGACTGAGATGAATGGGATGCAGTGACTGATGGAAATGGGATGCTGTGACTGAGGGTAATGGGTTGCAGGCACTGAGTGAAATGGGATGCAGTGACTGAGTGAAATGAGCTGCAGTGACTGAGTGAAAAGAGCTGCAGCGAATGAGTGAAATGGGATGCAGTGACTGAGTGAAATGGGATGCTGCGACTGACGTTAATGGGATGCGGTGACCCTGTGGGGAATGAGATGCAGTGAATGAGGGAAATGGGATTCAGTGACTGAGATGAATGGGATGCAGTGACTGATGGAAATGGGATGCTGTGACTGAGGGTAATGGGTTGCAGGCACTGAGTGAAATGGGATGCAGTGACTGAGTGAAATGAGCTGCAGTGACTGAGTGAAAAGAGCTGCAGCGAATGAGTGAAATGGGATGCAGTGGCTGTGCGAAATGGGATGCAATGACTGAGGGAAAGGAGATGCAGTGTCTGTTTGAAATGGGATCCTGGAACTGAAGTTAATGGGATGCAGTGACTGAGGGTAATGGGTTGCAGTGACTGAGGGTAATGGGATGCAGTGACTGAGGGTAATGGGATGCAATGACTGGTGGAAATGGGATGCAGTGGCTGATGGAAAGGAGATGCAGTGACTGTGGAACTGTGATGCTGTGACTGAGTATAATGGGTTGCAGGGACTGAGGGAAATGGGATGCAGTGACTGTGTGAAATGGGATACAGTGAATGAGTGAAATGGGATGCAGTGACTGAGGGAAATGGGATGCAGTGACTGAGGGTAATGGGATGCAGTGTCTCAGTGAAATGGAATGCTGTGTCTGAGTAAAATGGGATGCTGTGACTGAGTGAAATGGTATGCAGTGACTGAGTGAAATGGTATGCAGTGACTGAGGGCAATGGGATGCAGTGTCTGAGGGCAATGGGATGCAGTGACTGAGGGCAATGGGATGCAGTGACTCTGTGAAATGGGATGCAGTGACACTGTGAAATGGGATACAGTGACTGTTAAATGGGATGGAGTGACTGACTGAAATGGGATGCAGTGACTATGGAAAGTAGATGCAGTGACTGAGGGAAATGGGATGCACTGACTGAGGGAAATGGGATGCAGTGACTGAAGGAAATGGGATGCAGTGACTGAGTGAAATGGGATGCTGCGACTGACGTTAATGGGATGCGGTGACTGTGGGGAATGAGATGCAGTGAATGAGGGAAATGGGATTCAGTGACTGAGATGAATGGGATGCAGTGACTGAGTGAAATGGGATGCTGTGACTGAGGGTAATGGGTTGCAGGCACTGAGTGAAATGGGATGCAGTGACTGAGTGAAATGAGCTGCAGTGACTGAGTGAAATGAGCTGCAGCGAATGAGTGAAATGGGATGCAGTGGCTGTGCGAAATGGGATGCAATGACTGAGGGAAAGGAGATGCAGAGTCTGTTTGAAATGGGATGCAGTGACTGAGGCTAATGGGATGCAGTGACTGAGGGCAATGGGATGCAGTGACTGTGGGAAGTGGGATGCAGTGACTGAGGGTAATGTGATGCAGTGACTGAGGGTAACGCGATGCAGTGACTGTGGGTAATAGGATGCAGTGAATGAGGGATAGGAGATGCAGTGACTGAGTGAAATGGGATGCAGTGACTGAGGGCAATAGGATGCAGTGACTAAGTGAAATGGGATGCAGTGACTGAGGGAGATGGGATGCAGTGACTGAGTGAAGTGGGATGCAGTGAATGATGGAAATGGGATGCAGTGACTGAGGGAAATGGGATGCAGTGACTGTTAAATGGGATGCAGTGACTGAGTGAAATGGGATGCAGTGACTGAGGAAAGTAGATGCAGTGACTGCAGGAAATGGGCTGCAATGACTGAGTGAAATGGGATGCCGTGACTGAGTGAAATGGGATGCCGTGACTGTGGGATAAGGGCTGCAGTGACTCAGTGAAACGTGATGCATTGACTGCGGGAAAGGAGATTCAGTGACTGTTGGAAATGGTGTGCTGTGACTGAAGGAAATGGGATGCAGTGACTGAGTGAAATGGGATGCTGTGAATGAGTGAAATGAGCTGCAGTGACTGAGTGAAATGGGATGCAGTGACTCTGTGAAATGGGATGCAGTGACTGAATGAACTGGGATGCAGTAACTGAATGAACTGGGATGCAGTGACTGAGTGAACTGGGATGCAGTGGCTGAGTGAAGTGGGATGCAGTGACTGAGTGAAGTGGGATGCAGTGACTGAGTGAACTGGTTTGCAGTGACTGAGTGCACTGGGATGCAGTGACTGAGTGCACTGGGATGCAGTGACTGAGTGAACTGGGATGCAGTGACTGAGTGAAATGGGATGCAGTGACTGAGTGCACTGGGATGCAGTGACTGATTGAAATGGGATGCAGTGACTGAGTGAAATGGGGTGCTGTGACTGGGGAAATGGGATGCAGTGACTATGAAATGGGGTGCAGTGACTGAGGGAAATGGGATACAGTGACTCAGTGAAATGTGACGCATTGACTGAGGGAAAGGAGATTCAGTGACTGTGGGAAATGGGATGCAGTGACTGAGGTGAATGGGATCCAGTGGCTGAGTGAAATGGGATGCAGTGACTGATTGAACTGGGATGCAGTGTCTGAAATGTGATGCTGTGATTGATGGTCATGGGTTGCGGTGACTGAGGGAAATTGGATGCGGTGACTGAGGAAAATGGCATGCAGTGACTGAGGGAAAGGAGATGCAGGGACTGTGGGAAATGGCATGCAGTGACTGAGGGTAATAGGATGCAGTGACTGAGTGAAATGGGGTGCAGTGACTGAGTGAAATGGGGTGCAGTGACTGAGTGAAATGGGATGCTGTGACTGAGTGAAATGGGATGCTGTGACTGAGTGAAATGGGATGCTGTGACTGAGTGAAATGGGATTCGGTGACTGATGGAAATGGGAAGCAGTGACTGAGGGAAATGGGTTGCGGTGACTGAGGGTAATGGGATGCACTGTCTCAGTTAAATGGGATTCACTGTTTCCGTTAATTGGGATGCAGTGACTGTGTGAAATGGGATGCACTGACTGACGGAAATGGGATGCAGTGACTGAGTGAGATGGGATGCAGTGACTGAGTGAGATGGGATGCAGTGATTGGTGGAAATGGGATGCAGTTACTGGTGGAAATGGGATTCAGAGACTGAGTGAAATTTGATGCAGTGACTGAATGAAATGGGATCCTGTGAATGAGTGAAATGAGCTGCAGTGACTGTGGTAAATGGGACGCAGTGACTGGTGGAAATGGGAGTCAGTCACTGGTGGAAATGAGGTTCAGTGACTGAGGGAACGGAGATGCAGTGTCTGTGGGAAATGGGATGCTCCGACTGATGGGAATGGGTTGCAGTGACTGAGGCTAATGGGGTGCAGTGACTGAGTTAAATGGTATGCAGAGACTGAGGGAGATGGGATGCAGTGAATGATGGAAATGGGATGCAGTGACTGAGTGAAATGGGATGCAGTGACTGAGTGAAATGGGATGCAGTGACTGAGGGAAATGGGATGCAGTCACTGATGGACATGGGATGCAGTGACTGAGTGCACTGGGATGCAGTGACTGATTGAAATGGGATGCAGTGACTGAGTGAAATGGGGTGCTGTGACTGGGGAAATGGGATGCAGTGACTATGAAATGGGGTGCAGTGACTGAGGGAAATGGGATACAGTGACTCAGTGAAATGTGACGCATTGACTGAGGGAAAGGAGATTCAGTGACTGTGGGAAATGGGATGCAGTGACTGAGGTGAATGGGATCCAGTGGCTGAGTGAAATGGGATGCAGTGACTGATTGAACTGGGATGCAGTGTCTGAAATGTGATGCTGTGATTGATGGTCATGGGTTGCGGTGACTGAGGGAAATTGGATGCGGTGACTGAGGAAAATGGCATGCAGTGACTGAGGGAAAGGAGATGCAGGGACTGTGGGAAATGGCATGCAGTGACTGAGGGTAATAGGATGCAGTGACTGAGTGAAATGGGGTGCAGTGACTGAGTGAAATGGGGTGCAGTGACTGAGTGAAATGGGATGCAGTGACTGAGTGAAATGGGATGCTGTGACTGAGTGAAATGGGATGCTGTGACTGAGTGAAATGGGATTCGGTGACTGATGGAAATGGGAAGCAGTGAATGTGGGAAATGGGTTGCGGTGACTGAGGGTAATGGGATGCACTGTCTCAGTTAAATGGGATTCACTGTTTCCGTTAATTGGGATGCAGTGACTGTGTGAAATGGGATGCACTGACTGACGGAAATGGGATGCAGTGACTGAGTGAGATGGGATGCAGTGACTGAGTGAGATGGGATGCAGTGATTGGTGGAAATGGGATGCAGTTACTGGTGGAAATGGGATTCAGAGACTGAGTGAAATTTGATGCAGTGACTGAATGAAATGGGATCCTGTGAATGAGTGAAATGAGCTGCAGTGACTGTGGTAAATGGGACGCAGTGACTGGTGGAAATGGGAGTCAGTCACTGGTGGAAATGAGGTTCAGTGACTGAGGGAACGGAGATGCAGTGTCTGTGGGAAATGGGATGCTCCGACTGATGGGAATGGGTTGCAGTGACTGAGGCTAATGGGGTGCAGTGACTGAGTTAAATGGTATGCAGAGACTGAGGGAGATGGGATGCAGTGAATGATGGAAATGGGATGCAGTGACTGTGGGAAATGGGATGCTGTGACTGAGTGAAATGGGATGCTGTGACTGAGTGAAATGGGATTCGGTGACTGATGGAAATGGGAAGCAGTGAATGTGGGAAATGGGTTGCGGTGACTGAGGGTAATGGGATGCACTGTCTCAGTTAAATGGGATTCACTGTTTCCGTTAATTGGGATGCAGTGACTGTGTGAAATGGGATGCACTGACTGACGGAAATGGGATGCAGTGACTGAGTGAGATGGGATGCAGTGACTGAGTGAGATGGGATGCAGTGATTGGTGGAAATGGGATGCAGTTACTGGTGGAAATGGGATTCAGAGACTGAGTGAAATTTGAAGCAGTGACTGAATGAAATGGGATCCTGTGAATGAGTGAAATGAGCTGCAGTGACTGTGGTAAATGGGACGCAGTGACTGGTGGAAATGGGAGTCAGTCACTGGTGGAAATGAGGTTCAGTGACTGAGGGAACGGAGATGCAGTGTCTGTGGGAAATGGGATGCTCCGACTGATGGGAAAGGGTTGCAGTGACTGAGGCTAATGGGGTGCAGTGACTGAGTTAAATGGTATGCAGAGACTGAGGGAGATGGGATGCAGTGAATGATGGAAATGGGATGCAGTGACTGTGGGAAATGGGATGCAGTCACTGATGGAAATGTGACGCAGTGACTGAGGGAAGGGAGACGCTGTGAATGATGGAAGTGGGATGCAGTGACTGATGGAAGTGGGATGCTGTGACTGAGGGAGATGGGTTGCAGTGACTGAGTGAACTGGGATGCAGTGAATGATGGAAATGGGATGCAGTGACTGAGGGGAATGGGATGCAGTGACTGAGGGTAATGGGTTGCAGTGACTGAGGAAACGAGATGCAGTGACTGTGGAATCAGAATGCTGTGATTGAGGGGAATGGGATGCAGTGACTGAGGGGAATGGGATGCAGTGACTGAGTGAAATGGATGCACCGTCTGAGTTGAAAGGGATTCACTGTGTCCATTAAATGGGAGGCTGCGACTGAAATTAATGGGATGCAGTGACTGAGGGAAATGGGATGCAGTGACTGAGTGAAATGGGATGCAGTGACTGAGGGAAATGGGATGCAGTCACTGATGGACATGGGACGCAGTGACTGAGGGAAAAGAGACGCCGTGACTGATGGAAGTGGGATGCAGTGACTGATGGAACTGGCAAGCTGTGACTGAGTGAAATGGGATGCAGAGACTGAGGGAGATGGGATGCATTGAATGATGTAAATGGGATGCAGTGACTGTGGGAAATGGGATGCAGTCACTGATGGAAATGTGACGCAGTGACTGAGGGAAAGGAGACGCCGTGAATGATGGAAGTGGGATGCAGTGACTGATGGAAGTGGGATGCAGTGACTGAGGGAGATGGGATGCAGTGTCTGAGTGAAGTGGGATGCAGTGAATGATGGAAATGGGATGCAGTATCTGAGTGAAATGGGATGCTGTGTCTGAGTGAAATGGGATGCAGTGGCTGTGTGAAATGGGATGCAGTGGCTGTGTGAAATGGGATGCAGTGACTGAGGGAAATGGGATGCAGTATCTGAGTGAAATGGGATGCTGTGTCTGAGTGAAATGGGATGCAGTGACTGAGTGAAATGGTATGCAGTGACTGAGGGCAATGGGATGCAGTGACTGAGGGCAATGGGATGCGGTGACTCTGTGAAATGGGATGCAGTGACACTGTGAAATGGGATACAGTGACTGTTAAATGGGATGGAGTGACTGACTGAAATGGGATGCAGTGACTGTGGAAAGTAGATGCAGTGACTGAGGGAAATGGGATGCAGTGACTGAGTGAAATGGGATGCTGCGACTGACGTTAATGGGATGCGGTGACTGTGGGGAATGGGAGCAGTGAATGAGGGAAATGGGATTCAGTGACTGAGATGAATGGGATGCAGTGACTGATGGAAATGGGATGCTGTGACTGAGTGAAATGAGCTGCAGTGACTGAGTGAAATGAGTTGCAGTGAATGAGTGAAATGGGATGCAGTGGCTGTACGAAATGGGATGCAGTGGCTGTTCGAAATGGGATGCAATGACTGAGGGAAAGGAGATGCAGTGTCTGTTTGAAATGGGATGCAGTGACTGAGGGCAATGGGATGCAGTGACTGAGGGCAATGGGATGCAGTGACTGAGGGCAATGGGATGCAGTAACTGTGGGAAGTGGGATGCAGTGACTGAGGGTAATGTGATGCAGTGACTGAGGGTAACGCGATGCAGTGACTGTGGGTAATGGGATGCAGTGAATGAGGGATAGGAGATGTAGTGACTGAGTGAAATGGGATGCAGTGACTGAGGGCAATGGGAAGCAGTGACTAAGTGAAATGGGATGCAGTGACTGAGGGAGATGGGATGCAGTGACTGAGTGAAGTGGGATGCAGTGAATGATGGAAATGGGATGCAGTGACTGAGGGAAATGGGATGCAGTGACTGTTAAATGGGATGCAGTGACTGAGTGAAATGGGATGCAATGACTGAGGAAAGTAGATACAGTGACTGCAGGAAATGGGCTGCAATGACTGAGTGAAATGGGATGCCATGACTGAGTGAAATGGGATGCCGTGACTGTGGGATATGGGCTGCAGTGACTCAGTGAAACGTGATGCATTGACTGAGGGAAAGGAGATTCAGTGACTGTAGGAAATGGTGTGCTGTGACTGAAGCAAATGGGATGCAGTGACTGAGGGAAAGGAGATGCAGTGTCTGTTTGAAATGGGATCCTGCGACTGAAATTAATGGGATGCAGTGACTAAAGGTAATGGGATGCAGTGACTGAGCGTAATGGGATGCAGTGACTGAGCGTAATGGGATGCAGTGACTGAGGGTAATGTGATGCAGTGACTGAGGGCATTGGGATGCAGTGACTGAGGGCATTGGGAGGCAGTGACTCAGGGCATTGGGATGCAGTGACTGAGGGCATTGGGATGCAGTGACTGAGTGAAATGGGATGCAGTGACTGTGGCAAATGGGATGCAGTGACTGTGGCAAATGGGATGCACTGACTGTGTGGAAATAGAATGCACTGACTGTGTGGAAATGGAATGCAATGACTGATGAAAATTCGATGCAGTGTCTGTTTGAAATGGGATCCTGCGACTGAAGTTAATGGGATGCAGTGACTGAGTGAAATGAGCTGCAGTGACTGAGTGAAATGTGATGCATTGACTGAGGGCAATGGGATGCAGTGACTGTGTGAAATGGGATGCAGTGACTGAGGGCAATGGGATGCAGTGGCGTGTGTGAACTGGGATGCAGTGACTGCGGGAAAGGAGATGCAGTGTCTGTTTGAAATGGGATCCTGGAACTGAAGTTAATGGGATGCAGTGACTGAGGGTAATGGGTTGCAGTGACTGAGGGTAATGGGATACAGTGACTGAGGGTAATGGGATGCAATGACTGGTGGAAATGGGATGCAGTGGCTGATGGAAAGGAGATGCAGTGACTGTGAAAATGTGATTCTGTGACTGAGTATAATGGGTTGCAGGGACTGAGGGAAATGGGATGCAGTGACTGAGTGAAATGGGATACAGTGAATGAGTGAAATGGGATGCAGTGACTGCGGGAAATGGGATGCAGTGACTGAGGGTAATGGGATGCAGTGTCTCAGTGAAATGGAATGCTGTGACTGAGTAAAATGGGATGCTGTGACTGAGTGAAATGGTATGCAGTGACTGAGTGAAATGGTATGCAGTGACTGAGGGCAATGGGATGCAGTGTCTGAGGGTAATGGGATGCAGTGACTGAGGGCAATGGGATGCAGTGACTGAGGGCAATGGGATGCAGTGACTCTGTGAAATGGGATGCAGTGACACTGTGAAATGGGATACAGTGACTGTTAAATGGGATGGAGTGACTGACTGAAATGGGATGCAGTGACTGTGGAAAGTAGATGCCGTGACTGAGGGAAATGGGATGCACTGACTGAGGGAAATGGGATGCACTGACTGAGGGAAATGGGATGCAGTGACTGAAGGAAATGGGATGCAGTGACTGAGTGAAATGGGATGCTGCGACTGACGTTAATGGGATGCGGTGACCCTGTGGGGAATGAGATGCAGTGAATGAGGGAAATGGGATTCAGTGACTGAGATGAATGGGATGCAGTGACTGATGGAAATGGGATGCTGTGACTGAGGGTAATGGGTTGCAGGCACTGAGTGAAATGGGATGCAGTGACTGAGTGAAATGAGCTGCAGTGACTGAGTGAAAAGAGCTGCAGCGAATGAGTGAAATGGGATGCAGTGGCTGTGCGAAATGGGATGCAATGACTGAGGGAAAGGAGATGCAGTGTCTGTTTGAAATGGGATCCTGGAACTGAAGTTAATGGGATGCAGTGACTGAGGGTAATGGGTTGCAGTGACTGAGGGTAATGGGATGCAGTGACTGAGGGTAATGGGATGCAATGACTGGTGGAAATGGGATGCAGTGGCTGATGGAAAGGAGATGCAGTGACTGTGGAACTGTGATGCTGTGACTGAGTATAATGGGTTGCAGGGACTGAGGGAAATGGGATGCAGTGACTGAGTGAAATGGGATACAGTGAATGAGTGAAATGGGATGCAGTGACTGAGGGAAATGGGATGCAGTGACTGAGGGTAATGGGATGCAGTGTCTCAGTGAAATGGAATGCTGTGACTGAGTAAAATGGGATGCTGTGACTGAGTGAAATGGTATGCCGTGACTGAGTGAAATGGTATGCAGTGACTGAGGGCAATGGGATGCAGTGTCTGAGGGCAATGGGATGCAGTGACTGAGGGCAATGGGATGCAGTGACTGAGGGCAATGGGATGCAGTGACTGAGGGCAATGGGATGCAGTGACTCTGTGAAATGGGATGCAGTGACACTGTGAAATGGGATACAGTGACTGTTAAATGGGATGGAGTGACTGACTGAAATGGGATGCAGTGACTATGGAAAGTAGATGCAGTGACTGAGGGAAATGGGATGCATTGACTGAGGGAAATGGGATGCAGTGACTGAAGGAAATGGGATGCAGTGACTGAGTGAAATGGGATGCTGCGACTGACGTTAATGGGATGCGGTGACTGTGGGGAATGAGATGCAGTGAATGAGGGAAATGGGATTCAGTGACTGAGATGAATGGGATGCAGTGACTGAGTGAAATGGGATGCTGTGACTGAGGGTAATGGGTTGCAGGCACTGAGTGAAATGGGATGCAGTGACTGAGTGAAATGAGCTGCGTGACTGAGTGAAATGAGCTGCAGTGACTGAGTGAAATGAGCTGCAGTGACTGAGTGAAATGAGCTGCAGTGACTGAGTGAAATGTGATGCATTGACTGAGGGCAATGGGATGCAGTGACTGTGTGAAATGGGATGCAGTGACTGAGGGCAATGGGATGCAGTGGCGTGTGTGAACTGGGATGCAGTGACTGCGGGAAAGGAGATGCAGTGTCTGTTTGAAATGGGATCCTGGAACTGAAGTTAATGGGATGCAGTGACTGAGGGTAATGGGTTGCAGTGACTGAGGGTAATGGGATGCAGTGACTGAGGGTAATGGGATGCAATGACTGGTGGAAATGGGATGCAGTGGCTGATGGAAAGGAGATGCAGTGACTGTGGAAATGTGATGCTGTGACTGAGTATAATGGGTTGCAGGGACTGAGGGAAATGGGATGCAGTGACTGAGTGAAATGGGAAACAGTGAATGAGTGAAATGGGATGCAGTGACTGAGGGAAATGGGATGCAGTGACTGAGGGTAATGGGATGCAGTGTCTCAGTGAAATGGAATGCTGTGACTGAGTAAAATGGGATGCTGTGACTGAGTGAAATGGTATGGAGTGACTGAGGGCAATGGGATGCAGTGACTGAGTGAAATGGGATGCAGTGACACTGTGAAATGGGATACAGTGACTGTTAAATGGGATGGAGTGACTGACTGAAATGGGATGCAGTGACTATGGAAAGTAGATGCAGTGACTGAGGGAAATGGGATGCACTGACTGAGGGAAATGGGATGCAGTGACTGAAGGAAATGGGATGCAGTGACTGAGTGAAATGGGATGCTGCGACTGACGTTAATGGGATGCGGTGACTGTGGGGAATGAGATGCAGTGAATGAGGGAAATGGGATTCAGTGACTGAGATGAATGGGATGCAGTGACTGAGTGAAATGGGATGCTGTGACTGAGGGTAATGGGTTGCAGGCACTGAGTGAAATGGGATGCAGTGACTGAGTGAAATGAGCTGCAGTGACTGAGTGAAATGAGCTGCAGCGAATGAGTGAAATGGGATGCAGTGGCTGTGCGAAATGGGATGCAATGACTGAGGGAAAGGAGATGCAGAGTCTGTTTGAAATGGGATGCAGTGACTGAGGCTAATGGGATGCAGTGACTGAGGGCAATGGGATGCAGTGACTGTGGGAAGTGGGATGCAGTGACTGAGGGTAATGTGATGCAGTGACTGAGGGTAACGCGATGCAGTGACTGTGGGTAATAGGATGCAGTGAATGAGGGATAGGAGATGCAGTGACTGAGTGAAATGGGATGCAGTGACTGAGGGCAATAGGATGCAGTGACTAAGTGAAATGGGATGCAGTGACTGAGGGAGATGGGATGCAGTGACTGAGTGAAGTGGGATGCAGTGAATGATGGAAATGGGATGCAGTGACTGAGGGAAATGGGATGCAGTGACTGTTAAATGGGATGCAGTGACTGAGTGAAATGGGATGCAGTGACTGAGGAAAGTAGATGCAGTGACTGCAGGAAATGGGCTGCAATGACTGAGTGAAATGGGATGCCGTGACTGAGTGAAATGGGATGCCGTGACTGTGGGATAAGGGCTGCAGTGACTCAGTGAAACGTGATGCATTGACTGCGGGAAAGGAGATTCAGTGACTGTTGGAAATGGTGTGCTGTGACTGAAGGAAATGGGATGCAGTGACTGAGTGAAATGGGATGCTGTGAATGAGTGAAATGAGCTGCAGTGACTGAGTGAAATGGGATGCAGTGACTCTGTGAAATGGGATGCAGTGACTGAATGAACTGGGATGCAGTAACTGAATGAACTGGGATGCAGTGACTGAGTGAACTGGGATGCAGTGGCTGAGTGAAGTGGGATGCAGTGACTGAGTGAAGTGGGATGCAGTGACTGAGTGAAGTGGGATGCAGTGACTGAGTGAACTGGTTTGCAGTGACTGAGTGCACTGGGATGCAGTGACTGAGTGCACTGGGATGCAGTGACTGAGTGAACTGGGATGCAGTGACTGAGTGAAATGGGATGCAGTGACTGAGTGCACTGGGATGCAGTGACTGATTGAAATGGGATGCAGTGACTGAGTGAAATGGGGTGCTGTGACTGGGGAAATGGGATGCAGTGACTATGAAATGGGGTGCAGTGACTGAGGGAAATGGGATACAGTGACTCAGTGAAATGTGACGCATTGACTGAGGGAAAGGAGATTCAGTGACTGTGGGAAATGGGATGCAGTGACTGAGGTGAATGGGATGCAGTGGCTGAGTGAAATGGGATGCACTGACTGATTGAACTGGGATGCAGTGTCTGAAATGTGATGCTGTGATTGATGGTCATGGGTTGCGGTGACTGAGGGAAATTGGATGCGGTGACTGAGGAAAATGGCATGCAGTGACTGAGGGAAAGGAGATGCAGTGTCTGTTTGAAATGGGATCCTGGAACTGAAGTTAATGGGATCCAGTGACTGAGGGCAATGGGTTGCAGTGACTGAGGGTAATGGGATGCAGTGACTGAGGGTAATGGGATGCAATGACTGGTGGAAATGGGATGCAGTGGCTGATGGAAAGGAGATGCAGTGACTGTGGAAATGTGATGCTGTGACTGAGTATAATGGGTTGCAGGGACTGAGGGAAATGGGATGCAGTGACTGAGTGAAATGGGAAACAGTGAATGAGTGAAATGGGATGCAGTGACTGAGGGAAATGGGATGCAGTGACTGAGGGTAATGGGATGCAGTGTCTCAGTGAAATGGAATGCTGTGACTGAGTAAAATGGGATGCTGTGACTGAGTGAAATGGTATGGAGTGACTGAGGGCAATGGGATGCAGTGACTGAGTGAAATGGGATGCAGTGACACTGTGAAATGGGATACAGTGACTGTTAAATGGGATGGAGTGACTGACTGAAATGGGATGCAGTGACTATGGAAAGTAGATGCAGTGACTGAGGGAAATGGGATGCACTGACTGAGGGAAATGGGATGCAGTGACTGAAGGAAATGGGATGCAGTGACTGAGTGAAATGGGATGCTGCGACTGACGTTAATGGGATGCGGTGACTGTGGGGAATGAGATGCAGTGAATGAGGGAAATGGGATTCAGTGACTGAGATGAATGGGATGCAGTGACTGAGTGAAATGGGATGCTGTGACTGAGGGTAATGGGTTGCAGGCACTGAGTGAAATGGGATGCAGTGACTGAGTGAAATGAGCTGCAGTGACTGAGTGAAATGAGCTGCAGCGAATGAGTGAAATGGGATGCAGTGGCTGTGCGAAATGGGATGCAATGACTGAGGGAAAGGAGATGCAGAGTCTGTTTGAAATGGGATGCAGTGACTGAGGCTAATGGGATGCAGTGACTGAGGGCAATGGGATGCAGTGACTGTGGGAAGTGGGATGCAGTGACTGAGGGTAATGTGATGCAGTGACTGAGGGTAACGCGATGCAGTGACTGTGGGTAATAGGATGCAGTGAATGAGGGATAGGAGATGCAGTGACTGAGTGAAATGGGATGCAGTGACTGAGGGCAATAGGATGCAGTGACTAAGTGAAATGGGATGCAGTGACTGAGGGAGATGGGATGCAGTGACTGAGTGAAGTGGGATGCAGTGAATGATGGAAATGGGATGCAGTGACTGAGGGAAATGGGATGCAGTGACTGTTAAATGGGATGCAGTGACTGAGTGAAATGGGATGCAGTGACTGAGGAAAGTAGATGCAGTGACTGCAGGAAATGGGCTGCAATGACTGAGTGAAATGGGATGCCGTGACTGAGTGAAATGGGATGCCGTGACTGTGGGATAAGGGCTGCAGTGACTCAGTGAAACGTGATGCATTGACTGCGGGAAAGGAGATTCAGTGACTGTTGGAAATGGTGTGCTGTGACTGAAGGAAATGGGATGCAGTGACTGAGTGAAATGGGATGCTGTGAATGAGTGAAATGAGCTGCAGTGACTGAGTGAAATGGGATGCAGTGACTCTGTGAAATGGGATGCAGTGACTGAATGAACTGGGATGCAGTAACTGAATGAACTGGGATGCAGTGACTGAGTGAACTGGGATGCAGTGGCTGAGTGAAGTGGGATGCAGTGACTGAGTGAAGTGGGATGCAGTGACTGAGTGAAGTGGGATGCAGTGACTGAGTGAACTGGTTTGCAGTGACTGAGTGCACTGGGATGCAGTGACTGAGTGCACTGGGATGCAGTGACTGAGTGAACTGGGATGCAGTGACTGAGTGAAATGGGATGCAGTGACTGAGTGCACTGGGATGCAGTGACTGATTGAAATGGGATGCAGTGACTGAGTGAAATGGGGTGCTGTGACTGGGGAAATGGGATGCAGTGACTATGAAATGGGGTGCAGTGACTGAGGGAAATGGGATACAGTGACTCAGTGAAATGTGACGCATTGACTGAGGGAAAGGAGATTCAGTGACTGTGGGAAATGGGATGCAGTGACTGAGGTGAATGGGATCCAGTGGCTGAGTGAAATGGGATGCAGTGACTGATTGAACTGGGATGCAGTGTCTGAAATGTGATGCTGTGATTGATGGTCATGGGTTGCGGTGACTGAGGGAAATTGGATGCGGTGACTGAGGAAAATGGCATGCAGTGACTGAGGGAAAGGAGATGCAGGGACTGTGGGAAATGGCATGCAGTGACTGAGGGTAATAGGATGCAGTGACTGAGTGAAATGGGGTGCAGTGACTGAGTGAAATGGGGTGCAGTGACTGAGTGAAATGGGATGCAGTGACTGAGTGAAATGGGATGCTGTGACTGAGTGAAATGGGATGCTGTGACTGAGTGAAATGGGATTCGGTGACTGATGGAAATGGGAAGCAGTGAATGTGGGAAATGGGTTGCGGTGACTGAGGGTAATGGGATGCACTGTCTCAGTTAAATGGGATTCACTGTTTCCGTTAATTGGGATGCAGTGACTGTGTGAAATGGGATGCACTGACTGACGGAAATGGGATGCAGTGACTGAGTGAGATGGGATGCAGTGACTGAGTGAGATGGGATGCAGTGATTGGTGGAAATGGGATGCAGTTACTGGTGGAAATGGGATTCAGAGACTGAGTGAAATTTGATGCAGTGACTGAATGAAATGGGATCCTGTGAATGAGTGAAATGAGCTGCAGTGACTGTGGTAAATGGGACGCAGTGACTGGTGGAAATGGGAGTCAGTCACTGGTGGAAATGAGGTTCAGTGACTGAGGGAACGGAGATGCAGTGTCTGTGGGAAATGGGATGCTCCGACTGATGGGAATGGGTTGCAGTGACTGAGGCTAATGGGGTGCAGTGACTGAGTTAAATGGTATGCAGAGACTGAGGGAGATGGGATGCAGTGAATGATGGAAATGGGATGCAGTGACTGTGGGAAATGGGATGCAGTCACTGATGGAAATGTGACGCAGTGACTGAGGGAAGGGAGACGCTGTGAATGATGGAAGTGGGATGCAGTGACTGATGGAAGTGGGATGCTGTGACTGAGGGAGATGGGTTGCAGTGACTGAGTGAACTGGGATGCAGTGAATGATGGAAATGGGATGCAGTGACTGAGGGGAATGGGATGCAGTGACTGAGGGTAATGGGTTGCAGTGACTGAGGAAACGAGATGCAGTGACTGTGGAATCAGAATGCTGTGATTGAGGGGAATGGGATGCAGTGACTGAGGGGAATGGGATGCAGTGACTGAGTGAAATGGATGCACTGTCTGAGTTGAAAGGGATTCACTGTGTCCATTAAATGTGGCTGCAACTGAAATTAATGGGATGCAGTGACTGAGGGAAATGGGATGCAGTGACTGAGTGAAATGGGATGCAGTGACTGAGTGAAATGGGATGCAGTGACTGAGGGAAATGGGATGCAGTCACTGATGGACATGGGACGCAGTGACTGAGGGAAAAGAGACGCCGTGACTGATGGAAGTGGGATGCAGTGACTGATGGAAGTGGCATGCTGTGACTGAGTGAAATGGGATGCAGAGACTGAGGGAGATGGGATGCATTGAATGATGGAAATGGGATGCAGTGACTGAGTGAAATGGGATGCAGTGACTGAGTGAAATGGGATGCAGTGACTGAGTGAAATGGATGCACTGTCTGAGTTGAATGAGATTCACTGTGTCCATTAAATGGGAGGCTGCGACTGAAATTAATGGGATGCAGTGACTGAGGGAAATGGGATGCAGTGACTGAGTGAAATGGGATGCAGTGACTGAGGGAAATGGGATGCAGTCACTGATGGACATGGGACGCAGTGACTGAGGGAAAAGAGACGCCGTGACTGATGGAAGTGGGATGCAGTGACTGATGGAACTGGCAAGCTGTGACTGAGTGAAATGGGATGCAGAGACTGAGGGAGATGGGATGCATTGAATGATGTAAATGGGATGCAGTGACTGTGGGAAATGGGATGCAGTCACTGATGGAAATGTGACGCAGTGACTGAGGGAAAGGAGACGCCGTGAATGATGGAAGTGGGATGCAGTGACTGATGGAAGTGGGATGCAGTGACTGAGGGAGATGGGATGCAGTGTCTGAGTGAAGTGGGATGCAGTGAATGATGGAAATGGGATGCAGTATCTGAGTGAAATGGGATGCTGTGTCTGAGTGAAATGGGATGCAGTGGCTGTGTGAAATGGGATGCAGTGGCTGTGTGAAATGGGATGCAGTGACTGAGGGAAATGGGGTGCAGTATCTGAGTGAAATGGGATGCTGTGTCTGAGTGAAATGGGATGCAGTGGCTGTGTGAAATGGGATGCAGTGGCTGTGTGAAATGGGATGCAGTGACTGAGGGAAAGGAGATGCAGTGTCTGTTTGAAATGGGATCCTGCGACTGAAATTAATGGGATGCAGTGACTAAAGGTAATGGGATGCAGTGACTGAGCGTAATGGGATGCAGTGACTGAGCGTAATGGGATGCAGTGACTGAGGGCATTGGGATGCAGTGACTGAGGGCATTGGGAGGCAGTGACTGAGGGCATTGGGAGGCAGTGAATCAGGGCATTGGGGTGCAGTGACTGAGGGCATTGGGATGCAGTGACTGAGTGAAATGGGATGCAGTGACTGTGGCAAATGGGATGCAGTGACTGTGGCAAATGGGATGCACTGACTGTGTGGAAATGGAATGCACTGACTGTGTGGAAATGGAATGCAATGACAGATGAAAATTCGATGCAGTGTCTGTTTGAAATGGGATCCTGCGACTGAAGTTAATGGGATGCAGTGACTGAGTGAAATGAGCTGCAGTGACTGAGTGAAATGTGATGCATTGACTGAGGGCAATGGGATGCAGTGACTGTGTGAAATGGGATGCAGTGACTGAGGGCAATGGGATGCAGTGGCGTGTGTGAACTGGGATGCAGTGACTGCGGGAAAGGAGATGCAGTGTCTGTTTGAAATGGGATCCTGGAACTGAAGTTAATGGGATGCAGTGACTGAGGGTAATGGGTTGCAGTGACTGAGGGTAATGGGATACAGTGACTGAGGGTAATGGGATGCAATGACTGGTGGAAATGGGATGCAGTGGCTGATGGAAAGGAGATGCAGTGACTGTGAAAATGTGATTCTGTGACTGAGTATAATGGGTTGCAGGGACTGAGGGAAATGGGATGCAGTGACTGAGTGAAATGGGATACAGTGAATGAGTGAAATGGGATGCAGTGACTGCGGGAAATGGGATGCAGTGACTGAGGGTAATGGGATGCAGTGTCTCAGTGAAATGGAATGCTGTGACTGAGTAAAATGGGATGCTGTGACTGAGTGAAATGGTATGCAGTGACTGAGTGAAATGGTATGCAGTGACTGAGGGCAATGGGATGCAGTGTCTGAGGGTAATGGGATGCAGTGACTGAGGGCAATGGGATGCAGTGACTGAGGGCAATGGGATGCAGTGACTCTGTGAAATGGGATGCAGTGACACTGTGAAATGGGATACAGTGACTGTTAAATGGGATGGAGTGACTGACTGAAATGGGATGCAGTGACTGTGGAAAGTAGATGCCGTGACTGAGGGAAATGGGATGCACTGACTGAGGGAAATGGGATGCAGTGACTGAAGGAAATGGGATGCAGTGACTGAGTGAAATGGGATGCTGCGACTGACGTTAATGGGATGCGGTGACTGTGGGGAATGAGATGCAGTGAATGAGGGAAATGGGATTCAGTGACTGAGATGAATGGGATGCAGTGACTGATGGAAATGGGATGCTGTGACTGAGGGTAATGGGTTGCAGGCACTGAGTGAAATGGGATGCAGTGACTGAGTGAAATAAGCTGCAGTGACTGAGTGAAATGAGCTGCAGCGAATGAGTGAAATGGGATGCAGTGGCTGTGCGAAATGGGATGCAATGACTGAGGGAAAGGAGATGCAGTGTCTGTTTGAAATGGGATCCTGGAACTGAAGTTAATGGGATGCAGTGACTGAGGGTAATGGGTTGCAGTGACTGAGGGTAATGGGATGCAGTGACTGAGGGTAATGGGATGCAATGACTGGTGGAAATGGGATGCAGTGGCTGATGGAAAGGAGATGCAGTGACTGTGGAACTGTGATGCTGTGACTGAGTATAATGGGTTGCAGGGACTGAGGGAAATGGGATGCAGTGACTGAGTGAAATGGGATACAGTGAATGAGTGAAATGGGATGCAGTGACTGAGGGAAATGGGATGCAGTGACTGAGGGTAATGGGATGCAGTGTCTCAGTGAAATGGAATGCTGTGACTGAGTAAAATGGGATGCTGTGACTGAGTGAAATGGTATGCAGTGACTGAGTGAAATTGTACGCAGTGACTGAGGGCAATGGGATGCAGTGTCTGAGGGCAATGGGATGCAGTGACTGAGGGCAATGGGATGCAGTGACTGAGGGCAATGGGATGCAGTGACTCTGTGAAATGGGATGCAGTGACACTGTGAAATTGGATACAGTGACTGTTAAATGGGATGGAGTGACTGACTGAAATGGGATGCAGTGACTATGGAAAGTAGATGCAGTGACTGAGGGAAATGGGATGCAGTGACTGAGGGAAATGGGATGCAGTGACTGAAGGAAATGGGCTGCAATGGCTGAGTGAAATGGGATGCCGTGACTGAGTGAAATGGGATGCCGTGACTGTGGGAAATGGGCTGCAGCGACTCAGTGAAACGTGATGCATTGACTGAGGGAAAGGAGATTCAGTGACTGTGGGAAATGGTGTGCTGTGACTGAAGGAAATGGGATGCAGTGACTGAGTGAAATGGGATGCTGTGAATGAGTGAAATGGGATGCAGTGACTGAGTGAAATGGTATGCAGTGACTGAGGGCAATGGGATGCAGTGACTGAGGGCAATGGGATGCGGTGACTCTGTGAAATGGGATGCAGTGACACTGTGAAATGGGATACAGTGACTGTTAAATGGGATGGAGTGACTGACTGAAATGGGATGCAGTGACTGTGGAAAGTAGATGCAGTGACTGAGGGAAATGGGATGCAGTGACTGAGTGAAATGGGATGCTGCGACTGACGTTAATGGGATGCGGTGACTGTGGGGAATGGGAGCAGTGAATGAGGGAAATGGGATTCAGTGACTGAGATGAATGGGATGCAGTGACTGATGGAAATGGGATGCTGTGACTGAGTGAAATGAGCTGCAGTGACTGAGTGAAATGAGTTGCAGTGAATGAGTGAAATGGGATGCAGTGGCTGTGCGAAATGGGATGCAGTGGCTGTTCGAAATGGGATGCAATGACTGAGGGAAAGGAGATGCAGTGTCTGTTTGAAATGGGATGCAGTGACTGAGGGCAATGGGATGCAGTGACTGAGCGCAATGGGATGCAGTGACTGAGGGCAATGGGATGCAGTAACTGTGGGAAGTGGGATGCAGTGACTGAGGGTAATGTGATGCAGTGACTGAGGGTAACGCGATGCCGTGACTGTGGGTAATGGGATGCAGTGAATGAGGGATAGGAGATGTAGTGACTGAGTGAAATGGGATGCAGTGACTGAGGGCAATGGGAAGCAGTGACTAAGTGAAATGGGATGCAGTGACTGAGGGAGATGGGATGCAGTGACTGAGTGAAGTGGGATGCAGTGAATGATGGAAATGGGATGCAGTGACTGAGGGAAATGGGATGCAGTGACTGTTAAATGGGATGCAGTGACTGAGTGAAATGGGATGCAATGACTGAGGAAAGTAGATGCAGTGACTGTAGGAAATGGGCTGCAATGACTGAGTGAAATGGGATGCCATGACTGAGTGAAATGGGATGCCGTGACTGTGGGATATGGGCTGCAGTGACTCAGTGAAACGTGATGCATTGACTGAGGGAAAGGAGATTCAGTGACTGTGGGAAATGGTGTGCTGTGACTGAAGCAAATGGGATGCAGTGACTGAGGGAAAGGAGATGCAGTGTCTGTTTGAAATGGGATCCTGCGACTGAAATTAATGGGATGCAGTGACTAAAGGTAATGGGATGCAGTGACTGAGCGTAATGGGATGCAGTGACTGAGCGTAATGGGATGCAGTGACTGAGGGTAATGGGATGCAGTGACTGAGGGCATTGGGATGCAGTGACTGAGGGCATTGGGAGGCAGTGACTCAGGGCATTGGGATGCAGTGACTGAGGGCATTGGGATGCAGTGACTGAGTGAAATGGGATGCAGTGACTGTGGCAAATGGGATGCAGTGACTGTGGCAAATGGGATGCACTGACTGTGTGGAAATGGAATGCACTGACTGTGTGGAAATGGAATGCAATGACTGATGAAAATTCGATGCAGTGTCTGTTTGAAATGGGATCCTGCGACTGAAGTTAATGGGATGCAGTGACTGAGTGAAATGAGCTGCAGTGACTGAGTGAAATGTGATGCATTGACTGAGGGCAATGGGATGCAGTGACTGTGTGAAATGGGATGCAGTGACTGAGGGCAATGGGATGCAGTGGCGTGTGTGAACTGGGATGCAGTGACTGCGGGAAAGGAGATGCAGTGTCTGTTTGAAATGGGATCCTGGAACTGAAGTTAATGGGATGCAGTGACTGAGGGTAATGGGTTGCAGTGACTGAGGGTAATGGGATACAGTGACTGAGGGTAATGGGATGCAATGACTGGTGGAAATGGGATGCAGTGGCTGATGGAAAGGAGATGCAGTGACTGTGAAAATGTGATTCTGTGACTGAGTATAATGGGTTGCAGGGACTGAGGGAAATGGGATGCAGTGACTGAGTGAAATGGGATACAGTGAATGAGTGAAATGGGATGCAGTGACTGCGGGAAATGGGATGCAGTGACTGAGGGTAATGGGATGCAGTGTCTCAGTGAAATGGAATGCTGTGACTGAGTAAAATGGGATGCTGTGACTGAGTGAAATGGTATGCAGTGACTGAGTGAAATGGTATGCAGTGACTGAGGGCAATGGGATGCAGTGTCTGAGGGTAATGGGATGCAGTGACTGAGGGCAATGGGATGCAGTGACTGAGGGCAATGGGATGCAGTGACTCTGTGAAATGGGATGCAGTGACACTGTGAAATGGGATACAGTGACTGTTAAATGGGATGGAGTGACTGACTGAAATGGGATGCAGTGACTGTGGAAAGTAGATGCCGTGACTGAGGGAAATGGGATGCACTGACTGAGGGAAATGGGATGCACTGACTGAGGGAAATGGGATGCAGTGACTGAAGGAAATGGGATGCAGTGACTGAGTGAAATGGGATGCTGCGACTGACGTTAATGGGATGCGGTGACCCTGTGGGGAATGAGATGCAGTGAATGAGGGAAATGGGATTCAGTGACTGAGATGAATGGGATGCAGTGACTGATGGAAATGGGATGCTGTGACTGAGGGTAATGGGTTGCAGGCACTGAGTGAAATGGGATGCAGTGACTGAGTGAAATGAGCTGCAGTGACTGAGTGAAAAGAGCTGCAGCGAATGAGTGAAATGGGATGCAGTGGCTGTGCGAAATGGGATGCAATGACTGAGGGAAAGGAGATGCAGTGTCTGTTTGAAATGGGATCCTGGAACTGAAGTTAATGGGATGCAGTGACTGAGGGTAATGGGTTGCAGTGACTGAGGGTAATGGGATGCAGTGACTGAGGGTAATGGGATGCAATGACTGGTGGAAATGGGATGCAGTGGCTGATGGAAAGGAGATGCAGTGACTGTGGAACTGTGATGCTGTGACTGAGTATAATGGGTTGCAGGGACTGAGGGAAATGGGATGCAGTGACTGAGTGAAATGGGATACAGTGAATGAGTGAAATGGGATGCAGTGACTGAGGGAAATGGGATGCAGTGACTGAGGGTAATGGGATGCAGTGTCTCAGTGAAATGGAATGCTGTGACTGAGTAAAATGGGATGCTGTGACTGAGTGAAATGGTATGCCGTGACTGAGTGAAATGGTATGCAGTGACTGAGGGCAATGGGATGCAGTGTCTGAGGGCAATGGGATGCAGTGACTGAGGGCAATGGGATGCAGTGACTGAGGGCAATGGGATGCAGTGACTGAGGGCAATGGGATGCAGTGACTCTGTGAAATGGGATGCAGTGACACTGTGAAATGGGATACAGTGACTGTTAAATGGGATGGAGTGACTGACTGAAATGGGATGCAGTGACTATGGAAAGTAGATGCAGTGACTGAGGGAAATGGGATGCATTGACTGAGGGAAATGGGATGCAGTGACTGAAGGAAATGGGATGCAGTGACTGAGTGAAATGGGATGCTGCGACTGACGTTAATGGGATGCGGTGACTGTGGGGAATGAGATGCAGTGAATGAGGGAAATGGGATTCAGTGACTGAGATGAATGGGATGCAGTGACTGAGTGAAATGGGATGCTGTGACTGAGGGAAAGGAGATGCAGAGTCTGTTTGAAATGGGATGCAGTGACTGAGGCTAATGGGATGCAATGACTGGTGGAAATGGGATGCAGTGG
The DNA here is from genome assembly GCF_030684315.1 of Stegostoma tigrinum. Taxonomy (NCBI): domain Eukaryota; kingdom Metazoa; phylum Chordata; class Chondrichthyes; order Orectolobiformes; family Stegostomatidae; genus Stegostoma; species Stegostoma tigrinum. Next base: position 175,343 of record NC_081367.1, on the reverse strand, counting down.
CTGATGGAAAGGAGATGCAGTGACTGTGGAACTGTGATGCTGTGACTGAGTATAATGGGTTGCAGGGACTGAGGGAAATGGGATGCAGTGACTGAGTGAAATGGGATACAGTGAATGAGTGAAATGGGATGCAGTAACTGAGGGAAATGGGATGCAGTGACTGAGGGTAATGGGATGCAGTGTCTCAGTGAAATGGAATGCTGTGTCTGAGTAAAATGGGATGCTGTGACTGAGTGAAATGGAATGCAGTGACTGAATGAAATGGTATGCAGTGACTGAGGGCAATGGGATGCAGTGTCTGAGGGCAATGGGATGCAGTGACTGAGGGCAATGGGATGCAGTGACTGAGGGCAATGGGATGCAGTGACTGAGGGCAATGGGATGCAGTGACTGAGGGCAATGGGATGCAGTGACTGAGGGCAATGGGATGCAGTGACTGAGGGCAATGGGATGCAGTGACTCTGTGAAATGGGATGCAGTGACACTGTGAAATGGGATACAGTGACTGTTAAATGGGATGGAGTGACTGACTGAAATGGGATGCAGTGACTATGGAAAGTAGATGCAGTGACTGAGGGAAATGGGATGCACTGACTGAGGGAAATGGGATGCAGTGACTGAAGGAAATGGGATGCAGTGACTGAGTGAAATGGGATGCTGCGACTGACGTTAATGGGATGCGGTGACTGTGGGGAATGAGATGCAGTGAATGAGGGAAATGGGATTCAGTGACTGAGATGAATGGGATGCAGTGACTGAGTGAAATGGGATGCTGTGACTGAGGGTAATGGGTTGCAGGCACTGAGTGAAATGGGATGCAGTGACTGAGTGAAATGAGCTGCAGTGACTGAGTGAAATGAGCTGCAGCGAATGAGTGAAATGGGATGCAGTGGCTGTGCGAAATGGGATGCAATGACTGAGGGAAAGGAGATGCAGAGTCTGTTTGAAATGGGATGCAGTGACTGAGGCTAATGGGATGCAGTGACTGAGGGCAATGGGATGCAGTGACTGTGGGAAGTGGGATGCAGTGACTGAGGGTAATGTGATGCAGTGACTGAGGGTAACGCGATGCAGTGACTGTGGGTAATAGGATGCAGTGAATGAGGGATAGGAGATGCAGTGACTGAGTGAAATGGGATGCAGTGACTGAGGGCAATAGGATGCAGTGACTAAGTGAAATGGGATGCAGTGACTGAGGGAGATGGGATGCAGTGACTGAGTGAAGTGGGATGCAGTGAATGATGGAAATGGGATGCAGTGACTGAGGGAAATGGGATGCAGTGACTGTTAAATGGGATGCAGTGACTGAGTGAAATGGGATGCAGTGACTGAGGAAAGTAGATGCAGTGACTGCAGGAAATGGGCTGCAATGACTGAGTGAAATGGGATGCCGTGACTGAGTGAAATGGGATGCCGTGACTGTGGGATAAGGGCTGCAGTGACTCAGTGAAACGTGATGCATTGACTGCGGGAAAGGAGATTCAGTGACTGTTGGAAATGGTGTGCTGTGACTGAAGGAAATGGGATGCAGTGACTGAGTGAAATGGGATGCTGTGAATGAGTGAAATGAGCTGCAGTGACTGAGTGAAATGGGATGCAGTGACTCTGTGAAATGGGATGCAGTGACTGAATGAACTGGGATGCAGTAACTGAATGAACTGGGATGCAGTGACTGAGTGAACTGGGATGCAGTGGCTGAGTGAAGTGGGATGCAGTGACTGAGTGAAGTGGGATGCAGTGACTGAGTGAACTGGTTTGCAGTGACTGAGTGCACTGGGATGCAGTGACTGAGTGCACTGGGATGCAGTGACTGAGTGAACTGGGATGCAGTGACTGAGTGAAATGGGATGCAGTGACTGAGTGCACTGGGATGCAGTGACTGATTGAAATGGGATGCAGTGACTGAGTGAAATGGGGTGCTGTGACTGGGGAAATGGGATGCAGTGACTATGAAATGGGGTGCAGTGACTGAGGGAAATGGGATACAGTGACTCAGTGAAATGTGACGCATTGACTGAGGGAAAGGAGATTCAGTGACTGTGGGAAATGGGATGCAGTGACTGAGGTGAATGGGATGCAGTGGCTGAGTGAAATGGGATGCAGTGACTGATTGAACTGGGATGCAGTGTCTGAAATGTGATGCTGTGATTGATGGTCATGGGTTGCGGTGACTGAGGGAAATTGGATGCGGTGACTGAGGAAAATGGCATGCAGTGACTGAGGGAAAGGAGATGCAGGGACTGTGGGAAATGGCATGCAGTGACTGAGGGTAATAGGATGCAGTGACTGAGTGAAATGGGGTGCAGTGACTGAGTGAAATGGGGTGCAGTGACTGAGTGAAATGGGATGCTGTGACTGAGTGAAATGGGATGCTGTGACTGAGTGAAATGGGATGCTGTGACTGAGTGAAATGGGATTCGGTGACTGATGGAAATGGGAAGCAGTGAATGTGGGAAATGGGTTGCGGTGACTGAGGGTAATGGGATGCACTGTCTCAGTTAAATGGGATTCACTGTTTCCGTTAATTGGGATGCAGTGACTGTGTGAAATGGGATGCACTGACTGACGGAAATGGGATGCAGTGACTGAGTGAGATGGGATGCAGTGACTGAGTGAGATGGGATGCAGTGATTGGTGGAAATGGGATGCAGTTACTGGTGGAAATGGGATTCAGAGACTGAGTGAAATTTGATGCAGTGACTGAATGAAATGGGATCCTGTGAATGAGTGAAATGAGCTGCAGTGACTGTGGTAAATGGGACGCAGTGACTGGTGGAAATGGGAGTCAGTCACTGGTGGAAATGAGGTTCAGTGACTGAGGGAACGGAGATGCAGTGTCTGTGGGAAATGGGATGCTCCGACTGATGGGAATGGGTTGCAGTGACTGAGGCTAATGGGGTGCAGTGACTGAGTTAAATGGTATGCAGAGACTGAGGGAGATGGGATGCAGTGAATGATGGAAATGGGATGCAGTGACTGAGTGAAATGGGATGCAGTGACTGAGTGAAATGGGATGCAGTGACTGAGGGAAATGGGATGCAGTCACTGATGGACATGGGACGCAGTGACTGAGGGAAAAGAGACGCCGTGACTGATGGAAGTGGGATGCAGTGACTGATGGAAGTGGCATGCTGTGACTGAGTGAAATGGGATGCAGAGACTGAGGGAGATGGGATGCATTGAATGATGGAAATGGGATGCAGTGACTGAGTAAAATGGGATGCAGTGACTGAGTGAAATGGGATGCAGTGACTGAGTGAAATGGATGCACTGTCTGAGTTGAATGAGATTCACTGTGTCCATTAAATGGGAGGCTGCGACTGAAATTAATGGGATGCAGTGACTGAGGGAAATGGGATGCAGTGACTGAGTGAAATGGGATGCAGTGACTGAGGGAAATGGGATGCAGTCACTGATGGACATGGGACGCAGTGACTGAGGGAAAAGAGACGCCGTGACTGATGGAAGTGGGATGCAGTGACTGATGGAACTGGCAAGCTGTGACTGAGTGAAATGGGATGCAGAGACTGAGGGAGATGGGATGCATTGAATGATGTAAATGGGATGCAGTGACTGTGGGAAATGGGATGCAGTCACTGATGGAAATGTGACGCAGTGACTGAGGGAAAGGAGACGCCGTGAATGATGGAAGTGGGATGCAGTGACTGATGGAAGTGGGATGCAGTGACTGAGGGAGATGGGATGCAGTGTCTGAGTGAAGTGGGATGCAGTGAATGATGGAAATGGGATGCAGTATCTGAGTGAAATGGGATGCTGTGTCTGAGTGAAATGGGATGCAGTGCCTGTGTGAAATGGGATGCAGTGGCTGTGTGAAATGGGATGCAGTGACTGAGGGAAATGGGATGCAGTATCTGAGTGAAATGGGATGCTGTGTCTGAGTGAAATGGGATGCAGTGACTGAGTGAAATGGGATGCAGTGACTGTGGCAAATGGGATGCAGTGACTGTGGCAAATGGGATGCACTGACTGTGTGGAAATGGAATGCACTGACTGTGTGGAAATGGAATGCAATGACAGATGAAAATTCGATGCAGTGTCTGTTTGAAATGGGATCCTGCGACTGAAGTTAATGGGATGCAGTGACTGAGTGAAATGAGCTGCAGTGACTGAGTGAAATGTGATGCATTGACTGAGGGCAATGGGATGCAGTGACTGTGTGAAATGGGATGCAGTGACTGAGGGCAATGGGATGCAGTGGCGTGTGTGAACTGGGATGCAGTGACTGCGGGAAAGGAGATGCAGTGTCTGTTTGAAATGGGATCCTGGAACTGAAGTTAATGGGATGCAGTGACTGAGGGTAATGGGTTGCAGTGACTGAGGGTAATGGGATACAGTGACTGAGGGTAATGGGATGCAATGACTGGTGGAAATGGGATGCAGTGGCTGATGGAAAGGAGATGCAGTGACTGTGAAAATGTGATTCTGTGACTGAGTATAATGGGTTGCAGGGACTGAGGGAAATGGGATGCAGTGACTGAGTGAAATGGGATACAGTGAATGAGTGAAATGGGATGCAGTGACTGCGGGAAATGGGATGCAGTGACTGAGGGTAATGGGATGCAGTGTCTCAATGAAATGGAATGCTGTGACTGAGTAAAATGGGATGCTGTGACTGAGTGAAATGGTATGCAGTGACTGAGTGAAATGGTATGCAGTGACTGAGGGCAATGGGATGCAGTGTCTGAGGGTAATGGGATGCAGTGACTGAGGGCAATGGGATGCAGTGACTGAGGGCAATGGGATGCAGTGACTCTGTGAAATGGGATGCAGTGACACTGTGAAATGGGATACAGTGACTGTTAAATGGGATGGAGTGACTGACTGAAATGGGATGCAGTGACTGTGGAAAGTAGATGCCGTGACTGAGGGAAATGGGATGCACTGACTGAGGGAAATGGGATGCAGTGACTGAAGGAAATGGGATGCAGTGACTGAGTGAAATGGGATGCTGCGACTGACGTTAATGGGATGCGGTGACTGTGGGGAATGAGATGCAGTGAATGAGGGAAATGGGATTCAGTGACTGAGATGAATGGGATGCAGTGACTGATGGAAATGGGATGCTGTGACTGAGGGTAATGGGTTGCAGGCACTGAGTGAAATGGGATGCAGTGACTGAGTGAAATAAGCTGCAGTGACTGAGTGAAATGAGCTGCAGCGAATGAGTGAAATGGGATGCAGTGGCTGTGCGAAATGGGATGCAATGACTGAGGGAAAGGAGATGCAGTGTCTGTTTGAAATGGGATCCTGGAACTGAAGTTAATGGGATGCAGTGACTGAGGGTAATGGGTTGCAGTGACTGAGGGTAATGGGATGCAGTGACTGAGGGTAATGGGATGCAATGACTGGTGGAAATGGGATGCAGTGGCTGATGGAAAGGAGATGCAGTGACTGTGGAACTGTGATGCTGTGACTGAGTATAATGGGTTGCAGGGACTGAGGGAAATGGGATGCAGTGACTGAGTGAAATGGGATACAGTGAATGAGTGAAATGGGATGCAGTGACTGAGGGAAATGGGATGCAGTGACTGAGGGTAATGGGATGCAGTGTCTCAGTGAAATGGAATGCTGTGACTGAGTAAAATGGGATGCTGTGACTGAGTGAAATGGTATGCAGTGACTGAGTGAAATGGTACGCAGTGACTGAGGTCAATGGGATGCAGTGTCTGAGGGCAATGGGATGCAGTGACTGAGGGCAATGGGATGCAGTGACTGAGGGCAATGGGATGCAGTGACTCTGTGAAATGGGATGCAGTGACACTGTGAAATGGGATACAGTGACTGTTAAATGGGATGGAGTGACTGACTGAAATGGGATGCAGTGACTGTGGAAAGTAGATGCCGTGACTGAGGGAAATGGGATGCACTGACTGAGGGAAATGGGATGCACTGACTGAGGGAAATGGGATGCAGTGACTGAAGGAAATGGGATGCAGTGACTGAGTGAAATGGGATGCTGCGACTGACGTTAATGGGATGCGGTGACCCTGTGGGGAATGAGATGCAGTGAATGAGGGAAATGGGATTCAGTGACTGAGATGAATGGGATGCAGTGACTGATGGAAATGGGATGCTGTGACTGAGGGTAATGGGTTGCAGGCACTGAGTGAAATGGGATGCAGTGACTGAGTGAAATGAGCTGCAGTGACTGAGTGAAAAGAGCTGCAGCGAATGAGTGAAATGGGATGCAGTGGCTGTGCGAAATGGGATGCAATGACTGAGGGAAAGGAGATGCAGTGTCTGTTTGAAATGGGATCCTGGAACTGAAGTTAATGGGATGCAGTGACTGAGGGTAATGGGTTGCAGTGACTGAGGGTAATGGGATGCAGTGACTGAGGGTAATGGGATGCAATGACTGGTGGAAATGGGATGCAGTGGCTGATGGAAAGGAGATGCAGTGACTGAGTTTAATGGGTTGCAGGGACTGAGGGCAATGGGATGCAGTGTCTGAGGGCAATGGGATGCAGTGACTGAGGGCAATGGGATGCAGTGACTGAGGGCAATGGGATGCAGTGACTGAGGGCAATGGGATGCAGTGACTCTGTGAAATGGGATGCAGTGACACTGTGAAATGGGATACAGTGACTGTTAAATGGGATGGAGTGACTGACTGAAATGGGATGCAGTGACTATGGAAAGTAGATGCAGTGACTGAGGGAAATGGGATGCATTGACTGAGGGAAATGGGATGCAGTGACTGAAGGAAATGGGATGCAGTGACTGAGTGAAATGGGATGCTGCGACTGACGTTAATGGGATGCGGTGACTGTGGGGAATGAGATGCAGTGAATGAGGGAAATGGGATTCAGTGACTGAGATGAATGGGATGCAGTGACTGAGTGAAATGGGATGCTGTGACTGAGGGAAAGGAGATGCAGAGTCTGTTTGAAATGGGATGCAGTGACTGAGGCTAATGGGATGCAATGACTGGTGGAAATGGGATGCAGTGGCTGATGGAAAGGAGATGCAGTGACTGTGGAACTGTGATGCTGTGACTGAGTATAATGGGTTGCAGGGACTGAGGGAAATGGGATGCAGTGACTGAGTGAAATGGGATACAGTGAATGAGTGAAATGGGATGCAGTAACTGAGGGAAATGGGATGCAGTGACTGAGGGTAATGGGATGCAGTGTCTCAGTGAAATGGAATGCTGTGTCTGAGTAAAATGGGATGCTGTGACTGAGTGAAATGGTATGCAGTGACTGAGTGAAATGGTATGCAGTGACTGAGGGCAATGGGATGCAGTGTCTGAGGGCAATGGGATGCAGTGACTGAGGGCAATGGGATGCAGTGACTGAGGGCAATGGGATGCAGTGACTGAGGGCAATGGGATGCAGTGACTCTGTGAAATGGGATGCAGTGACACTGTGAAATGGGATACAGTGACTGTTAAATGGGATGGAGTGACTGACTGAAATGGGATGCAGTGACTATGGAAAGTAGATGCAGTGACTGAGGGAAATGGGATGCACTGACTGAGGGAAATGGGATGCAGTGACTGAAGGAAATGGGATGCAGTGACTGAGTGAAATGGGATGCTGCGACTGACGTTAATGGGATGCGGTGACTGTGGGGAATGAGATGCAGTGAATGAGGGAAATGGGATTCAGTGACTGAGATGAATGGGATGCAGTGACTGAGTGAAATGGGATGCTGTGACTGAGGGTAATGGGTTGCAGGCACTGAGTGAAATGGGATGCAGTGACTGAGTGAAATGAGCTGCAGTGACTGAGTGAAATGAGCTGCAGCGAATGAGTGAAATGGGATGCAGTGGCTGTGCGAAATGGGATGCAATGACTGAGGGAAAGGAGATGCAGAGTCTGTTTGAAATGGGATGCAGTGACTGAGGCTAATGGGATGCAGTGACTGAGGGCAATGGGATGCAGTGACTGTGGGAAGTGGGATGCAGTGACTGAGGGTAATGTGATGCAGTGACTGAGGGTAACGCGATGCAGTGACTGTGGGTAATAGGATGCAGTGAATGAGGGATAGGAGATGCAGTGACTGAGTGAAATGGGATGCAGTGACTGAGGGCAATAGGATGCAGTGACTAAGTGAAATGGGATGCAGTGACTGAGGGAGATGGGATGCAGTGACTGAGTGAAGTGGGATGCAGTGAATGATGGAAATGGGATGCAGTGACTGAGGGAAATGGGATGCAGTGACTGTTAAATGGGATGCAGTGACTGAGTGAAATGGGATGCAGTGACTGAGGAAAGTAGATGCAGTGACTGCAGGAAATGGGCTGCAATGACTGAGTGAAATGGGATGCCGTGACTGAGTGAAATGGGATGCCGTGACTGTGGGATAAGGGCTGCAGTGACTCAGTGAAACGTGATGCATTGACTGCGGGAAAGGAGATTCAGTGACTGTTGGAAATGGTGTGCTGTGACTGAAGGAAATGGGATGCAGTGACTGAGTGAAATGGGATGCTGTGAATGAGTGAAATGAGCTGCAGTGACTGAGTGAAATGGGATGCAGTGACTCTGTGAAATGGGATGCAGTGACTGAATGAACTGGGATGCAGTAACTGAATGAACTGGGATGCAGTGACTGAGTGAACTGGGATGCAGTGGCTGAGTGAAGTGGGATGCAGTGACTGAGTGAAGTGGGATGCAGTGACTGAGTGAACTGGTTTGCAGTGACTGAGTGCACTGGGATGCAGTGACTGAGTGCACTGGGATGCAGTGACTGAGTGAACTGGGATGCAGTGACTGAGTGAAATGGGATGCAGTGACTGAGTGCACTGGGATGCAGTGACTGATTGAAATGGGATGCAGTGACTGAGTGAAATGGGGTGCTGTGACTGGGGAAATGGGATGCAGTGACTATGAAATGGGGTGCAGTGACTGAGGGAAATGGGATACAGTGACTCAGTGAAATGTGACGCATTGACTGAGGGAAAGGAGATTCAGTGACTGTGGGAAATGGGATGCAGTGACTGAGGTGAATGGGATCCAGTGGCTGAGTGAAATGGGATGCAGTGACTGATTGAACTGGGATGCAGTGTCTGAAATGTGATGCTGTGATTGATGGTCATGGGTTGCGGTGACTGAGGGAAATTGGATGCGGTGACTGAGGAAAATGGCATGCAGTGACTGAGGGAAAGGAGATGCAGGGACTGTGGGAAATGGCATGCAGTGACTGAGGGTAATAGGATGCAGTGACTGAGTGAAATGGGGTGCAGTGACTGAGTGAAATGGGGTGCAGTGACTGAGTGAAATGGGATGCAGTGACTGAGTGAAATGGGATGCTGTGACTGAGTGAAATGGGATGCTGTGACTGAGTGAAATGGGATTCGGTGACTGATGGAAATGGGAAGCAGTGAATGTGGGAAATGGGTTGCGGTGACTGAGGGTAATGGGATGCACTGTCTCAGTTAAATGGGATTCACTGTTTCCGTTAATTGGGATGCAGTGACTGTGTGAAATGGGATGCACTGACTGACGGAAATGGGATGCAGTGACTGAGTGAGATGGGATGCAGTGACTGAGTGAGATGGGATGCAGTGATTGGTGGAAATGGGATGCAGTTACTGGTGGAAATGGGATTCAGAGACTGAGTGAAATTTGATGCAGTGACTGAATGAAATGGGATCCTGTGAATGAGTGAAATGAGCTGCAGTGACTGTGGTAAATGGGACGCAGTGACTGGTGGAAATGGGAGTCAGTCACTGGTGGAAATGAGGTTCAGTGACTGAGGGAACGGAGATGCAGTGTCTGTGGGAAATGGGATGCTCCGACTGATGGGAATGGGTTGCAGTGACTGAGGCTAATGGGGTGCAGTGACTGAGTTAAATGGTATGCAGAGACTGAGGGAGATGGGATGCAGTGAATGATGGAAATGGGATGCAGTGACTGTGGGAAATGGGATGCAGTCACTGATGGAAATGTGACGCAGTGACTGAGGGAAGGGAGACGCTGTGAATGATGGAAGTGGGATGCAGTGACTGATGGAAGTGGGATGCTGTGACTGAGGGAGATGGGTTGCAGTGACTGAGTGAACTGGGATGCAGTGAATGATGGAAATGGGATGCAGTGACTGAGGGGAATGGGATGCAGTGACTGAGGGTAATGGGTTGCAGTGACTGAGGAAACGAGATGCAGTGACTGTGGAATCAGAATGCTGTGATTGAGGGGAATGGGATGCAGTGACTGAGGGGAATGGGATGCAGTGACTGAGTGAAATGGATGCACTGTCTGAGTTGAAAGGGATTCACTGTGTCCATTAAATGTGGCTGCAACTGAAATTAATGGGATGCAGTGACTGAGGGAAATGGGATGCAGTGACTGAGTGAAATGGGATGCAGTGACTGAGTGAAATGGGATGCAGTGACTGAGGGAAATGGGATGCAGTCACTGATGGACATGGGACGCAGTGACTGAGGGAAAAGAGACGCCGTGACTGATGGAAGTGGGATGCAGTGACTGATGGAAGTGGCATGCTGTGACTGAGTGAAATGGGATGCAGAGACTGAGGGAGATGGGATGCATTGAATGATGGAAATGGGATGCAGTGACTGAGTGAAATGGGATGCAGTGACTGAGTGAAATGGGATGCAGTGACTGAGTGAAATGGATGCACTGTCTGAGTTGAATGAGATTCACTGTGTCCATTAAATGGGAGGCTGCGACTGAAATTAATGGGATGCAGTGACTGAGGGAAATGGGATGCAGTGACTGAGTGAAATGGGATGCAGTGACTGAGGGAAATGGGATGCAGTCACTGATGGACATGGGACGCAGTGACTGAGGGAAAAGAGACGCCGTGACTGATGGAAGTGGGATGCAGTGACTGATGGAACTGGCAAGCTGTGACTGAGTGAAATGGGATGCAGAGACTGAGGGAGATGGGATGCATTGAATGATGTAAATGGGATGCAGTGACTGTGGGAAATGGGATGCAGTCACTGATGGAAATGTGACGCAGTGACTGAGGGAAAGGAGACGCCGTGAATGATGGAAGTGGGATGCAGTGACTGATGGAAGTGGGATGCAGTGACTGAGGGAGATGGGATGCAGTGTCTGAGTGAAGTGGGATGCAGTGAATGATGGAAATGGGATGCAGTATCTGAGTGAAATGGGATGCTGTGTCTGAGTGAAATGGGATGCAGTGGCTGTGTGAAATGGGATGCAGTGGCTGTGTGAAATGGGATGCAGTGACTGACGGAAATGGGGTGCAGTATCTGAGTGAAATGGGATGCTGTGTCTGAGTGAAATGGGATGCAGTGGCTGTGTGAAATGGGATGCAGTGGCTGTGTGAAATGGGATGCAGTGACTGAGGGAAAGGAGATGCAGTGTCTGTTTGAAATGGGATCCTGCGACTGAAATTAATGGGATGCAGTGACTAAAGGTAATGGGATGCAGTGACTGAGCGTAATGGGATGCAGTGACTGAGCGTAATGGGATGCAGTGACTGAGGGCATTGGGATGCAGTGACTGAGGGCATTGGGAGGCAGTGACTGAGGGCATTGGGAGGCAGTGAATCAGGGCATTGAGATGCAGTGACTGAGGGCATTGGGATGCAGTGACTGAGTGAAATGGGATGCAGTGACTGTGGCAAATGGGATGCAGTGACTGTGGCAAATGGGATGCACTGACTGTGTGGAAATGGAATGCACTGACTGTGTGGAAATGGAATGCAATGACAGATGAAAATTCGATGCAGTGTCTGTTTGAAATGGGATCCTGCGACTGAAGTTAATGGGATGCAGTGACTGAGTGAAATGAGCTGCAGTGACTGAGTGAAATGTGATGCATTGACTGAGGGCAATGGGATGCAGTGACTGTGTGAAATGGGATGCAGTGACTGAGGGCAATGGGATGCAGTGGCGTGTGTGAACTGGGATGCAGTGACTGCGGGAAAGGAGATGCAGTGTCTGTTTGAAATGGGATCCTGGAACTGAAGTTAATGGGATGCAGTGACTGAGGGTAATGGGTTGCAGTGACTGAGGGTAATGGGATACAGTGACTGAGGGTAATGGGATGCAATGACTGGTGGAAATGGGATGCAGTGGCTGATGGAAAGGAGATGCAATGACTGTGAAAATGTGATTCTGTGACTGAGTATAATGGGTTGCAGGGACTGAGGGAAATGGGATGCAGTGACTGAGTGAAATGGGATACAGTGAATGAGTGAAATGGGATGCAGTGACTGCGGGAAATGGGATGCAGTGACTGAGGGTAATGGGATGCAGTGTCTCAGTGAAATGGAATGCTGTGACTGAGTAAAATGGGATGCTGTGACTGAGTGAAATGGTATGCAGTGACTGAGTGAAATGGTATGCAGTGACTGAGGGCAATGGGATGCAGTGTCTGAGGGTAATGGGATGCAGTGACTGAGGGCAATGGGATGCAGTGACTGAGGGCAATGGGATGCAGTGACTCTGTGAAATGGGATGCAGTGACACTGTGAAATGGGATACAGTGACTGTTAAATGGGATGGAGTGACTGACTGAAATGGGATGCAGTGACTGTGGAAAGTAGATGCCGTGACTGAGGGAAATGGGATGCACTGACTGAGGGAAATGGGATGCAGTGACTGAAGGAAATGGGATGCAGTGACTGAGTGAAATGGGATGCTGCGACTGACGTTAATGGGATGCGGTGACTGTGGGGAATGAGATGCAGTGAATGAGGGAAATGGGATTCAGTGACTGAGATGAATGGGATGCAGTGACTGATGGAAATGGGATGCTGTGACTGAGGGTAATGGGTTGCAGGCACTGAGTGAAATGGGATGCAGTGACTGAGTGAAATAAGCTGCAGTGACTGAGTGAAATGAGCTGCAGCGAATGAGTGAAATGGGATGCAGTGGCTGTGCGAAATGGGATGCAATGACTGAGGGAAAGGAGATGCAGTGTCTGTTTGAAATGGGATCCTGGAACTGAAGTTAATGGGATGCAGTGACTGAGGGTAATGGGTTGCAGTGACTGAGGGTAATGGGATGCAGTGACTGAGGGTAATGGGATGCAATGACTGGTGGAAATGGGATGCAGTGGCTGATGGAAAGGAGATGCAGTGACTGTGGAACTGTGATGCTGTGACTGAGTATAATGGGTTGCAGGGACTGAGGGAAATGGGATGCAGTGACTGAGTGAAATGGGATACAGTGAATGAGTGAAATGGGATGCAGTGACTGAGGGAAATGGGATGCAGTGACTGAGGGTAATGGGATGCAGTGTCTCAGTGAAATGGAATGCTGTGACTGAGTAAAATGGGATGCTGTGACTGAGTGAAATGGTATGCAGTGACTGAGTGAAATGGTACGCAGTGACTGAGGTCAATGGGATGCAGTGTCTGAGGGCAATGGGATGCAGTGACTGAGGGCAATGGGATGCAGTGACTGAGGGCAATGGGATGCAGTGACTCTGTGAAATGGGATGCAGTGACACTGTGAAATGGGATACAGTGACTGTTAAATGGGATGGAGTGACTGACTGAAATGGGATGCAGTGACTATGGAAAGTAGATGCAGTGACTGAGGGAAATGGGATGCAGTGACTGAGGGAAATGGGATGCAGTGACTGAAGGAAATGGGCTGCAATGACTGAGTGAAATGGGATGCCGTGACTGAGTGAAATGGGATGCCGTGACTGTGGGAAATGGGCTGCAGCGACTCAGTGAAACGTGATGCATTGACTGAGGGAAAGGAGATTCAGTGACTGTGGGAAATGGTGTGCTGTGACTGAAGGAAATGGGATGCAGTGACTGAGTGAAATGGGATGCTGTGAATGAGTGAAATGGGATGCAGTGACTGAGTGAAATGGTATGCAGTGACTGAGGGCAATGGGATGCAGTGACTGAGGGCAATGGGATGCGGTGACTCTGTGAAATGGGATGCAGTGACACTGTGAAATGGGATACAGTGACTGTTAAATGGGATGGAGTGACTGACTGAAATGGGATGCAGTGACTGTGGAAAGTAGATGCAGTGACTGAGGGAAATGGGATGCAGTGACTGAGTGAAATGGGATGCTGCGACTGACGTTAATGGGATGCGGTGACTGTGGGGAATGGGAGCAGTGAATGAGGGAAATGGGATTCAGTGACTGAGATGAATGGGATGCAGTGACTGATGGAAATGGGATGCTGTGACTGAGTGAAATGAGCTGCAGTGACTGAGTGAAATGAGTTGCAGTGAATGAGTGAAATGGGATGCAGTGGCTGTGCGAAATGGGATGCAGTGGCTGTTCGAAATGGGATGCAATGACTGAGGGAAAGGAGATGCAGTGTCTGTTTGAAATGGGATGCAGTGACTGAGGGCAATGGGATGCAGTGACTGAGGGCAATGGGATGCAGTGACTGAGGGCAATGGGATGCAGTAACTGTGGGAAGTGGGATGCAGTGACTGAGGGTAATGTGATGCAGTGACTGAGGGTAACGCGATGCCGTGACTGTGGGTAATGGGATGCAGTGAATGAGGGATAGGAGATGTAGTGACTGAGTGAAATGGGATGCAGTGACTGAGGGCAATGGGAAGCAGTGACTAAGTGAAATGGGATGCAGTGACTGAGGGAGATGGGATGCAGTGACTGAGTGAAGTGGGATGCAGTGAATGATGGAAATGGGATGCAGTGACTGAGGGAAATGGGATGCAGTGACTGTTAAATGGGATGCAGTGACTGAGTGAAATGGGATGCAATGACTGAGGAAAGTAGATGCAGTGACTGCAGGAAATGGGCTGCAATGACTGAGTGAAATGGGATGCCATGACTGAGTGAAATGGGATGCCGTGACTGTGGGATATGGGCTGCAGTGACTCAGTGAAACGTGATGCATTGACTGAGGGAAAGGAGATTCAGTGACTGTGGGAAATGGTGTGCTGTGACTGAAGCAAATGGGATGCAGTGACTGAGGGAAAGGAGATGCAGTGTCTGTTTGAAATGGGATCCTGCGACTGAAATTAATGGGATGCAGTGACTAAAGGTAATGGGATGCAGTGACTGAGCGTAATGGGATGCAGTGACTGAGCGTAATGGGATGCAGTGACTGAGGGTAATGGGATGCAGTGACTGAGGGCATTGGGATGCAGTGACTGAGGGCATTGGGAGGCAGTGACTCAGGGCATTGGGATGCAGTGACTGAGGGCATTGGGATGCAGTGACTGAGTGAAATGGGATGCAGTGACTGTGGCAAATGGGATGCACTGACTGTGGCAAATGGGATGCACTGACTGTGTGGAAATGGAATGCACTGACTGTGTGGAAATGGAATGCAATGACTGATGAAAATTCGATGCAGTGTCTGTTTGAAATGGGATCCTGCGACTGAAGTTAATGGGATGCAGTGACTGAGTGAAATGAGCTGCAGTGACTGAGTGAAATGTGATGCATTGACTGAGGGCAATGGGATGCAGTGACTGTGTGAAATGGGATGCAGTGACTGAGGGCAATGGGATGCAGTGGCGTGTGTGAACTGGGATGCAGTGACTGCGGGAAAGGAGATGCAGTGTCTGTTTGAAATGGGATCCTGGAACTGAAGTTAATGGGATGCAGTGACTGAGGGTAATGGGTTGCAGTGACTGAGGGTAATGGGATACAGTGACTGAGGGTAATGGGATGCAATGACTGGTGGAAATGGGATGCAGTGGCTGATGGAAAGGAGATGCAGTGACTGTGAAAATGTGATTCTGTGACTGAGTATAATGGGTTGCAGGGACTGAGGGAAATGGGATGCAGTGACTGAGTGAAATGGGATACAGTGAATGAGTGAAATGGGATGCAGTGACTGCGGGAAATGGGATGCAGTGACTGAGGGTAATGGGATGCAGTGTCTCAGTGAAATGGAATGCTGTGACTGAGTAAAATGGGATGCTGTGACTGAGTGAAATGGTATGCAGTGACTGAGTGAAATGGTATGCAGTGACTGAGGGCAATGGGATGCAGTGTCTGAGGGTAATGGGATGCAGTGACTGAGGGCAATGGGATGCAGTGACTGAGGGCAATGGGATGCAGTGACTCTGTGAAATGGGATGCAGTGACACTGTGAAATGGGATACAGTGACTGTTAAATGGGATGGAGTGACTGACTGAAATGGGATGCAGTGACTGTGGAAAGTAGATGCCGTGACTGAGGGAAATGGGATGCACTGACTGAGGGAAATGGGATGCACTGACTGAGGAAAATGGGATGCAGTGACTGAAGGAAATGGGATGCAGTGACTGAGTGAAATGGGATGCTGCGACTGACGTTAATGGGATGCGGTGACCCTGTGGGGAATGAGATGCAGTGAATGAGGGAAATGGGATTCAGTGACTGAGATGAATGGGATGCAGTGACTGATGGAAATGGGATGCTGTGACTGAGGGTAATGGGTTGCAGGCACTGAGTGAAATGGGATGCAGTGACTGAGTGAAATAAGCTGCAGTGACTGAGTGTAATGAGCTGCAGCGAATGAGTGAAATGGGATGCAGTGGCTGTGCGAAATGGGATGCAATGACTGAGGGAAAGGAGATGCAGTGTCTGTTTGAAATGGGATCCTGGAACTGAAGTTAATGGGATGCAGTGACTGAGGGTAATGGGTTGCAGTGACTGAGGGTAATGGGATGCCGTGACTGAGGGTAATGGGATGCAATGACTGGTGGAAATGGGATGCAGTGGCTGATGGAAAGGAGATGCAGTGACTGTGGAACTGTGATGCTGTGACTGAGTATAATGGGTTGCAGGGACTGAGGGAAATGGGATGCAGTGACTGAGTGAAATGGGATACAGTGAATGAGTGAAATGGGATGCAGTGACTGAGGGAAATGGGATGCAGTGACTGAGGGTAATGGGATGCAGTGTCTCAGTGAAATGGAATGCTGTGACTGAGTAAAATGGGATGCTGTGACTGAGTGAAATGGTATGCCGTGACTGAGTGAAATGGTATGCAGTGACTGAGGGCAATGGGATGCAGTGTCTGAGGGCAATGGGATGCAGTGACTGAGGGCAATGGGATGCAGTGACTGAGGGCAATGGGATGCAGTGACTGAGGGCAATGGGATGCAGTGACTCTGTGAAATGGGATGCAGTGACACTGTGAAATGGGATACAGTGACTGTTAAATGGGATGGAGTGACTGACTGAAATGGGATGCAGTGACTATGGAAAGTAGATGCAGTGACTGAGGGAAATGGGATGCACTGACTGAGGGAAATGGGATGCAGTGACTGAAGGAAATGGGATGCAGTGACTGAGTGAAATGGGATGCTGCGACTGACGTTAATGGGATGCGGTGACTGTGGGGAATGAGATGCAGTGAATGAGGGAAATGGGATTCAGTGACTGAGATGAATGGGATGCAGTGACTGAGTGAAATGGGATGCTGTGACTGAGGGTAATGGGTTGCAGGCACTGAGTGAAATGGGATGCAGTGACTGAGTGAAATGAGCTGCAGTGACTGAGTGAAATGAGCTGCAGTGACTGAGTGAAATGAGCTGCAGTGACTGAGTGAAATGAGCTGCAGTGACTGAGTGAAATGAGCTGCAGTGACTGAGTGAAATGTGATGCATTGACTGAGGGCAATGGGATGCAGTGACTGTGTGAAATGGGATGCAGTGACTGAGGGCAATGGGATGCAGTGGCGTGTGTGAACTGGGATGCAGTGACTGCGGGAAAGGAGATGCAGTGTCTGTTTGAAATGGGATCCTGGAACTGAAGTTAATGGGATGCAGTGACTGAGGGCAATGGGTTGCAGTGACTGAGGGTAATGGGATGCAGTGACTGAGGGTAATGGGATGCAATGACTGGTGGAAATGGGATGCAGTGGCTGATGGAAAGGAGATGCAGTGACTGTGGAAATGTGATGCTGTGACTGAGTATAATGGGTTGCAGGGACTGAGGGAAATGGGATGCAGTGACTGAGTGAAATGGGATACAGTGAATGAGTGAAATGGGATGCAGTGACTGAGGGAAATGGGATGCAGTGACTGAGGGTAATGGGATGCAGTGTCTCAGTGAAATGGAAGGCTGTGACTGAGTAAAATGGGATGCTGTGACTGAGTGAAATGGTATGGAGTGACTGAGGGCAATGGGATGCAGTGACTGAGTGAAATGGTATGCAGTGACTGAGGGCAATGGGATGCAGTGTCTGAGTGTAATGGGATGCAGTGACTGAGGGCAATGGGATGCAGTGACTGAGTGAAATGGGATACAGTGAATGAGTGAAATGATCTGCAGTGACTGAGTGAAATGAGCTGCAGTGACTGAGTGAAATGAGCTGCAGTGACTGAGTGAAATGTGATGCATTGACTGAGGGCAATGGGATGCAGTGACTGTGTGAAATGGGATGCAGTGACTGAGGGCAATGGGATGCAGTGGCGTGTGTGAACTGGAATGCAGTGACTGCGGGAAAGGAGATGCAGTGTCTGTTTGAAATGGGATCCTGGAACTGAAGTTAATGGGATGCAGTGACTGAGGGCAATGGGTTGCAGTGACTGAGGGTAATGGGATGCAGTGACTGAGGGTAATGGGATGCAATGACTGGTGGAAATGGGATGCAGTGGCTGATGGAAAGGAGATGCAGTGACTGTGGAAATGTGATGCTGTGACTGAGTATAATGGGTTGCAGGGACTGAGGGAAATGGGATGCAGTGACTGAGTGAAATGGGATACAGTGAATGAGTGAAATGGGATGCAGTGACTCAGGGAAATGGGATGCAGTGACTGAGGGTAATGGGATGCAGTGTCTCAGTGAAATGGAATGCTGTGACTGAGTAAAATGGGATGCTGTGTCTGAGTGTAATGGGATGCAGTGACTGAGGGCAATGGGATGCAGTGACTGAGGGCAATGGGATGCAGTGACTCTGTGAAATGGGATGCAGTGACACTGTGAAATGGGATACAGTGACTGTTAAATGGGATGGAGTGACTGACTGAAATGGGATGCAGTGACGGTGGAAAGTAGATGCCGTGACTGAGGGAAATGGGATGCACTGACTGAGGGAAATGGGATGCAGTGACTGAAGGAAATGGGATGCAGTGACTGAGTGAAATGGGATGCTGCGACTGACGTTAATGGGATGCGGTGACCCTGTGGGGAATGAGATGCAGTGAATGAGGGAAATGGGATTCAGTGACTGAGATGAATGGGATGCAGTGACTGATGGAAATGGGATGCTGTGACTGAGGGTAATGGGTTGCAGGCACTGAGTGAAATGGGATGCAGTGACTGAGTGAAATGAGCTGCAGTGACTGAGTGAAATGAGCTGCAGCGAATGAGTGAAATGGGATGCAGTGGCTGTGCGAAATGGGATGCAATGACTGAGGGAAAGGAGATGCAGTGTCTGTTTGAAATGGGATCCTGGAACTGAAGTTAATGGGATGCAGTGACTGAGGGTAATGGGTTGCAGTGACTGAGGGTAATGGGATGCAGTGACTGAGGGTAATGGGATGCAATGACTGGTGGAAATGGGATGCAGTGGCTGATGGAAAGGAGATGCAGTGACTGTGGAACTGTGATGCTGTGACTGAGTATAATGGGTTGCAGGGACTGAGGGAAATGGGATGCAGTGACTGAGTGAAATGGGATACAGTGAATGAGTGAAATGGGATGCAGTGACTGAGGGAAATGGGATGCAGTGACTGAGGGTAATGGGATGCAGTGTCTCAGTGAAATGGAATGCTGTGTCTGAGTAAAATGGGATGCTGTGACTGAGTGAAATGGTATGCAGTGACTGAGGGCAATGGGAGGCAGTGTCTGAGGGCAATGGGATGCAGTGACTGAGGGCAATGGGATGCAGTGACTGAGGGCAATGGGATGCAGTGACTGAGGGCAATGGGATGCAGTGACTGAGGGCAATGGGATGCAGTGACTCTGTGAAATGGGATGCAGTGACACTGTGAAATGGGATACAGTGACTGTTAAATGGGATGGAGAGACTGACTGAAATGGGATGCAGTGACTATGGAAAGTAGTTGCAGTGACTGAGGGAAATGGGATGCACTGACTGAGGGAAATGGGATGCAGTGACTGAAGGAAATGGGATGCAGTGACTGAGTGAAATGGGATGCTGCGACTGACGTTAATGGGATGCGGTGACTGTGGGGAATGAGATGCAGTGAATGAGGGAAATGGGATTCAGTGACTGAGATGAATGGGATGCAGTGACTGAGTGAAATGGGATGCTGTGACTGAGGGTAATGGGTTGCAGGCACTGAGTGAAATGGGATGCAGTGACTGAGTGAAATGAGCTGCAGTGACTGAGTGAAATGAGCTGCAGTGACTGAGTGAAATGAGCTGCAGTGACTGAGTGAAATGAGCTGCAGTGACTGAGTGAAATGTGATGCATTGACTGAGGGCAATGGGATGCAGTGACTGTGTGAAATGGGATGCAGTGACTGAGGGCAATGGGATGCAGTGGCGTGTGTGAACTGGGATGCAGTGACTGCGGGAAAGGAGATGCAGTGTCTGTTTGAAATGGGATCCTGGAACTGAAGTTAATGGGATGCAGTGACTGAGGGCAATGGGTTGCAGTGACTGAGGGTAATGGGATGCAGTGACTGAGGGTAATGGGATGCAATGACTGGTGGAAATGGGATGCAGTGGCTGATGGAAAGGACATGCAGTGACTGTGGAAATGTGATGCTGTGACTGAGTATAATGGGTTGCAGGGACTGAGGGAAATGGGATGCAGTGACTGAGTGAAATGGGATACAGTGAATGAGTGAAATGGGATGCAGTGACTGAGGGAAATGGGATGCAGTGACTGAGGGTAATGGGATGCAGTGTCTCAGTGAAATGGAATGCTGTGACTGAGTAAAATGGGATGCTGTGACTGAGTGAAATGGTATGGAGTGACTGAGGGCAATGGGATGCAGTGACTGAGTGAAATGGTATGCAGTGACTGAGGGCAATGGGATGCAGTGTCTGAGTGTAATGGGATGCAGTGACTGAGGGCAATGGGATGCAGTGACTGAGGGCAATGGGATGCAGTGACTCTGTGAAATGGGATGCAGAGACACTGTGAAATGGGATACAGTGACTGTTAAATGGGATGGAGTGACTGACTGAAATGGGATGCAGTGACTGTGGAAAGTAGATGCCGTGACTGAGGGAAATGGGATGCACTGACTGAGGGAAAGGAGATGCAGTGTCTGTTTGAAATGGGATCCTGGAACTGAAGTTAATGGAATGCAGTGACTGAGGGTAATGGGTTGCAGTGACTGAGGGTAATGGGATGCAATGACTGGTGGAAATGGGATGCAGTGGCTGATGGAAAGGAGATGCAGTGACTGTGGAACTGTGATGCTGTGACTGAGTATAATGGGTTGCAGGGACTGAGGGAAATGGGATGCAGTGACTGAGTGAAATGGGATACAGTGAATGAGTGAAATGGGATGCAGTGACTGAGGGAAATGGGATGCAGTGACTGAGGGTAATGGGATGCAGTGTCTCAGTGAAATGGAATGCTGTGACTGAGTAAAATGGGATGCTGTGACTGAGTGAAATGGTATGCAGTGACTGAGTGAAATGGTATGCAGTGACTGAGGTCAATGGGATGCAGTGTCTGAGGGCAATGGGATGCAGTGACTGAGGGCAATGGGATGCAGTGACTGAGGGCAATGGGATGCAGTGACTCTGTGAAATGGGATGCAGTGACACTGTGAAATGGGATACAGTGACTGTTAAATGGGATGGAGTGACTGACTGAAATGGGATGCAGTGACTATGGAAAGTAGATGCAGTGACTGAGGGAAATGGGATGCAGTGACTGAGGGAAATGGGATGCAGTGACTGAAGGAAATGGGCTGCAATGACTGAGTGAAATGGGATGCCGTGACTGAGTGAAATGGGATGCCGTGACTGTGGGAAATGGGCTGCAGCGACTCAGTGAAACGTGATGCATTGACTGAGGGAAAGGAGATTCAGTGACTGTGGGAAATGGTGTGCTGTGACTGAAGGAAATGGGATGCAGTGACTGAGTGAAATGGGATGCTGTGAATGAGTGAAATGGGATGCAGTGACTGAGTGAAATGGTATGCAGTGACTGAGGGCAATGGGATGCAGTGACTTGAGGGCAATGGGATGCAGTGACTGAGGGCAATGGGATGCAGTGACTCTGCGAAATGGGATGCAGTGACACTGTGAAATGGGATACAGTGACTGTTAAATGGGATGGAGTGACTGACTGAAATGGGATGCAGTGACTGTGGAAAGTAGATGCAGTGACTGAGGGAAATGGGATGCAGTGACTGAGTGAAATGGGATGCTGCGACTGACGTTAATGGGATGCGGTGACTGTGGGGAATGGGAGCAGTGAATGAGGGAAATGGGATTCAGTGACTGAGATGAATGGGATGCAGTGACTGATGGAAATGGGATGCTGTGACTGAGAGTAATGGGTTGCAGGCACTGAGTGAAATGGGATGCTGTGACTGAGTGAAATGGGATGCTGTGACTGAGTGAAATGAGCTGCAGTGACTGAGTGAAATGAGTTGCAGTGAATGAGTGAAATGGGATGCAGTGGCTGTGCGAAATGGGATGCAGTGGCTGTTCGAAATGGGATGCAATGACTGAGGGAAAGGAGATGCAGTGTCTGTTTGAAATGGGATGCAGTGACTGAGGGCAATGGGATGCAGTGACTGAGGGCAATGGGATGCAGTATCTGTGGGAAGTGGGATGCAGTGACTGAGGGTAATGTGATGCAGTGACTGAGGGTAACGCGATGCAGTGACTGTGGGTAATGGGATGCAGTGAATGAGGGATAGGAGATGTAGTGACTGAGTGAAATGGGATGCAGTGACTGAGGGCAATGGGAAGCAGTGACTAAGTGAAATGGGATGCAGTGACTGAGGGAGATGGGATGCAGTGACTGAGTGAAGTGGGATGCAGTGAATGATGGAAATGGGATGCAGTGACTGAGGGAAATGGGATGCAGTGACTGTTAAATGGGATGCAGTGACGGAGTGAAATGGGATGCAATGACTGAGGAAAGTAGATGCAGTGACTGCAGGAAATGGGCTGCAATGACTGAGTGAAATGGGATGCCGTGACTGAGTGAAATGGGATGCCGTGACTGTGGGATATGGGCTGCAGTGACTCAGTGAAACGTGATGCATTGACTGAGGGAAAGGAGATTCAGTGACTGTGGGAAATGGTGTGCTGTGACTGAAGCAAATGGGATGCAGTGACTGAGTGAAATGGGATGCTGCGACTGACGTTAATGGGATGCGGTGACTGTGGGGAATGAGATGCAGTGAATGAGAGAAATGGGATTCAGTGACTGAGATGAATGGGATGCAGTGACTGAGTGAAATGGGATGCTGTGACTGAGGGTAATGGGTTGCAGGCACTGAGTGAAATGGGATGCAGTGACTGAGTGAAGTGGGATGCAGTGAATGATGGAAATGGGATGAAGTGACTGAGGGAAATGGGATGCAGTGACTGTGGCAAATGGGATGCACTGACTGTGTGGAAATGGAATGCACTGACTGTGTGGAAATGGAATGCAATGACTGATGAAAATTCGATGCAGTGTCTGTTTGAAATGGGATCCTGCGACTGAAGTTAATGGGATGCAGTGACTGAGTGAAATGAGCTGCAGTGACTGAGTGAAATGAGCTGCAGTGACTGAGTGAAATGAGCTGCAGTGACTGAGTGAAATGTGATGCATTGACTGAGGGCAATGGGATGCAGTGACTGTGTGAAATGGGATGCAGTGACTGAGGGCAATGGGATGCAGTGGCGTGTGTGAACTGGGATGCAGTGACTGCGGGAAAGGAGATGCAGTGTCTGTTTGAAATGGGATCCTGGAACTGAAGTTAATGGGATGCAGTGACTGAGGGCAATGGGTTGCAGTGACTGAGGGTAATGGGATGCAGTGACTGAGGGTAATGGGATGCAATGACTGGTGGAAATGGGATGCAGTGGCTGATGGAAAGGACATGCAGTGACTGTGGAAATGTGATGCTGTGACTGAGTATAATGGGTTGCAGGGACTGAGGGAAATGGGATGCAGTGACTGAGTGAAATGGGATACAGTGAATGAGTGAAATGGGATGCAGTGACTGAGGGAAATGGGATGCAGTGACTGAGGGTAATGGGATGCAGTGTCTCAGTGAAATGGAATGCTGTGACTGAGTAAAATGGGATGCTGTGACTGAGTGAAATGGTATGGAGTGACTGAGGGCAATGGGATGCAGTGACTGAGTGAAATGGTATGCAGTGACTGAGGGCAATGGGATGCAGTGTCTGAGTGTAATGGGATGCAGTGACTCTGTGAAATGGGATGCAGTGACACTGTGAAATGGGATACAGTGACTGTTAAATGGGATGGAGTGACTGACTGAAATGGGATGCAGTGACGGTGGAAAGTAGATGCCGTGACTGAGGGAAATGGGATGCACTGACTGAGGGAAATGGGATGCAGTGACTGAAGGAAATGGGATGCAGTGACTGAGTGAAATGGGATGCTGCGACTGACGTTAATGGGATGCGGTGACCCTGTGGGGAATGAGATGCAGTGAATGAGGGAAATGGGATTCAGTGACTGAGATGAATGGGATGCAGTGACTGATGGAAATGGGATGCTGTGACTGAGGGTAATGGGTTGCAGGCACTGAGTGAAATGGGATGCAGTGACTGAGTGAAATGAGCTGCAGTGACTGAGTGAAAAGAGCTGCAGCGAATGAGTGAAATGGGATGCAGTGGCTGTGCGAAATGGGATGCAATGACTGAGGGAAAGGAGATGCAGTGTCTGTTTGAAATGGGATCCTGGAACTGAAGTTAATGGGATGCAGTGACTGAGGGTAATGGGTTGCAGTGACTGAGGGTAATGGGATGCAGTGACTGAGGGTAATGGGATGCAATGACTGGTGGAAATGGGATGCAGTGGCTGATGGAAAGGAGATGCAGTGACTGTGGAACTGTGATGCTGTGACTGAGTATAATGGGTTGCAGGGACTGAGGGAAATGGGATGCAGTGACTGAGTGAAATGGGATACAGTGACTGAGTGAAATGGGATGCAGTGACTGAGGGAAATGGGATGCAGTGACTGAGGGTAATGGGATGCAGTGTCTCAGTGAAATGGAGTGCTGTGACTGAGTAAAATGGGATGCTGTGACTGAGTGAAATGGTATGCAGTGACTGAGTGAAATGGTATGCAGTGACTGAGGGCAATGGGATGCAGTGTCTGAGGGCAATGGGATGCAGTGACTGAGGGCAATGGGATGCAGTGACTGAGGGCAATGGGATGCAGTGACTCTGTGAAATGGGATGCAGTGACACTGTGAAATGGGATACAGTGACTGTTAAATGGGATGGAGTGACTGACTGAAATGGGATGCAGTGACTATGGAAAGTAGATGCAGTGACTGAGGGAAATGGGATGCAGTGACTGAGGGAAATGGGATGCAGTGACTGAAGGAAATGGGCTGCAATGACTGAGTGAAATGGGATGCCGTGACTGAGAGAAATGGGATGCCGTGACTGTCTGAAATGGGCTGCAGCGACTCAGTGAAACGTGATGCATTGACTGAGGGAAAGGAGATTCAGTGACTGTGGGAAATGGTGTGCTGTGACTGAAGGAAATGGGATGCAGTGACTGAGTGAAATGGGATGCTGTGAATGAGTGAAATGGGATGCTGTGAATGAGTGAAATGGGATGCAGTGACTGAGTGAAATGGTATGCAGTGACTGAGGGCAATGGGATGCAGTGACTGAGGGCAATGGGATGCAGTGACTCTGTGAAATGGGATGCAGTGACACTGTGAAATGGGATACAGTGACTGTTAAATGGGATGGAGTGACTGACTGAAATGGGATGCAGTGACTGTGGAAAGTAGATGCAGTGACTGAGTGAAATGGGATGCTGCGACTGACATTAATGGGATGCGGTGACTGTGGGGAATGGGAGCAGTGAATGAGGGAAATGGGATTCAGTGACTGAGATGAATGGGATGCAGTGACTGATGGAAATGGGATGCTGTGACTGAGGGTAATGGGTTGCAGGCACTGAGTGAAATGGGATGCTGTGACTGAGTGAAATGAGCTGCAGTGACTGAGTGAAATGAGTTGCAGTGAATGAGTGAAATGGGATGCAGTGGCTGTGCGAAATGGGATGCAGTGGCTGTTCGAAATGGGATGCAATGACTGAGGGAAAGGAGATGCAGTGTCTGTTTGAAATGGGATGCAGTGACTGAGGCTAATGGGATGCAGTGACTGAGGGCAATGGGATGCAGTGACTGAGGGCAATGGGATGCAGTAACTGTGGGAAGTGGGATGCAGTGACTGAGGGTAATGTGATGCAGTGACTGAGGGTCACGCGATGCAGTGACTGTGGGTAACGGGATGCAGTGAATGAGGGATAGGAGATGTAGTGACTGAGTGAAATGGGATGCAGTGACTGAGGGCAATGCGAAGCAGTGACTAAGTGAAATGGGATGCAGTGACTGAGGGAGATGGGATGCAGTGACTGAGTGAAGTGGGATGCAGTGAATGATGGAAATGGGATGCAGTGACTGAGGGAAATGGGATGCAGTGACTGTTAAATGGGATGCAGTGACTGAGTGAAATGGGATGCAATGACTGAGGAAAGTAGATGCAGTGACTGCAGGAAATGGGCTGCAATGACTGAGTGAAATGGGATGCCGTGACTGAGTGAAATGGGATGCCGTGACTGTGGGATATGGGCTGCAGTGACTCAGTGAAACGTGATGCATTGACTGAGGGAAAGGAGATTCAGTGACTGTGGGAAATGGTGTGCTGTGACTGAAGCAAATGGGATGCAGTGACTGAGTGAAATGGTCTGCAGTGACTGAGGGAAATGGTCTGCAGTGACTGAGGGAAATGGCCTGCAGTGACTGAGGGAAATGGCCTGCATTGACTGAGGGAAATGGGCTGTTGTGACTGAGTGAAATCGGCTGCACATACTGAGGGAAATGGGACACACTGACTGAGTGGACTGGGACGCAGTGGCTGAGTGAAGTGGATGTGCTGTGTCGGTTAAATGGGATTCACTGTCTCCGTTAATTGGGATGCAGTGACTGACGGAAATGGGATGCAGTGACTGAGTGAAATGGGATGCAGTGACTGCGGGAATGGGCTGCAATGACTGAGTGAAATAGGATGCCGTGACTGAGTGAAATGGGATGCCGAGACTGTGGGAAATGGGCTGCAGTCACTCATTGAAACGTGATGCATTGACTGAGGGAAAGGAGATTCAGTGACTGTGGGAAATGGTGTGCTGTGACTGAAGGAAATGGGATGCAGTGACTGAGTGAAATGGGATGCTGTGAATGAGTGAAATGAGCTGCAGTGACTGAGTGAAATGGGATGCAGTGACTCTGTGAAATGGGATGCAGTGACTGAATGAACTGGAATGCAGTAACTGAAAGAACTGGGATGCAGTGACTGAGTGAACTGGGATGCAGTGGCTGAGTGAACTGGGATGCAGTGACTGAGTGAACTGGGATGCGGTGACTGAGTGAACTGGAATGCAGTGACTGAGTGCACTGGGATGCAGAGACTGACGGAAATGGGATGCAGTGACTGAGTGAAATGGGATGCAGTGACTGAGTGAAATGGGATTCACTGTGTCCATTAAATGGGAGGCTGCGACTGAAATTAATGGGATGCAGTGACTGAGGGAAATGGGATGCAGTGACTGAGTGAAATGGGATGCAGTGACTGAGTGAAATGGGATGCAGTGACTGAGGGAAATGGGATGCAGTCACTGATGGACATGGGACGCAGTGACTGAGGGAAAAGAGACGCCGTGACTGATGGAAGTGGGATGCAGTGACTGATGGAAGTGGCATGCTGTGACTGAGTGAAATGGGATGCAGAGACTGAGGGAGATGGGATGCATTGAATGATGGAAATGGGATGCAGTGACTGTGGGGAATGGGATGCAGTCACTGATGGAAATGTGACGCAGTGACTGGTGGAAAGGAGACGCCGTGAATGATGGAAGTGGGACGCAGTGACTGATGGAAGTGGGATGCAGTGACTGACGGAGATGGGATGCAGTGACTGATGGAAGTGGGATGCAGTGACTGTTAAATGGGATGCAGTATCTGAGTGAAATGGGATGCAGTGGCTGTGTTAAAAATGGGATGCAGTGGCTGTGTGAAATGGGATGCAGTGGCTGTGTGAAATGGGATGCAGTGGCTGAGGGTAATGGGATGCAGTATCTGAGTGAAATGGGATGCTGTGTCTGAGTGAAATGGGATGCAGTGGCTGTGTGAAATGGGATGCAGTGGCTGTGTGAAATGGGATGCAGTGACTGAGGGTAATGCGATGCAGTGACTGAGGGTAATGGGATGCAGTATCTGAGTGAAATGGGATGCAGTGGCTGTGTGAAATGGGATGCAGTGGCTGTGTGAAATGCGATGCAGTGACTGAGGGCAATGGGAAGCAGTGACTAAGTGAAATGGGATGCAGTGACTGAGGGAGATGGGATGCAGTGACTGAGTGAAGTGGGATGCAGTGAATGATGGAAATGGGATGCAGTGACTGAGGGAAATGGGATGCAGTGACTGAGTGAAATGGGATGCAGTGAATGAGTGAAATGGGATGCAGTGACTGAGGGAAATGGGATGCAGTGACTGAGGGTAATGGGATGCAGTGTCTCAGTGAAATGGAATGCTGTGACTGAGTAAAATGGGATGCTGTGACTGAGTGAAATGGTATGCAGTGACTGAGTGAAATGGTATGCAGTGACTGAGGGCAATGGGATGCAGTGTCTGAGGGTAATGGGATGCAGTGACTGAGGGCAATGGGATGCAGTGACTGAGGGCAATGGGATGCAGTGACTGAGGGCAATGGGATGCAGTGACTCTGTGAAATGGGATGCAGTGACACTGTGAAATGGGATACAGTGACTGTTAAATGGGATGGAGTGACTGACTGAAATGGGATGCAGTG
Organism: Stegostoma tigrinum; assembly: GCF_030684315.1. NCBI lineage: Eukaryota > Metazoa > Chordata > Chondrichthyes > Orectolobiformes > Stegostomatidae > Stegostoma > Stegostoma tigrinum. The sequence continues at coordinate 146,475 of NC_081367.1, read as the reverse complement.
ACTATGGAAAGTAGATGCAGTGACTGAGGGAAATGGGATGCAGTGACTGAGGGAAATGGGATGCAGTGACTGAGGGAAATGGGATGCAGTGACTGAAGGAAATGGGCTGCAATGACTGAGTGAAATGGGATGCCGTGACTGAGTGAAATGGGATGCCGTGACTGTGGGAAATGGGCTGCAGCGACTCAGTGAAACGTGATGCATTGACTGAGGGAAAGGAGATTCAGTGACTGTGGGAAATGGTGTGCTGTGACTGAAGGAAATGGGATGCAGTGACTGAGTGAAATGGGATGCTGTGAATGAGTGAAATGGGATGCAGTGACTGAGTGAAATGGTATGCAGTGACTGAGGGCAATGGGATGCAGTGACTGAGGGCAATGGGATGCAGTGACTCTGTGAAATGGGATGCAGTGACACTGTGAAATGGGATACAGTGACTGTTAAATGGGATGGAGTGACTGACTGAAATGGGATGCAGTGACTGTTGAAAGTAGATGCAGTGACTGAGGGAAATGGGATGCATTGATTGAGTGAAATGGGATGCTGCGACTGACGTTAATGGGATGCGGTGACTGTGGGGAATGGGAGCAGTGAATGAGGGAAATGGGATTCAGTGACTGAGATGAATGGGATGCAGTGACTGATGGAAATGGGATGCTGTGACTGAGGGTAATGGGTTGCAGGCACTGAGTGAAATGGGATGCTGTGACTGAGTGAAATGAGCTGCAGTGACTGAGTGAAATGAGTTGCAGTGAATGAGTGAAATGGGATGCAGTGGCTGTGCGAAATGGGATGCAGTGGCTGTTCGAAATGGGATGCAATGACTGAGGGAAAGGAGATGCAGTGTCTGTTTGAAATGGGATGCAGTGACTGAGGGCAATGGGATGCAGTGACTGAGTGAAATGGGATGCTGCGACTGACGTTAATGGGATGCGGTGACTGTGGGGAATGGGAGCAGTGAATGAGGGAAATGGGATTCAGTGACTGAGATGAATGGGATGCAGTGACTGATGGAAATGGGATGCTGTGACTGAAAGTAATGGGTTGCAGGCACTGAGTGAAATGGGATGCTGTGACTGAGTGAAATGGGATGCTGTGACTGAGTGAAATGAGCTGCAGTGACTGAGTGAAATGAGTTGCAGTGAATGAGTGAAATGGGATGCAGTGGCTGTGCGAAATGGGATGCAGTGGCTGTTCGAAATGGGATGCAATGACTGAGGGAAATGAGATGCAGTGTCTGTTTGAAATGGGATGCAGTGACTGAGGGCAATGGGATGCAGTGACTGAGGGCAATGGGATGCAGTGACTGAGGGCAATGGGATGCAGTATCTGTGGGAAGTGGGATGCAGTGACTGAGGGTAATGTGATGCAGTGACTGAGGGTAACGCGATGCAGTGACTGTGGGTAATGGGATGCAGTGAATGAGGGATAGGAGATGTAGTGACTGAGTGAAATGGGATGCAGTGACTGAGGGCAATGGGAAGCAGTGACTAAGTGAAATGGGATGCAGTGACTGAGGGAGATGGGATGCAGTGACTGAGTGAAGTGGGATGCAGTGAATGATGGAAATGGGATGCAGTGACTGAGGGAAATGGGATGCAGTGACTGTTAAATGGGATGCAGTGACGGAGTGAAATGGGATGCAATGACTGAGGAAAGTAGATGCAGTGACTGCAGGAAATGGGCTGCAATGACTGAGTGAAATGGGATGCCATGACTGAGTGAAATGGGATGCCGTGACTGTGGGATATGGGCTGCAGTGACTCAGTGAAACGTGATGCATTGACTGAGGGAAAGGAGATTCAGTGACTGTGGGAAATGGTGTGCTGTGACTGAAGCAAATGGGATGCAGTGACTGAGTGAAATGGGATGCTGCGACTGACGTTAATGGGATGCGGTGACTGTGGGGAATGAGATGCAGTGAATGAGGGAAATGGGATTCAGTGACTGAGATGAATGGGATGCAGTGACTGAGTGAAATGGGATGCTGTGACTGAGGGTAATGGGTTGCAGGCACTGAGTGAAATGGGATGCAGTGACTGAGTGAAGTGGGATGCAGTGAATGATGGAAATGGGATGAAGTGACTGAGGGAAATGGGATGCAGTGACTGTGGCAAATGGGATGCACTGACTGTGTGGAAATGGAATGCACTGACTGTGTGGAAATGGAATGCAATGACTGATGAAAATTCGATGCAGTGTCTGTTTGAAATGGGATCCTGCGACTGAAGTTAATGGGATGCAGTGACTGAGTGAAATGAGCTGCAGTGACTGAGTGAAATGAGCTGCAGTGACTGAGTGAAATGAGCTGCAGTGACTGAGTGAAATGTGATGCATTGACTGAGGGCAATGGGATGCAGTGACTGTGTGAAATGGGATGCAGTGACTGAGGGCAATGGGATGCAGTGGCGTGTGTGAACTGGGATGCAGTGACTGCGGGAAAGGAGATGCAGTGTCTGTTTGAAATGGGATCCTGGAACTGAAGTTAATGGGATGCAGTGACTGAGGGCAATGGGTTGCAGTGACTGAGGGTAATGGGATGCAGTGACTGAGGGTAATGGGATGCAATGACTGGTGGAAATGGGATGCAGTGGCTGATGGAAAGGAGATGCAGTGACTGTGGAAATGTGATGCTGTGACTGAGTATAATGGGTTGCAGGGACTGAGGGAAATGGGATGCAGTGACTGAGTGAAATGGGATACAGTGAATGAGTGAAATGGGATGCAGTGACTGAGGGAAATGGGATGCAGTGACTGAGGGTAATGGGATGCAGTGTCTCAGTGAAATGGAATGCTGTGACTGAGTAAAATGGGATGCTGTGACTGAGTGAAATGGTATGGAGTGACTGAGGGCAATGGGATGCAGTGACTGAGTGAAATGGTATGCAGTGACTGAGGGCAATGGGATGCAGTGTCTGAGTGTAATGGGATGCAGTGACTCTGTGAAATGGGATGCAGTGACACTGTGAAATGGGATACAGTGACTGTTAAATGGGATGGAGTGACTGACTGAAATGGGATGCAGTGACGGTGGAAAGTAGATGCCGTGACTGAGGGAAATGGGATGCACTGACTGAGGGAAATGGGATGCAGTGACTGAAGGAAATGGGATGCAGTGACTGAGTGAAATGGGATGCTGCGACTGACGTTAATGGGATGCGGTGACCCTGTGGGGAATGAGATGCAGTGAATGAGGGAAATGGGATTCAGTGACTGAGATGAATGGGATGCAGTGACTGATGGAAATGGGATGCTGTGACAGTGGGTAATGGGTTGCAGGCACTGAGTGAAATGGGATGCAGTGACTGAGTGAAATGAGCTGCAGTGACTGAGTGAAAAGAGCTGCAGCGAATGAGTGAAATGGGATGCAGTGGCTGTGCGAAATGGGATGCAATGACTGAGGGAAAGGAGATGCAGTGTCTGTTTGAAATGGGATCCTGGAACTGAAGTTAATGGGATGCAGTGACTGAGGGTAATGGGTTGCAGTGACTGAGGGTAATGGGATGCAGTGACTGAGGGTAATGGGATGCAATGACTGGTGGAAATGGGATGCAGTGGCTGATGGAAAGGAGATGCAGTGACTGTGGAACTGTGATGCTGTGACTGAGTATAATGGGTTGCAGGGACTGAGGGAAATGGGATGCAGTGACTGAGTGAAATGGGATACAGTGACTGAGTGAAATGGGATGCAGTGACTGAGGGAAATGGGATGCAGTGACTGAGGGTAATGGGATGCAGTGTCTCAGTGAAATGGAGTGCTGTGACTGAGTAAAATGGGATGCTGTGACTGAGTGAAATGGTATGCAGTGACTGAGTGAAATGGTATGCAGTGACTGAGGGCAATGGGATGCAGTGTCTGAGGGCAATGGGATGCAGTGACTGAGGGCAATGGGATGCAGTGACTCTGTGAAATGGGATGCAGTGACACTGTGAAATGGGATACAGTGACTGTTAAATGGGATGGAGTGACTGACTGAAATGGGATGCAGTGACTATGGAAAGTAGATGCAGTGACTGAGGGAAATGGGATGCAGTGACTGAGGGAAATGGGATGCAGTGACTGAGGGAAATGGGATGCAGTGACTGAAGGAAATGGGCTGCAATGACTGAGTGAAATGGGATGCCGTGACTGAGTGAAATGGGATGCCGTGACTGTGGGAAATGGGCTGCAGCGACTCAGTGAAACGTGATGCATTGACTGAGGGAAAGGAGATTCAGTGACTGTGGGAAATGGTGTGCTGTGACTGAAGGAAATGGGATGCAGTGACTGAGTGAAATGGGATGCTGTGAATGAGTGAAATGGGATGCTGTGAATGAGTGAAATGGGATGCAGTGACTGAGTGAAATGGTATGCAGTGACTGAGGGCAATGGGATGCAGTGACTGAGGGCAATGGGATGCAGTGACTCTGTGAAATGGGATGCAGTGACACTGTGAAATGGGATACAGTGACTGTTAAATGGGATGGAGTGACTGACTGAAATGGGATGCAGTGACTGTGGAAAGTAGATGCAGTGACTGAGTGAAATGGGATGCTGCGACTGACATTAATGGGATGCGGTGACTGTGGGGAATGGGAGCAGTGAATGAGGGAAATGGGATTCAGTGACTGAGATGAATGGGATGCAGTGACTGATGGAAATGGGATGCTGTGACTGAGGGTAATGGGTTGCAGGCACTGAGTGAAATGGGATGCTGTGACTGAGTGAAATGAGCTGCAGTGACTGAGTGAAATGAGTTGCAGTGAATGAGTGAAATGGGATGCAGTGGCTGTGCGAAATGGGATGCAGTGGCTGTTCGAAATGGGATGCAATGACTGAGGGAAAGGAGATGCAGTGTCTGTTTGAAATGGGATGCAGTGACTGAGGCTAATGGGATGCAGTGACTGAGGGCAATGGGATGCAGTGACTGAGGGCAATGGGATGCAGTAACTGTGGGAAGTGGGAATCAGTGACTGAGGGTAATGTGATGCAGTGACTGAGGGTAACGCGATGCAGTGACTGTGGGTAATGGGATGCAGTGAATGAGGGATAGGAGATGTAGTGACTGAGTGAAATGGGATGCAGTAACTGAGGGCAATGGGAAGCAGTGACTAAGTGAAATGGGATGCAGTGACTGAGGGAGATGGGATGCAGTGACTGAGTGAAGTGGGATGCAGTGAATGATGGAAATGGGATGCAGTGACTGAGGGAAATGGGATGCAGTGACTGTTAAATGGGATGCAGTGACTGAGTGAAATGGGATGCAATGACTGAGGAAAGTAGATGCAGTGACTGCAGGAAATGGGCTGCAATGACTGAGTGAAATGGGATGCCGTGACTGAGTGAAATGGGATGCCGTGACTGTGGGATATGGGCTGCAGTGACTCAGTGAAACGTGATGCATTGACTGAGGGAAAGGAGATTCAGTGACTGTGGGAAATGGTGTGCTGTGACTGAAGCAAATGGGATGCAGTGACTGAGTGAAATGGTCTGCAGTGACTGAGGGAAATGGTCTGCAGTGACTGAGGGAAATGGCCTGCAGTGACTGAGGGAAATGGCCTGCATTGACTGAGGGAAATGGGCTGTTGTGACTGAGTGAAATCGGCTGCACATACTGAGGGAAATGGGACACACTGACTGAGTGGACTGGGACGCAGTGGCTGAGTGAAATGGATGTGCTGTGTCGGTTAAATGGGATTCACTGTCTCCGTTAATTGGGATGCAGTGACTGACGGAAATGGGATGCAGTAACTGAGTGAAATGGGATGCAGTGACTGAGTGTAATGGGATGCAGTCACTGAGGGTAATGGGTTTGCAGTGACTGAGATAAATGGGATGCAGTGACTGACGGTAATGGGACACACTGACTGAGTGGACTGGGACGCAGTGGCTGAGTGAAGTGGATGTGCTGTGTCGGTTAAATGGGATTCACTGTCTCCGTTAATTGGGATGCAGTGACTGACGGAAATGGGATGCAGTGACTGAGTGAAATGGGATGCAGTGACTGCGGGAATGGGCTGCAATGACTGAGTGAAATAGGATGCCGTGACTGAGTGAAATGGGATGCCGAGACTGTGGGAAATGGGCTGCAGTGACTCATTGAAACGTGATGCATTGACTGAGGGAAAGGAGATTCAGTGACTGTGGGAAATGGTGTGCTGTGACTGAAGGAAATGGGATGCAGTGACTGAGTGAAATGGGATGCTGTGAATGAGTGAAATGAGCTGCAGTGACTGAGTGAAATGGGATGCAGTGACTCTGTGAAATGGGATGCAGTGACTGAATGAACTGGAATGCAGTAACTGAAAGAACTGGGATGCAGTGACTGAGTGAACTGGGATGCAGTGGCTGAGTGAACTGGGATGCAGTGACTGAGTGAACTGGGATGCGGTGACTGAGTGAACTGGAATGCAGTGACTGAGTGCACTGGGATGCAGAGACTGACGGAAATGGGATGCAGTGACTGAGTGAAATGGGATGCAGTGACTGAGTGAAATGGGATTCACTGTGTCCATTAAATGGGAGGCTGCGACTGAAATTAATGGGATGCAGTGACTGAGGGAAATGGGATGCAGTGACTGAGTGAAATGGGATGCAGTGACTGAGTGAAATGGGATGCAGTGACTGAGGGAAATGGGATGCAGTCACTGATGGACATGGGACGCAGTGACTGAGGGAAAAGAGACGCCGTGACTGATGGAAGTGGGATGCAGTGACTGATGGAAGTGGCATGCTGTGACTGAGTGAAATGGGATGCAGAGACTGAGGGAGATGGGATGCATTGAATGATGGAAATGGGATGCAGTGACTGTGGGGAATGGGATGCAGTCACTGATGGAAATGTGACGCAGTGACTGGTGGAAAGGAGACGCCGTGAATGATGGAAGTGGGACGCAGTGACTGATGGAAGTGGGATGCAGTGACTGACGGAGATGGGATGCAGTGACTGATGGAAGTGGGATGCAGTGACTGTTAAATGGGATGCAGTATCTGAGTGAAATGGGATGCAGTGGCTGTGTGAAATGGGATGCAGTGGCTGTGTGAAATGGGATGCAGTGGCTGTGTGAAATGGGATGCAGTGGCTGAGGGTAATGGGATGCAGTATCTGAGTGAAATGGGATGCTGTGTCTGAGTGAAATGGGATGCAGTGGCTGTGTGAAATGGGATGCAGTGGCTGTGTGAAATGGGATGCAGTGACTGAGGGTAATGCGATGCAGTGACTGAGGGTAATGGGATGCAGTATCTGAGTGAAATGGGATGCAGTGGCTGTGTGAAATGGGATGCAGTGGCTGTGTGAAATGCGATGCAGTGACTGAGGGCAATGGGAAGCAGTGACTAAGTGAAATGGGATGCAGTGACTGAGGGAGATGGGATGCAGTGACTGAGTGAAGTGGGATGCAGTGAATGATGGAAATGGGATGCAGTGACTGAGGGAAATGGGATGCAGTGACTGAGTGAAATGGGATGCAGTGAATGAGTGAAATGGGATGCAGTGACTGAGGGAAATGGGATGCAGTCACTGATGGACATGGGACGCAGTGACTGAGGGAAAAGAGACGCCGTGACTGATGGAAGTGGCATGCTGTGACTGAGTGAAATGGGATGCAGAGACTGAGGGAGATGGGATGCATTGAATGATGGAAATGGGATGCAGTGACTGTGGGGAATGGGATGCTGTCACTGATGGAAATGTGACGCAGTGACTGGTGGAAAGGAGACGCCGTGAATGATGGAAGTGGGACGCAGTGACTGATGGAAGTGGGATGCAGTGACTGACGGAGATGGGATGCAGTGACTGATGGAAGTGGGATGCAGTGACTGTTAAATGGGATGCAGTATCTGAGTGAAATGGGATGCAGTGGCTGTGTGAAATGGGATGCAGTGGCTGTGTGAAATGGGATGCAGTGGCTGTGTGAAATGGGATGCAGTGGCTGAGGGTAATGGGATGCAGTATCTGAGTGAAATGGGATGCTGTGTCTGAGTGAAATGGGATGCAGTGGCTGTGTGAAATGGGATGCAGTGGCTGTGTGAAATGGGATGCAGTGACTGAGGGTAATGCGATGCAGTGACTGAGGGTAATGGGATGCAGTATCTGAGTGAAATGGGATGCAGTGTCTGTGTGAAATGGGATGCAGTGGCTGTGTGAAATGCGATGCAGTGACTGAGGGCAATGGGAAGCAGTGACTAAGTGAAATGGGATGCAGTGACTGAGGGAGATGGGATGCAGTGACTGAGTGAAGTGGGATGCAGTGAATGATGGAAATGGGATGCAGTGACTGAGGGAAATGGGATGCAGTGACTGAGTGAAATGGGATGCAGTGAATGAGTGAAATGGGATGCAGTGACTGAGGGAAATGGGATGCAGTGACTGAGGGTAATGGGATGCAGTGTCTCAGTGAAATGGAATGCTGTGACTGAGTAAAATGGGATGCTGTGACTGAGTGAAATGGTATGCAGTGACTGAGTGAAATGGTATGCAGTGACTGAGGGCAATGGGATGCAGTGTCTGAGGGTAATGGGATGCAGTGACTGAGGGCAATGGGATGCAGTGACTGAGGGCAATGGGATGCAGTGACTGAGGGCAATGGGATGCAGTGACTGAGGGCAATGGGATGCAGTGACTCTGTGAAATGGGATGCAGTGACACTGTGAAATGGGATACAGTGACTGTTAAATGGGATGGAGTGACTGACTGAAATGGGATGCAGTGACTATGGAAAGTAGATGCAGTGACTGAGGGAAATGGGATGCAGTGACTGAGGGAAATGGGATGCAGTGACTGAGGGAAATGGGATGCAGTGACTGAAGGAAATGGGCTGCAATGACTGAGTGAAATGGGATGCCGTGACTGAGTGAAATGGGATGCCGTGACTGTGGGAAATGGGCTGCAGCGACTCAGTGAAACGTGATGCATTGACTGAGGGAAAGGAGATTCAGTGACTGTGGGAAATGGTGTGCTGTGACTGAAGGAAATGGGATGCAGTGACTGAGTGAAATGGGATGCTGTGAATGAGTGAAATGGGATGCTGTGAATGAGTGAAATGGGATGCAGTGACTGAGTGAAATGGTATGCAGTGACTGAGGGCAATGGGATGCAGTGACTGAGGGCAATGGGATGCAGTGACTCTGTGAAATGGGATGCAGTGACACTGTGAAATGGGATACAGTGACTGTTAAATGGGATGGAGTGACTGACTGAAATGGGATGCAGTGACTGTGGAAAGTAGATGCAGTGACTGAGGGAAATGGGATGCATTGATTGAGTGAAATGGGATGCTGCGACTGACGTTAATGGGATGCGGTGACTGTGGGGAATGGGAGCAGTGAATGAGGGAAATGGGATTCAGTGACTGAGATGAATGGGATGCAGTGACTGATGGAAATGGGATGCTGTGACTGAGGGTAATGGGTTGCAGGCACTGAGTGAAATGGGATGCTGTGACTGAGTGAAATGAGCTGCAGTGACTGAGTGAAATGAGTTGCAGTGAATGAGTGAAATGGGATGCAGTGGCTGTGCGAAATGGGATGCAGTGGCTGTTCGAAATGGGATGCAATGACTGAGGGAAAGGAGATGCAGTGTCTGTTTGAAATGGGATGCAGTGACTGAGGGCAATGGGATGCAGTGACTGAGGGCAATGGGATGCAGTGACTGAGGGCAATAGGATGCAGTAACTGTGGGAAGTGGGATGCAGTGACTGAGGGTAATGTGATGCAGTGACTGAGGGTAACGCGATGCAGTGAATGTGGGTAACGGGATGCAGTGAATGAGGGATAGGAGATGTAGTGACTGAGTGAAATGGGATGCAGTGACTGAGGGCAATGGGATGCAGTGACTAAGTGAAATGGGATGCAGTGACTGAGGGAGATGGGATGCAGTGACTGAGTGAAGTGGGATGCAGTGAATGATGGAAATGGGATGCAGTGACTGAGGGAAATGGGATGCAGTGACTGTTAAATGGGATGCAGTGACTGAGTGAAATGGGATGCAATGACTGAGGAAAGTAGATGCAGTGACTGCAGGAAATGGGCTGCAATGACTGAGTGAAATGGGATGCCATGACTGAGTGAAATGGGATGCCGTGACTGTGGGATATGGGCTGCAGTGACTCAGTGAAACGTGATGCATTGACTGAGGGAAAGGAGATTCAGTGACTGTGGGAAATGGTGTGCTGTGACTGAAGCAAATGGGATGCAGTGACTGAGTGAAATGGGATGCTGCGACTGACGTTAATGGGATGCGGTGACCCTGTGGGGAATGAGATGCAGTGAATGAGGGAAATGGGATTCAGTGACTGAGATGAATGGGATGCAGTGACTGAGTGAAATGGGATGCTGTGACTGAGGGTAATGGGTTGCAGGCACTGAGTGAAATGGGATGCAGTGACTGAGTGAAATGAGCTGCAGTGACTGAGTGAAATGAGCTGCAGCGAATGAGTGAAATGGGATGCAGTGGCTGTGCGAAATGGGATGCAATGACTGAGGGAAAGGAGATGCAGTGTCTGTTTGAAATGGGATCCTGGAACTGAAGTTAATGGGATGCAGTGACTGAGGGTAATGGGTTGCAGTGACTGAGGGTAATGGGATGCAGTGACTGAGGGTAATGGGATGCAATGACTGGTGGAAATGGGATGCAGTGGCTGATGGAAAGGAGATGCAGTAACTGAGTGAAATGGGATGCAGTGACTGAGTGTAATGGGATGCAGTCACTGAGGGTCATGGGTTTGCAGTGACTGAGATAAATGGGATGCAGTGACTGACGGTAATGGGACACACTGACTGAGTGGACTGGGACGCAGTGGCTGAGTGAAGTGGATGTGCTGTGTCGGTTAAATGGGATTCACTGTCTCCGTTAATTGGGATGCAGTGACTGACGGAAATGGGATGCAGTGACTGAGTGAAATGGGATGCAGTGACTGCGGGAATGGGCTGCAATGACTGAGTGAAATAGGATGCCGTGACTGAGTGAAATGGGATGCCGAGACTGTGGGAAATGGGTTGCAGTGACTCATTGAAACGTGATGCATTGACTGAGGGAAAGGAGATTCAGTGACTGTGGGAAATGGTGTGCTGTGACTGAAGGAAATGGGATGCAGTGACTGAGTGAAATGGGATGCTGTGAATGAGTGAAATGAGCTGCAGTGACTGAGTGAAATGGGATGCAGTGACTCTGTGAAATGGGATGCAGTGACTGAATGAACTGGAATGCAGTAACTGAAAGAACTGGGATGCAGTGACTGAGTGAACTGGGATGCAGTGGCTGAGTGAACTGGGATGCAGTGACTGAGTGAACTGGGATGCGGTGACTGAGTGAACTGGAATGCAGTGACTGAGTGCACTGGGATGCAGTGACTGACGGAAATGGGATGCAGTGACTGAGTGAAATGGGATGCAGTGACTGAGTGAAATGGGATTCACTGTGTCCATTAAATGGGAGGCTGCGACTGAAATTAATGGGATGCAGTGACTGAGGGAAATGGGATGCAGTGACTGAGTGAAATGGGATGCAGTGACTGAGTGAAATGGGATGCAGTGACTGAGGGAAATGGGATGCAGTCACTGATGGACATGGGACGCAGTGACTGAGGGAAAAGAGACGCCGTGACTGATGGAAGTGGGATGCAGTGACTGATGGAAGTGGCATGCTGTGACTGAGTGAAATGGGATGCAGAGACTGAGGGAGATGGGATGCATTGAATGATGGAAATGGGATGCAGTGACTGTGGGGAATGGGATGCAGTCACTGATGGAAATGTGACGCAGTGACTGGTGGAAAGGAGACGCCGTGAATGATGGAAGTGGGACGCAGTGACTGATGGAAGTGGGATGCAGTGACTGACGGAGATGGGATGCAGTGACTGATGGAAGTGGGATGCAGTGACTGTTAAATGGGATGCAGTATCTGAGTGAAATGGGATGCTGTGTCTGAGTGAAATGGGATGCAGTGGCTGTGTGAAATGGGATGCAGTGGCTGTGTGAAATGGGATGCAGTGACTGAGGGTAATGGGATGCAGTATCTGAGTGAAATGGGATGCTGTGTCTGAGTGAAATGGGATGCAGTGGCTGTGTGAAATGGGATGCAGTGGCTGTGTGAAATGCGATGCAGTGACTGAGGGTAATGCGATGCAGTGACTGAGGGTAATGGGATGCAGTATCTGAGTGAAATGGGATGCTGTGTCTGAGTGAAATGGGATGCAGTGGCTGTGTGAAATGGGATGCAGTGGCTGTGTGAAATGCGATGCAGTGACTGAGGGCAATGGGAAGCAGTGACTAAGTGAAATGGGATGCAGTGACTGAGGGAGATGGATTGCAGTGACTGAGTGAAGTGGGATGCAGTGAATGATGGAAATGGGATGCAGTGGCTGTGCGAAATGGGATGCAGTGGCTGTTCGAAATGGGATGCAATGACTGAGGGAAATGAGATGCAGTGTCTGTTTGAAATGGGATGCAGTGACTGAGGGTAAAGGGATGCAGTGACTGAGGGCAATGGGATGCACTGACTGAGGGCAATGGGATGCAGTAACTGTGGGAAGTGGGATGCAGTGACTGAGGGTAATGTGATGCAGTGACTGAGGGTAACGCGATGCAGTGACTGTGGGTAACGGGATGCAGTGAATGAGGGATAGGAGATGTAGTGATTGAGTGAAATGGGATGCAGTGACTGAGGGCAATGGGATGCAGTGACTAAGTGAAATGGGATGCAGTGACTGAGGGAGATGGGATGCAGTGACTGAGTGAAGTGGGATGCAGTGAATGATGGAAATGGGATGCAGTGACTGAGGGAAATGGGATGCAGTGACTGTTAAATGGGATGCAGTGACTGAGTGAAATGGGATGCAATGACTGAGGAAAGTAGATGCAGTGACTGCAGGAAATGGGCTGCAATGACTGAGTGAAATGGGATGCCGTGACTGAGTGAAATGGGATGCCGTGACTGTGGGATATGGGCTGCAGTGACTCAGTGAAACGTGATGCATTGACTGAGGGAAAGGAGATTCAGTGACTGTGGGAAATGGTGTGCTGTGACTGAAGCAAATGGGATGCAGTGACTGAGTGAAATGGTCTGCAGTGACTGAGGGAAATGGTCTGCAGTGACTGAGGGAAATGGCCTGCAGTGACTGAGGGAAATGGCCTGCATTGACTGAGGGAAATGGGCTGTTGTGACTGAGTGAAATCGGCTGCACATACTGAGGGAAATGGGACACACTGACTGAGTGGACTGGGACGCAGTGGCTGAGTGAAATGGATGTGCTGTGTCGGTTAAATGGGATTCACTGTCTCCGTTAATTGGGATGCAGTGACTGACGGAAATGGGATGCAGTAACTGAGTGAAATGGGATGCAGTGACTGAGTGTAATGGGATGCAGTCACTGAGGGTAATGGGTTTGCAGTGACTGAGATAAATGGGATGCAGTGACTGACGGTAATGGGACACACTGACTGAGTGGACTGGGACGCAGTGGCTGAGTGAAGTGGATGTGCTGTGTCGGTTAAATGGGATTCACTGTCTCCGTTAATTGGGATGCAGTGACTGACGGAAATGGGATGCAGTGACTGAGTGAAATGGGATGCAGTGACTGCGGGAATGGGCTGCAATGACTGAGTGAAATAGGATGCCGTGACTGAGTGAAATGGGATGCCGAGACTGTGGGAAATGGGCTGCAGTCACTCATTGAAACGTGATGCATTGACTGAGGGAAAGGAGATTCAGTGACTGTGGGAAATGGTGTGCTGTGACTGAAGGAAATGGGATGCAGTGACTGAGTGAAATGGGATGCTGTGAATGAGTGAAATGAGCTGCAGTGACTGAGTGAAATGGGATGCAGTGACTCTGTGAAATGGGATGCAGTGACTGAATGAACTGGAATGCAGTAACTGAAAGAACTGGGATGCAGTGGCTGAGTGAACTGGGATGCAGTGGCTGAGTGAACTGGGATGCAGTGACTGAGTGAACTGGGATGCGGTGACTGAGTGAACTGGAATGCAGTGACTGAGTGCACTGGGATGCAGTGACTGATGGAAATGGGATGCAGTGACTGAGTGAAATGGGATGCAGTGACTGAGTGAAATGGGATTCACTGTGTCCATTAAATGGGAGGCTGCGACTGAAATTAATGGGATGCAGTGACTGAGGGAAATGGGATGCAGTGACTGAGTGAAATGGGATGCAGTGACTGAGTGAAATGGGATGCAGTGACTGAGGGAAATGGGATGCAGTCACTGATGGACATGGGACGCAGTGACTGAGGGAAAAGAGACGCCGTGACTGATGGAAGTGGGATGCAGTGACTGATGGAAGTGGCATGCTGTGACTGAGTGAAATGGGATGCAGAGACTGAGGGAGATGGGATGCATTGAATGATGGAAATGGGATGCAGTGACTGTGGGGAATGGGATGCAGTCACTGATGGAAATGTGACGCAGTGACTGGTGGAAAGGAGACGCCGTGAATGATGGAAGTGGGACGCAGTGACTGATGGAAGTGGGATGCAGTGACTGAGGGAGATGGGATGCAGTGACTGAGTGAAGTGGGATGCAGTGACTGTTAAATGGGATGCAGTATCTGAGTGAAATGGGATGCTGTGTCTGAGTGAAATGGGAAGCAGTGGCTGTGTGAAATGGGATGCAGTGGCTGTGTGAAATGGGATGCAGTGGCTGAGGGTAATGGGATGCAGTATCTGAGTGAAATGGGATGCTGTGTCTGAGTGAAATGGGATGCAGTGGCTGTGTGAAATGGGATGCAGTGGCTGTGTGAAATGCGATGCAGTGACTGAGGGTAATGCGATGCAGTGACTGAGGGTAATGGGATGCAGTATCTGAGTGAAATGGGATGCAGTGGCTGTGTGAAATGGGATGCAGTGGCTGTGTGAAATGGGATGCAGTGGCTGTGTGAAATGCGATGCAGTGACTGAGGGCAATGGGAAGCAGTGACTAAGTGAAATGGGATGCAGTGACTGAGGGAGATGGGATGCAGTGACTGAGTGAAGTGGGATGCAGTGAATGATGGAAATGGGATGCAGTGACTGAGGGAAATGGGATGCAGTGACTGAGTGAAATGGGATGCAGTGAATGAGTGAAATGGGATGCAGTGACTGAGGGAAATGGGATGCAGTGACTGAGGGTAATGGGATGCAGTGTCTCAGTGAAATGGAATGCTGTGACTGAGTAAAATGGGATGCTGTGACTGAGTGAAATGGTATGCAGTGACTGAGTGAAATGGTATGCAGGGACTGAGGGCAATGGGATGCAGTGACTCTGTGAAATGGGATGCAGTGACACTGTGAAATGGGATACAGTGACTGTTAAATGGGATGGAGTGACTGACTGAAATGGGATGCAGTGACTATGGAAAGTAGATGCAGTGACTGAGGGAAATGGGATGCACTGACTGAGGGAAATGGGATGCAGTGACTGAGGGAAATGGGATGCAGTGACTTAAGGAAATGGGCTGCAATGACTGAGTGAAATGGGATGCCGTGACTGAGTGAAATGGGATGCCGTGACTGTGGGAAATGGGCTGCAGCGACTCAGTGAAACGTGATGCATTGACTGAGGGAAAGGAGATTCAGTGACTGTGGGAAATGGTGTGCTGTGACTGAAGGAAATGGGATGCAGTGACTGAGTGAAATGGGATGCTGTGAATGAGTGAAATGGGATGCAGTGACTGAGTGAAATGGTATGCAGTGACTGAGGGCAATGGGATGCAGTGACTGAGGGCAATGGGATGCAGTGACTCTGTGAAATGGGATGCAGTGACACTGTGAAATGGGATACAGTGACTGTTAAATGGGATGGAGTGACTGACTGAAATGGGATGCAGTGACTGTGGAAAGTAGATGCAGTGACTGAGGGAAATGGGATGCAGTGACTGAGTGAAATGGGATGCTGCGACTGACGTTAATGGGATGCGGTGACTGTGGGGAATGGGAGCAGTGAATGAGGGAAATGGGATTCAGTGACTGAGATGAATGGGATGCAGTGACTGATGGAAATGGGATGCTGTGACTGAGGGTAATGGGTTGCAGGCACTGAGTGAAATGGGATGCTGTGACTGAGTGAAATGAGCTGCAGTGACTGAGTGAAATGAGCTGCAGTGACTGAGTGAAATGAGTTGCAGTGAATGAGTGAAATGGGATGCAGTGGCTGTGCGAAATGGGATGCAGTGGCTGTTCGAAATGGGATGCAATGACTGAGGGAAAGGAGATGCAGTGTCTGTTTGAAATGGGATGCAGTGACTGAGGGCAATGGGATGCAGTGACTGAGGGCAATGGGATGCAGTGACTGAGGGCAATGGGATGCAGTGACTGAGGGTAACGCGATGCAGTGACTGTGGGTAATGGGATGCAGTGAATGAGGGATAGGAGATGTAGTGACTGAGTGAAATGGGATGCAGTGACTGAGGGCAATGGGAAGCAGTGACTAAGTGAAATGGGATGCAGTGACTGAGGGAGATGGGATGCAGTGACTGAGTGAAGTGGGATGCAGTGAATGATGGAAATGGGATGCAGTGACTGAGGGAAATGGGATGCAGTGACTGTTAAATGGGATGCAGTGACTGAGTGAAATGGGATGCAATGACTGAGGAAAGTAGATGCAGTGACTGCAGGAAATGGGCTGCAATGACTGAGTGAAATGGGATGCCATGACTGAGTGAAATGGGATGCCGTGACTGTGGGATATGGGCTGCAGTGACTCAGTGAAACGTGATGCATTGACTGAGGGAAAGGAGATTCAGTGACTGTGGGAAATGGTGTGCTGTGACTGAAGCAAATGGGATGCAGTGACTGAGTGAAATGGGATGCTGCGACTGACGTTAATGGGATGCGGTGACCCTGTGGGGAATGAGATGCAGTGAATGAGGGAAATGGGATTCAGTGACTGAGATGAATGGGATGCAGTGACTGAGTGAAATGGGATGCTGTGACTGAGGGTAATGGGTTGCAGGCACTGAGTGAAATGGGATGCAGTGACTGAGTGAAATGAGCTGCAGTGACTGAGTGAAATGAGCTGCAGCGAATGAGTGAAATGGGATGCAGTGGCTGTGCGAAATGGGATGCAATGACTGAGGGAAAGGAGATGCAGTGTCTGTTTGAAATGGGATCCTGGAACTGAAGTTAATGGGATGCAGTGACTGAGGGTAATGGGTTGCAGTGACTGAGGGTAATGGGATGCAGTGACTGAGGGTAATGGGATGCAATGACTGGTGGAAATGGGATGCAGTGGCTGATGGAAAGGAGATGCAGTGACTGTGGAACTGTGATGCTGTGACTGAGTATAATGGGTTGCAGGGACTGAGGGAAATGGGATGCAGTGACTGAGTGAAATGGGATACAGTGAATGAGTGAAATGGGATGCAGTGACTGAGGGAAATGGGATGCAGTGACTGAGGGTAATGGGATGCAGTGTCTCAGTGAAATGGAGTGCTGTGACTGAGTAAAATGGGATGCTGTGACTGAGTGAAATGGTATGCAGTGACTGAGTGAAATGGTATGCAGTGACTGAGGGCAATGGGATGCAGTGTCTGAGGGCAATGGGATGCAGTGACTGAGGGCAATGGGATGCAGTGACTCTGTGAAATGGGATGCAGTGACACTGTGAAATGGGATACAGTGACTGTTAAATGGGATGGAGTGACTGACTGAAATGGGATGCAGTGACTATGGAAAGTAGATGCAGTGACTGAGGGAAATGGGATGCAGTGACTGAGGGAAATGGGATGCAGTGACTGAAGGAAATGGGCTGCAATGACTGAGTGAAATGGGATGCCGTGACTGAGTGAAATGGGATGCCGTGACTGTGGGAAATGGGCTGCAGCGACTCAGTGAAACGTGATGCATTGACTGAGGGATAGGAGATTCAGTGACTGTGGGAAATGGTGTGCTGTGACTGAAGGAAATGGGATGCAGTGACTGAGTGAAATGGGATGCTGTGAATGAGTGAAATGGGATGCTGTGAATGAGTGAAATGGGATGCAGTGACTGAGTGAAATGGTATGCAGTGACTGAGGGCAATGGGATGCAGTGACTGAGTGAAATGGGATGCAGTGACTCTGTGAAATGGGATGCAGTGACACTGTGAAATGGGATACAGTGACTGTTAAGTGGGATGGAGTGACTGACTGAAATGGGATGCAGTGGCTGTGGAAAGTAGATGCAGTGACTGAGTGAAATGGGATGCTGCGACTGACGTTAATGGGATGCGGTGACCCTGTGGGGAATGAGATGCAGTGAATGAGGGAAATGGGATTCAGTGACTGAGATGAATGGGATGCAGTGACTGAGTGAAATGGGATGCTGTGACTGAGGGTAATGGGTTGCAGGCACTGAGTGAAATGGGATGCAGTGACTCAGTGAAATGAGCTGCAGTGACTGAGTGAAATGGGATGCAGTGACTGAGATAAATGGGATGCAGTGACTGAGTGAAATGTGATGCAGTGACTGAGTGAAATGTGATGCAGTGACTGAGTGAAATGTGATGCAGTGACTGAGGGAGATGGGAGGCACTGACTGAGTGTCATGGGATGCAGTGACTGAGGGTAATGGGATGCAGTCACTGAGGGTAATGGGTTTGCAGTGACTGAGATAAATGGGATGCAGTGACTGACGGTAATGGGACACACTGACTGAGTGGACTGGGACGCAGTGGCTGAGTGAAGTGGATGTGCTGTGTCGGTTAAATGGGATTCACTGTCTCCGTTAATTGGGATGCAGTGACTGACGGAAATGGGATGCAGTGACTGAGTGAAATGGGATGCAGTGACTGCGGGAATGGGCTGCAATGACTGAGTGAAATAGGATGCCGTGACTGAGTGAAATGGGATGCCGAGACTGTGGGAAATGGGCTGCAGTGACTAATTGAAACGTGATGCATTGACTGAGGGAAAGGAGATTCAGTGACTGTGGGAAATGGTGTGCTGTGACTGAAGGAAATGGGATGCAGTGACTGAGTGAAATGGGATGCTGTGAATGAGTGAAATGAGCTGCAGTGACTGAGTGAAATGGGATGCAGTGACTCTGTGAAATGGGATGCAGTGACTGAATGAACTGGAATGCAGTAACTGAAAGAACTGGGATGCAGTGACTGAGTGAACTGGGATGCAGTGGCTGAGTGAACTGGGATGCAGTGACTGAGTGAACTGGGATGCGGTGACTGAGTGAACTGGAATGCAGTGACTGAGTGCACTGGGATGCAGAGACTGACGGAAATGGGATGCAGTGACTGAGTGAAATGGGATGCAGTGACTGAGTGAAATGGGATTCACTGTGTCCATTAAATGGGAGGCTGCGACTGAAATTAATGGGATGCAGTGACTGAGGGAAATGGGATGCAGTGACTGAGTGAAATGGGATGCAGTGACTGAGTGAAATGGGATGCAGTGACTGAGGGAAATGGGATGCAGTCACTGATGGACATGGGACGCAGTGACTGAGGGAAAAGAGACGCCGTGACTGATGGAAGTGGGATGCAGTGACTGATGGAAGTGGCATGCTGTGACTGAGTGAAATGGGATGCAGAGACTGAGGGAGATGGGATGCATTGAATGATGGAAATGGGATGCAGTGACTGTGGGGAATGGGATGCAGTCACTGATGGAAATGTGACGCAGTGACTGGTGGAAAGGAGACGCCGTGAATGATGGAAGTGGGACGCAGTGACTGATGGAAGTGGGATGCAGTGACTGACGGAGATGGGATGCAGTGACTGATGGAAGTGGGATGCAGTGACTGTTAAATGGGATGCAGTATCTGAGTGAAATGGGATGCAGTGGCTGTGTGAAATGGGATGCAGTGGCTGTGTGAAATGGGATGCAGTGGCTGTGTGAAATGGGATGCAGTGGCTGAGGGTAATGGGATGCAGTATCTGAGTGAAATGGGATGCTGTGTCTGAGTGAAATGGGATGCAGTGGCTGTGTGAAATGGGATGCAGTGGCTGTGTGAAATGGGATGCAGTGACTGAGGGTAATGCGATGCAGTGACTGAGGGTAATGGGATGCAGTATCTGAGTGAAATGGGATGCAGTGGCTGTGTGAAATGGGATGCAGTGGCTGTGTGAAATGCGATGCAGTGACTGAGGGCAATGGGAAGCAGTGACTAAGTGAAATGGGATGCAGTGACTGAGGGAGATGGGATGCAGTGACTGAGTGAAGTGGGATGCAGTGAATGATGGAAATGGGATGCAGTGACTGAGGGAAATGGGATGCAGTGACTGAGTGAAATGGGATGCAGTGAATGAGTGAAATGGGATGCAGTGACTGAGGGAAATGGGATGCAGAGACTGAGGGTAATGGGATGCAGTGTCTCAGTGAAATGGAATGCTGTGACTGAGTAAAATGGGATGCTGTGACTGAGTGAAATGGTATGCAGTGACTGAGTGAAATGGTATGCAGTGACTGAGGGCAATGGGATGCAGTGTCTGAGGGTAATGGGATGCAGTGACTGAGGGCAATGGGATGCAGTGACTGAGGGCAATGGGATGCAGTGACTGAGGGCAATGGGATGCAGTGACTGAGGGCAATGGGATGCAGTGACTCTGTGAAATGGGATGCAGTGACACTGTGAAATGGGATACAGTGACTGTTAAATGGGATGGAGTGACTGACTGAAATGGGATGCAGTGACTATGGAAAGTAGATGCAGTGACTGAGGGAAATGGGATGCAGTGACTGAGGCAAATGGGATGCAGTGACTGAGGGAAATGGGATGCAGTGACTGAAGGAAATGGGCTGCAATGACTGAGTGAAATGGGATGCCGTGACTGAGTGAAATGGGATGCCGTGACTGTGGGAAATGGGCTGCAGCGACTCAGTGAAACGTGATGCATTGACTGCGGGAAAGGAGATTCAGTGACTGTGGGAAATGGTGTGCTGTGACTGAAGGAAATGGGATGCAGTGACTGAGTGAAATGGGATGCTGTGAATGAGTGAAATGGGATGCAGTGACTGAGTGAAATGGTATGCAGTGACTGAGGGCAATGGGATGCAGTGACTGAGGGCAATGGGATGCAGTGACTCTGTGAAATGGGATGCAGTGACACTGTGAAATGGGATACAGTGACTGTTAAATGGGATGGAGTGACTGACTGAAATGGGATGCAGTGACTGTGGAAAGTAGATGCAGTGACTGAGGGAACTGGGATGCATTGACTGAGTGAAATGGGATGCTGCGACTGACGTTAATGGGATGCGGTGACTGTGGGGAATGGGAGCAGTGAATGAGGGAAATGGGATTCAGTGACTGAGATGAATGGGATGCAGTGACTGATGGAAATGGGATGCTGTGACTGAGGGTAATGGGTTGCAGGCACTGAGTGAAATGGGATGCTGTGACTGAGTGAAATGAGCTGCAGTGACTGAGTGAAATGAGTTGCAGTGAATGAGTGAAATGGGATGCAGTGGCTGTGCGAAATGGGATGCAGTGGCTGTTCGAAATGGGATGCAATGACTGAGGGAAAGGAGATGCAGTGTCTGTTTGAAATGGGATGCAGTGACTGAGGGCAATGGGATGCAGTGACTGAGGGCAATGGGATGCAGTAACTGTGGGAAGTGGGATGCAGTGACTGAGGGTAATGTGATGCAGTGACTGAGGGTAACGCGATGCAGTGAATGTGGGTAATGGGATGCAGTGAATGAGGGATAGGAGATGCAGTGACTGAGTGAAATGGGATGCAGTGACTGAGGGCAATGGGATGCAGTGACTAAGTGAAATGGGATGCAGTGACTGAGGGAGATGGGATGCAGTGACTGAGTGAAGTGGGATGCAGTGAATGATGGAAATGGGATGCAGTGACTGAGGGAAATGGGATGCAGTGACTGTTAAATGGGATGCAGTGACTGAGTGAAATGGGATGCAATGACTGAGGAAAGTAGATGCAGTGACTGCAGGAAATGGGCTGCAATGACTGAGTGAAATGGGATGCCATGACTGAGTGAAATGGGATGCCGTGACTGTGGGATATGGGCTGCAGTGACTCAGTGAAACGTGATGCATTGACTGAGGGAAAGGAGATTCAGTGACTGTGGGAAATGGTGTGCTGTGACTGAAGGAAATGGGATGCAGTGACTGAGTGAAATGGGATGCAGTGACTGAGGGCAATGGGATGCAGTGACTGAGTGAAATGGGATGCAGTGGCTGTGTGAAATGGGATGCAGTGACTGAGGGCAATGGGATGCAGTGGCTGTGTGAACTGGGATGCAGTGGCTGTGTGAACTGGGATGCAGTGACTGCGGGAAAGGAGATGCAGTGTCTGTTTGAAATGGGATCCTCTAACTGAAGTTAATGGGATGCAGTGACTGAGGGTAATGGGATTTAGTGACTGAGGGTAATGGGATGCAATGACTGTGGGAAATGGGATGCAATGACTGTGTGAAATGGGATGCAGTGGCTGATGGAAAGGAGATGCAGTGACTGTGGAAATGTGATGCTGTGACTGAGTATAATGGGTTGCAGGGACTGAGGGAAATGGGATGCAGTGACTGAGTGAAATGGGATAAAGTGACTGAGTGAAATGGGATACAGTGAATGAGTGAAATGGGATGCAGTGACTGATGGAAATGGGATGCAGTGACTGAGGGAAATGGGATGCAGTGACTGAGTGAAATGGGATGCTGAGACTGACGTTAATGGGATGCGGTGACTGTGGGGAATGGGAGCAGTGAATGAGGGAAATGGGATTCAGTGACTGAGATGAATGGGATGCAGTGACTGATGGAAATGGGATGCTGTGACTGAGGGTAATGGGTTGCAGGCACTGAGTGAAATGGAATGCTGTGACTGAGTGAAATGAGCTGCAGTGACTGAGTGAAATGGGATGCAGTGGCTGTGTGAAATGGGATGCAGTGGCTGTGTGAAATGGGATGCAGTGGCTGTGTGAAATGGGATGCAGTGACTGAGGGAAATGCGATGCAGTATCTGAGTGAAATGGGATGCTGTGTCTGAGTGAAATGGGATGCAGTGGCTGTGTGAAATGGGATGCAGTGGCTGTGTGAAA
Organism: Stegostoma tigrinum; assembly: GCF_030684315.1. Taxonomy (NCBI): domain Eukaryota; kingdom Metazoa; phylum Chordata; class Chondrichthyes; order Orectolobiformes; family Stegostomatidae; genus Stegostoma; species Stegostoma tigrinum. The sequence goes on along the minus strand of NC_081367.1, from coordinate 123,512 downwards.
TGGGATGCAGTGGCTGTGTGAAATGGGATGCAGTGACTGAGGGAAAGGAGATGCAGTGTCTGTTTGAAATGGGATCCTGCGACTGAAAGTAATGGGATGCAGTGACTGAAGGTAATGGGATGCAGTGACTGAGCGTAATGGGATGCAGTGACTGAGGGTAATGGGATGCAGTGACTGAGGGCATTGGGATGCAGTGACTGAGGGCATTGGGAGGCAGTGACTGAGGGCATTGGGATGCAGTGACTGAGTGAAATGGGATGCAGTGACTGAGTGAAATGGGATGCAGTGACTGTGGCAAATGGGATGCAGTGACTGTGGCAAATGGGATGCACTGACTGTGTGGAAATGGAATGCACTGACTGTGTGGAAATGGAATGCAATGACTGATGAAAATTCGATGCAGTGTCTGTTTGAAATGGGATCCTGCGACTGAAGTTAATGGGATGCAGTGACTGAGTGAAATGAGCTGCAGTGACTGAGTGAAATGAGCTGCAGTGACTGAGTGAAATGAGCTGCAGTGACTGAGTGAAATGTGATGCATTGACTGACGGCAATGGGATGCAGTGACTGTGTGAAATGGGATGCAGTGACTGAGGGCAATGGGATGCAGTGGCGTGTGTGATCTGGGATGCAGTGACTGCGGGAAAGGAGATGCAGTGTCTGTTTGAAATGGGATCCTGGAACTGAAGTTGATGGGATGCAGTGACTGAGGGCAATGGGTTGCAGTGACTGAGGGTAATGGGATGCAGTGACTGAGGGTAATGGGATGCAATGACTGGTGGAAATGGGATGCAGTGGCTGATGGAAAGGAGATGCAGTGACTGTGGAAATGTGATGCTGTGACTGAGTATAATGGGTTGCAGGGACTGAGGGAAATGGGATGCAGTGACTGAGTGAAATGGGATACAGTGAATGAGTGAAATGGGATGCAGTGACTGAGGGAAATGGGATGCAGTGACTGAGGGTAATGGGATGCAGTGTCTCAGTGAAATGGAATGCTGTGACTGAGTAAAATGGGATGCTGTGACTGAGTGAAATGGTATGCAGTGACTGAGTGAAATGGTATGCAGTGACTGAGGGCAATGGGATGCAGTGTCTGAGTGTAATGGGATGCAGTGACTGAGGGCAATGGGATGCAGTGACTGAGGGCAATGGGATGCAGTGACTCTGTGAAATGGGATGCAGTGACACTGTGAAATGGGATACAGTGACTGTTAAATGGGATGGAGTGACTGACTGAAATGGGATGCAGTGACTGTGGAAAGTAGATGCCGTGACTGAGGGAAATGGGATGCAGTGACTGAAGGAAATGGGATGCAGTGACTGAGTGAAATGGGATGCTGCGACTGACGTTAATGGGATGCGGTGACTGTGGGGAATGAGTTGCAGTGAATGAGCGAAATGGGATTCAGTGACTGAGATGAATGGGATGCAGTGACTGATGGAAATGGGATGCTGTGACTGAGGGTAATGGGATACAGTGACTGAGGGTAATGGGATGCAATGACTGGTGGAAATGGGATGCAGTGGCTGATGGAAAGGAGATGCAGTGACTGTGAAAATGTGATTCTGTGACTGAGTATAATGGGTTGCAGGGACTGAGGGAAATGGGATGCAGTGACTGAGTGAAATGGGATGCTGCGACTGACGTTAATGGGATGCGGTGACTGTGGGGAATGGGAGCAGTGAATGAGGGAAATGGGATTCAGTGACTGAGATGAATGGGATGCAGTGACTGATGGAAATGGGATGCTGTGACTGAGGGTAATGGGTTGCAGGCACTGAGTGAAATGGGATGCTGTGACTGAGTGAAATGAGCTGCAGTGACTGAGTGAAATGAGCTGCAGTGAATGAGTGAAATGGGATGCAGTGGCTGTGCGAAATGGGATGCAGTGGCTGTTCGAAATGGGATGCAATGACTGAGGGAAAGGAGATGCAGTGTCTGTTTGAAATGGGATGCAGTGACTGAGGGAAATGGGATGCAGTGACTGAGGGCAATGGGATGCAGTAACTGTGGGAAGTGGGATGCAGTGACTGAGGGTAATGTGATGCAGTGACTGAGGGTAACGCGATGCAGTGACTGTGGGTAATGGGATGCAGTGAATGAGGGATAGGAGATGCAGTGACTGAGTGAAATGGGATGCTGTGACTGAGGGCAATGGGATGCAGTGACTAAGTGAAATGGGATGCAGTGACTGAGGGAGATGGGATGCAGTGACTGAGTGAAGTGAGATGCAGTGAATGATGGAAATGGGATGCAGTGACTGAGGGAAATGGGATGCAGTGACTGTTAAATGGGATGCAGTGACTGAGTGAAATGGGATGCAGTGACTGAGGAAAGTAGATGCAGTGACTGCAGGAAATGGGCTGCAATGACTGAGTGAAATGGGATGCCGTGACTGTGGGAAATGGGCTTCAGCGACTCAGTGAAACGTGATGCATTGACTGAGGGAAAGGAGATTCAGTGACTGTGGGAAATGGTGTGCCGTGACTGAAGGAAATGGGATGCAGTGACTGAGTGAAATGGGATGCTGTGAATGAGTGAAATGAGCTGCAGTGACTGAGTGAAATGGGATGCAGTGACTCTGTGAAATGGGATGCAGTGACTGAATGAACTGGGATGCAGTAACTGAATGAACTGGGATGCAGTGACTGAGTGAACTGGGATGCAGTGGCTGAGTGAAGTGGGATGCAGTGACTGAGTGAACTGGGATGCAGTGACTGAGTGAACTGGTTTGCAGTTACTGAGTGAACTCAGATGCAGTGGCTGAGTGAAGTGGGATGCAGTGACTGAGTGAACTGGGATGCAGTGACTGAGTGCACTGGGATGCAGTGACTGAGTGCACTGGGATGCAGTGACTGAGTGCACTGGGATGCAGTGACTGATTGAAATGGGATGCAGTGACTGAGTGAAATGGGATGCAGTGACTGAGTGAAATGGGATGCAGTGACTGAGTGAAATGGGGTGCTGTGACTGGGGAAATGGGATGCAGTGACTATGAAATGGGGTGCAGTGACTGAGGGAAATGGGATACAGTGACTCAGTGAAATGTGACGCATTGACTGAGGGAAAGGAGATTCAGTGACTGTGGGGAATGGGATGCAGTGGCTGAGTGAAATGGGATGCAGTGACTGATTGAAATGGGATGCAGTGTCTGAAATGTGATGCTGTGATTGATGGTCATGGGTTGCGGTGACTGAGGGAAATTGGATGCGGTGACTGAGGAAAATGGCATGCAGTGACTGAGGGAAAGGAGATGCAGGGACTGTGGGAAATGGCATGCAGTGACTGAGGGTAATAGGATGCAGTGACAGGGGAATGGGGTGCAGTGACTGAGTGAAATGGGGTGCAGTGACTGAGTGAAATGGGATGCAGTGACTGAGTGAAATGGGATGTTGTGACTGAGTGAAATGGGATGTTGTGACTGAGTGAAATGGGATTCGGTGACTGATGGAAATGGGAAGCAGTGAATGTGGGAAGTGGGTTGCGGTGACTGAGGGTAATGGGATGCACTGTCTCAGTTAAATGGGATTCACTGTTTCCGTTAATTGGGATGCAGTGACTGTGTGAAATGGGATGCAGTGACTGACGGAAATGGGATGCAGTTACTGGTGGAAATGGGATTCAGAGACTGAGTGAAATTTGATGCAGTGACTGAATGAAATGGGATCCTGTGAATGAGTGAAATGAGCTGCAGTGACTGTGGTAAATGGGACGCAGTGACTGGTGGAAATGGGATTCAGTCACTGGTGGAAATGAGGTTCAGTGACTGAGGGAACGGAGATGCAGTGTCTGTGGGAAATGGGATGCTCCGACTGATGGGAATGAGTTGCAGTGACTGAGGCTAATGGGGTGCAGTGACTGAGTTAAATGGGATGCAGAGACTGAGGGAGATGGGATGCAGTGAATGATGGAAATGGGATGCAGTGACTGTGGGAAATGGGATGCAGTCACTGATGGAAATGTGACGCAGTGACTGAGGGAAAGGAGACGCCGTGAATGATGGAAGTGGGATGCAGTGACTGATGGAAGTGGGATGCTGTGACTGAGGGAGATGTTTGCAATGACTGAGAGAACTGGGATGCAGTGAATGATGGAAATGGGATGCAGTAACTGAGGGGAATGGGATGCAGTGACTGAGGGTAATGGGTTGCAGTGACTGAGGGCAATGGGTTGCAGTGACTGAGGAAACGAGATGCAGTGACTGTGGAATCAGAATGCTGTGATTGAGGGGAATGGGATGCAGTGACTGAGGGGAATGGAATGCAGTGACTGAGTGAAATGGATGCACTGTCTGAGTTGAAAGGGATTCACTGTGTCCATTAAATGTGGCTGCAACTGAAATTAAAGGGATGCAGTGACTGAGTGAAATGGGATGCAGTGACTGAGTGAAATGGAATGCAGTGACTGAGGGAAATGGGATGCAGTCACTGATGGACATGGGACGCAGTGACTGAGGGAAAAGAGACGCCGTGACTGATGGAAGTGGGATGCAGTGACTGATGGAAGTGGCATGCTGTGACTGAGTGAAATGGGATGCAGAGACTGAGGGAGATGGGATGCATTGAATGATGGAAATGGGATGCAGTGACTGAGTGAAATGGGATGCAGTGACTGAGTGAAATGGATGCACTGTCTGAGTTGAATGAGATTCACTGTGTCCATTAAATGGGAGGCTGCGGCTGAAATTAATGGGATGCAGTGACTGAGGGAAATGGGATGCAGTGACTGAGTGAAATGGGATGCAGTGACTGAGGGAAATGGGATGCAGTCACTGATGGACATGGGACGCAGTGACTGAGGGAAAAGAGACGCCGTGACTGATGGAAGTGGGATGCAGTGACTGATGGAACTGGCAAGCTGTGACTGAGTGAAATGGGATGCAGAGACTGAGGGAGATGGGATGCATTGAATGATGTAAATGGGATGCAGTGACTGTGGGAAATGGGATGCAGTCACTGATGGAAATGTGACGCAGTGACTGAGGGAAAGGAGACGCCGTGAATGATGGAAGTGGGATGCAGTGACTGATGGAAGTGGGATGCAGTGACTGAGGGAGATGCGATGCAGTGACTGAGTGAAGTGGGATGCAGTGAATGATGGAAATGGGATGCAGTATCTGAGTGAAATGGGATGCTGTGTCTGAGTGAAATGGGATGCAGTGGCTGTGTGAAATGGGATGCAGTGGCTGTGTGAAATGGGATGCAATATCTGAGTGAAATTGGATGCTGTGTCTGAGTGAAATGGGATGCAGTGGCTGTGTGAAATGGGATGCAGTGAATGAGGGAAAAGAGATGCAGTGTCTGTTTGCAATGGGATCCTGCGACTGAAATTAATGGGATGCATTGACGAAGGGTAATGGGATGCAGTGACTGAGCGTAATGGGATGCAGTGACTGAGCGTAATGGGATGCAGTGACTGAGGATAATGGGATGCAGTGACTGAGGGCATTGGGATGCAGTGACTGAGGGCATTGGGATGCAGTGACTGAGTGAAATGGGATGCAGTGACTGAGTGAAATGGGATGCAGTGACTGTGGCAAATGGGTTGCAGTGACTGTGGCAAATGGGATGCACTGACTGTGTGGAAATGGAATGCACTGACTGTGTGGAAATGGAATGCAATGACTGATCAAAATTCGATGCAGTGTCTGTTTGAAATGGGATCCTGCGACTGAAGTTAATGGGATGCAGTGACTGAGTGAAATGAGCTGCAGTGACTGAGTGAAATGTGATGCAGTGACTGAGGGCAATGGGATGCAGTGACTGTGTGAAATGGGATGCAGTGACTGAGGGCAACGGGATGCAGTGGCGTGTGTGAACTGGGATGCAGTGACTGCGGGAAAGGAGATGCAGTGTCTGTTTGAAATGGGATCCTGGAACTGAAGTTAATGGGATGCAGTGACTGAGGGTAATGGGTTGCAGTGACTGAGGGTAATGGGATGCAGTGACTGAGGGTAATGGGATGCAATGACTGGTGGAAATGGGATGCAGTGGCTGATGGAAAGGAGATGCAGTGACTGTGGAAATGTGATGCTGTGACTGAGTATAATGGGTTGCAGGGACTGAGGGAAATGGGATGCAGTGACTGAGTGAAATGGGATACAGTGAATGAGTGAAATGGGATGCAGTGACTGAGGGAAATGGGATGCAGTGACTGAGGGTAATGGGATGCAGTGTCTCAGTGAAATGGAATGCTGTGACTGAGTAAAATGGGATGCTGTGACTGAGTGAAATGGTATGCAGTGACTGAGTGAAATGGTATGCAGTGACTGAGGGCAATGGGATGCAGTGTCTGAGGGCAATGCAATGCAGTGACTGAGGGCAATGGGATGCAGTGACTGAGGGCAATGGGATGCAGTGACTCTGTGAAATGGGATGCAGTGACTCTGTGAAATGGGATGCAGTGACTCTGTGAAATGGGATGCAGTGACACTGTGAAATGGGATACAGTGACTGTTAAATGGGATGGAGTGACTGACTGAAATGGGATGAAGTGACTGTGGAAAGTAGATGCAGTGACTGAGGGAAATGGGATGCACTGACTGAGGGAAATGGGATGCAGTGACTGAAGGAAATGGGATGCAGTGACTGAGTGAAATGGGATGCTGCGACTGACGTTAATGGGATGCGGTGACTGTGGGGAATGAGATGCAGTGAATGAGGGAAATGGGATTCAGTGACTGAGATGAATGGGATGCAGTGACTGATGGAAATGGGATGCTGTGACTGAGGATAATGGGTTGCAGGCACTGAGTGAAATGGGATGCAGTGACTGAGTGAAATGGGATGCAGTGACTGAGTGAAATGAGCTGCAGTGACTGAGTGAAATGAGCTGCAGCGAATGAGTGAAATGGGATGCAGTGGCTGTGCGAAATGGGATGCAATGACTGAGGGAAAGGAGATGCAGTGTCTGTTTGAAATGGGATCCTGGAACTGAAGTTAATGGGATGCAGTGACTGAGGGTAATGGGTTGCAGTCACTGAGGGTAATGGGATGCAGTGACTGAGGGTAATGGGATACAATGACTGGTGGAAATGGGATGCAGTGGCTGATGGAAAGGAGATGCAGTGACTGTGGAAATGTGATGCTGTGACTGAGTATAATGGGTTGCAGGGACTGAGGGAAATGGGATGCAGTGACTGAGGGAAATGGGATGCAGTGACTGAGGGTAATGGGATGCAGTGTCTCAGTGAAAAGGAATGCTGTGACTGAGTAAAATGGGATGCTGTGACTGAGTGAAATGGTATGCAGTGACTGAGTGAAATGGTATGCTGTGACTGAGGGCAATGGGATGCAGTGTCTGAGGGCAATGCGATGCAGTGACTGAGGGCAATGGGATGCAGTGACTGAGGGCAATGGGATGCAGTGACTGAGGGCAATGGGATGCAGTGACACTGTGAAATGGGATACAGTGACTGTTAAATAGGATGGAGTGACTGACTGAAATGGGATGCAGTGACTATGGAAATTAGATGCAGTGACTGAGGGAAATGGGATGCACTGACTGAGGGAAATGGGATGCAGTGACTGAAGGAAATGGGATGCAGTGACTGAGTGAAATGGGATGCTGCGACTGACGTTAATGGGATGCGGTGACTGTGGGGAATGAGATGCAGTGAATGAGGGAAATGGGATTCAGTGACTGAGATGAATGGGATGCAGTGACTGAGTGAAATGGGATGCTGTGACTGAGGGTAATGGGTTGCAGGCACTGAGTGAAATGGGGTGCAGTGACTGAGTGAAATGAGCTGCAGTGACTGAGTGAAATGAGCTGCAGCGAATGAGTGAAATGGGATGCAGTGGCTGTGCGAAATGGGATGCAATGACTGAGGGAAAGGAGATGCAGTGTCTGTTTGAAATGGGATATAGTGACTGAGGGCAATGGGATGCAGTGACTGAGGGCAATGGGATGCAGTGACTGTGGGAAGTGGGATGCAGTGACTGAGGTTAATGTGATGCAGTGACTGAGGGTAACGCGATGCAGTGACTGTGGGTAATAGGATGCAGTGAATGAGGGATAGGAGATGCAGTGACTGAGTGAAATGGGATGCAGTGACTGAGGGCAATGGGATGCAGTGACTAAGTGAAATGGGATGCAGTGACTGAGGGAGATGGGATGCAGTGACTGAGTGAAGTGGGATGCAGTGAATGATGGAAATGGGATGCAGTGACTGAGGGAAATGGGATGCAGTGACTGTTAAATGGGATGCAGTGACTGAGTGAAATGGGATGCAATGACTGAGGAAAGTAGATGCAGTGACTGCAGGAAATGGGCTGCAATGACTGAGTGAAATGGGATGCCGTGACTGAGTGAAATGGGATGCCGTGACTGTGGGAATAGGGCTGCAGTGACTCAGTGAAACGTGATGCATTGACTGAGGGAAAGGAGATTCAGTGACTGTTGGAAATGGTGTGCTGTGACTGAAGGAAATGGGATGCAGTGACTGAGTGAAATGGGAAGCTGTGAATGAGTGAAATGAGCTGCAGTGACTGAGTGAAATGGGATGCAGTGACTGAATGAACTGGGATGCAGTAACTGAATGAACTGGGATGCAGTGACTGAGTGAACTGGGATGCAGTGGCTGAGTGAACTGGGATGCAGTGACTGAGTGAAATGGGATGCTGTAACTGAGTGCACTGGGATGCTGTGACTGAGTGAAATGGGATGCAGTGACTGATGGAAATGGGGTGCTGTGATTGGGCGAAGTGGGATGCAGTGACTATGAAATGGGGTGCAGTGACTGAGGGAAATGGGATACAGTGACTGAGATACATGGGTAGCAGTGACTGATGGAAATGGGATGCAGTGACTGAGTGAAATGGGATGCAGTGACTCAGTGAAATGTGACGCATTGACTGAGGGAAAGGAGATTCAGTGACTGTGGGAAATGGGGTGCAGTGACTGAGGGGAATGGGATGCAGTGGCTGAGTGAAATGGGATGCAGTGACTGATTGGAATGGGATGCAGTGTCTGAAATGTGATGCTGTGATTGATGGTCATGGGTTGCGGTGACTGAGGGAAATTGGATGCGGTGACTGAGTGAAATGGGATGCAGTGGCTGTGCGAAATGGGATGCAATGACTGAGGGAAAGGAGATGCAGTGTCTGTTTGAAATGGGATGCAGTGACTGAGGGCAATGGGATGCAGTGACTGAGGGCAATGGGATGCAGTGACTGTGGGAAGTGGGATGCAGTGACTGAGGGTAATGTGATGCAGTGACTGAGGGCAATGGGATGCAGTGACTGTGGGAAGTGGGATGCAGTGACTGAGGGTAATGTGATGCAGTGACTGAGGGTAACGCGATGCAGTGACTGTGGGTAATAGGATGCAGTGAATGAGGGATAGGAGATGCAGTGACTGAGTGAAATGGGATGCATTGACTGAGGGCAATGGGATGCAGTGACTAAGTGAAATGGGATGCAGTGAATGATGGAAATGGGATGCAGTGACTGAGGGAAATGGGATGCAGTGACTGTTAAATGGGATGCAGTGACTGAGTGAAATGGGATGCAGTGACTGTGGAAAGTAGATGCAGTGACTGCAGGAAATGGGCTGCAATGACTGAGTGAAATGGGATGTTGTGACTGAGTGAAATGGGATGCCGTGACTGTGGGAAAAGGGCTGCAGTGACTCAGTGACACGTGATGCATTGACTGAGGGAAAGGAGATTCAGTGACTGTTGGAAATGGTGTGCTGTGACTGAAGGAAATGGGATGCAGTGACTGAGTGAAATGGGATGCTGTGAATGAGTGAAATGAGCTGCAGTGACTGAGTGAAATGGGATGCAGTGACTCTGTGAAATGGGATGCAGTGACTGAATGAACTGGGATGCAGTCACTGAATGAACTGGGATGCAGTGACTGAGTGAACTGGGATGCAGTGGCTGAGTGAAGTGGGATGCAGTGACTGAGTGAACTGGGATGCAGTGACTGAGTGAAATGGGATGCTGTAACTGAGTGCACTGGGATGCTGTGACTGAGTGAAATGGGATGCAGTGACTGAGTGAAATGGGGTGCTGTGATTGGGGGAAATGGGATGCAGTGACTATGAAATGGGGTGCAGTGACTGAGGGAAATGGGATACAGTGACTGAGATACATGGGTTGCAGTGACTGATGGAAATCGGATGCAGTGACTGAGTGAAATGGGATGCAGTGACTCAGTGAAATGTGACGCATTGACTGAGGGAAAGGAGATTCAGTGACTGTGGGAAATGTGATGCAGTGACTGATTGGAATGGGATGCAGTGTCTGAAATGTGTTGCTGTGATTGATGGTCATGGGTTGCAGTGACTGAGGGAAATTGGACGCGGTGACTGAGTGAAATGGGATGCAGTGACTGAGTGAAATGGGATGCAGTAACTGAGGGAAAAGAGACGCCGTGACTGATGGAAGTGGGATGCAGTGACTGATGGAAGTGGCATGCTGTGACTGAGTGAAATGGGATGCAGAGACTGAGGGAGATGGGATGCATTGAATGATGGAAATGGGATGCAGTGACTGAGTGAAATGGGATGCAGTGACTGAGTGAAATGGGATGCAGTGACTGAGTGAAATGGATGCACTGTCTGAGTTGAATGGGATTCTCTGTGTCCATTAAATGGGAGGCTGCGACTGAAATTAATGGGATGCAGTGACTGAGGGAAATGGGATGCAGTGACTGAGTGAAATGGGATGCAGTCACTGATGGACATGGGACGCAGTGACTGAGGGAAAAGAGACGCCGTGACTGATGGAAGTGGGAAGCAGTGACTGATGGAAGTGGCATGCTGTGACTGAGTGAAATGGGATGCAGAGACTGAGGGAGATGGGATGCATTGAATGATGTAAATGGGATGCAGTGACTGTGGGAAATGGGATGCAGTCACTGATGGAAATGTGACGCAGTGACTGAGGGAAAGGAGACGCCGTGAATGATGGAAGTGGGATGCAGTGACTGATGGAAGTGGGATGCAGTGACTGATGGAAGTGGGATGCAGTGACTGAGGGAGATGGGATGCAGTGACTGAGTGAAGTGGGATGCAGTGAATGATGGAAATGGGATGCAGTATCTGAGTGAAATGGGATGCTGTGTCTGAGTGAAATGGGATGCAGTGGCTGTGTGAAATGGGATGCAGTGGCTGTGTGAAATGGGATGCAGTGACTGAGGGAAATGGGATGCAGTACTGAGTGAAATGGGATGCTGTGTCTGAGTGAAATGGGATGCAGTGGCTGTGTGAAATGGGATGCAGTGGCTGTGTGAAATGGGATGCAGTGACTGAGGGAAAGGAGATGCAGTGTCTGTTTGAAATGGGATCCTGCGACTGAAATTAATGGGATGCAGTGACTAAGGGTAATGGGATGCAGTGACTGAGCGTAATGGGATGCAGTGACTGAGCGTAATGGGATGCAGTGACTGAGGGTAATGGGATGCAGTGACTGAGGGTAATGGGATGCAATGACTGGTGGAAATGGGATGCAGTGGCTGATGGAAAGGAGATGCAGTGACTGTGGAAATGTGATGCTGTGACTGAGTATAATGGGTTGCAGGGACCGAGGGAAATGGGATGCAGTGACTGAGTGAAATGGGATACAGTGAATGAGTGAAATGGGATGCAGTGACTGAGGGAAATGGGATGCAGTGACTGAGGGTAATGGGATGCAGTGTCTCAGTGAAATGGAATGCTGTGACTGAGTAAAATGGGATGCTGTGACTGAGTGAAATGGTATGCAGTGACTGAGTGAAATGGTATGCAGTGACTCTGTGAAATGGGATGCAGTGACACTGTGAAATGGGATACAGTGACTGTTAAATGGGATGGAGTGACTGACTGAAATGGGATGCAGTGACTGTGGAAAGTAGATTCAGTGACTGAGGGAAATGGGATGCAGTGACTGAGTGAAATGGGATGCTGCGACTGACGTTAATGGGATGCGGTGACTGTGGGGAATGAGATGCAGTGAATGAGGGAAATGGGATTCAGTGACTGAGATGAATGGGATGCAGTGACTGATGGAAATGGGATGCTGTGACTGAGGATAATGGGTTGCAGGCACTGAGTGAAATGGGATGCAGTGACTGAGTGAAATGAGCTGCAGTGACTGAGTGAAATGAGCTGCAGCGAATGAGTGAAATGGGATGCAATGACTGAGGGAAAGGAGATGCAGTGTCTGTTTGAAATGGGATACAGTGACTGAGGGCAATGGGATGCAGTGACTGTGGGAAGTGGGATGCCGTGACTGAGGGTAATGTGATGCAGTGACTGAGGGTAACGCGATGCAGTGACTGTGGGTAATAGGATGCAGTGAATGAGGGATAGGAGATGCAGTGACTGAGTGAAATGGGATGCAGTGACTGAGTGAAGTGGGATGCAGTGAATGATGGAAATGGGATGCAGTGACTGAGGGAAATGGGATGCAGTGACTGAGTAAAATGGGATGCTGTGACTGAGTGAAATGGTATGCAGTGACTGAGTGAAATGGTATGCAGTGACTGCAGGAAATGGGCAGCAATGACTGAGTGAATTGGGATGCCGTGACTGAGTGAAATGGGATACCGTGACTGTGGGAAAAGGGCTGCAGTGACTCAGTGAAACGTGATGCATTGACTGAGGGAAAGGAGATTCAGTGACTGTTGGAAATGGTGTGCTGTGACTGAAGGAAATGGGATGCAGTGACTGAGTGAAATGGGATGCTGTGAATGAGTGAAATGAGCTGCAGTGACTGAGTGAAATGGGATGCAGTGACTCTTGTGAAATGGGATGCAGTGACTGAATGAACTGGGATGCAGTAACTGAATGAACTGGGATGCAGTGACTGAGTGAACTGGGATGCAGTGGCTGAGTGAAGTGGGATGCAGTGACTGAGTGAACTGGGATGCAGTGACTGAGTGAAATGGGATGCTGTGACTGAGTGCACTGGGATGCTGTGACTGAGTGAAATGGGGTGCTGTGACTGGGGGAAATGGGATGCAGTGACTATGAAATGGGGTGCAGTGACTGAGGGAAATGGGATACAGTGACTGAGATACATGGGTTGCAGTGACTGATGGAAATGGGTTGCAGTGACTGAGTGAAATGGGATGCAGTGACTCAGTGAAATGTGACGCATTGACTGAGGGAAAGGAGATTCAGTGACTGTGGGAAATGGGAGGCAGTGACTGAGGGGAATGGGATGCAGTGGCTGAGTGAAATGGGATGCAGTGACTGATTGGAATGGGATGCAGTGTCTGAAATGTGATGCTGTGATTGATGGTCCTGGGTTGCGGTGACTGAGGGAAATTGGATGCGGTGACTGAGGGAAATGGGATGCAGTGACTGAGGGTAATGGGATGCAGTGACAGGGGAATGGGGTGCAGTGACTGAGTGAAATGGGGTGCAGTGACTGAGTGAAATGGGGTGCAGTGACTGAGTGAAATGGGATGCAGTGGCTGAGTGAAATGGGGTGCAGTGACTGAGTGAAATGGGATGCAGTGAATGTGGCAAATGGGATGCACTGACTGTGTGGAAATGGAATGCAATGACTGATGAAAATTCGATGCAGTGTCTGTTTGAAATGGGATCCTGCGACTGAAGTTAATGGGATGCAGTGACTGAGTGAAATGGGATGCAGTGGCTGTGTGAAATGGGATGCAGTGACTGAGGGCAATGGGATGCAGTGGCTGTGTGAACTGGGATGCAGTGGCTGTGTGAACTGGGATGCAGTGACTGCGGGAAAGGAGATGCAGTGTCTGTTTGAACTGGGATCCTGGAACTGAAGTTAATGGGATGCAGTGACTGAGGGTAATGGGTTGCAGTGACTAAGTGAAATGAGATGCAGTGACTGAGGGAGATGGGATGCAGTGACTGAGTGAAGTCTGATGCAGTGAATGATGGAAATGGGATGCAGTGACTGAGGGAAATGGGATGCAGTGACTGTTAAATGGGATGCAGTGACTGTGTGAAATGGGATGCAGTGACTGAGGAAAGTAGATGCAGTGACTGCAGGAAATGGGCTGCAATGACTGAGTGAAATGGGATGCCGTGACTGAGTGAAATGGGATGCCGTGACTGTGGGAAATGGGCTGCAGTGACTCAGTGAAACGTGATGCATTGACTGAGGGAAAGGAGATTCAGTGACTGTGGGAAATGGTGTGCTGTGACGGAAGGAAATGGGATGCAGTGACTGAGTGAAATGGGATGCTGTGAATGAGTGAAATGAGCTGCAGTGACTGAGTGAAATGGGATGCAGTGACTCTGTGAAATGGGATGCAGTGACTGACTGAACTGGGATGCAGTAACTGAATGAACTGGGCTGCAGTGACTGAGTGCACTGGGATGCAGTGGCTGAGTGAACTGGGATGCAGTGACTGAGTGAACTGGGATGCAGTGACTGAGTGCACTGGGATGCAGTGACTGAGTGCACTGGGATGCAGTGACTGAGTGCACTGGGATGCAGTGACCGAGTGAAATGGGATGCAGTGACTGAGTGAAATGGGGTGCAGTGTCTGAAATGTGATGCTGTGATTGATGATCATGGGTTGCGGTGACTGAGGGAAATTGGATGCGGTGACTGAGGGAAAGGAGAGGCAGGGACTGTGGGAAATGGCATGCAGTGACTGAGGGTAATGGGATGCAGTGACAGGGGAATGGGGTGCAGTGACTGAGTGAAATGGGGTGCAGTGACTGAGTGAAATGGGATGCAATGGCTGAGTGAAATGGGATGCAGTGGCTGAGTGAAATGGGATGCAGTGGCTGAGATAAATGGGATGCAGTGACTGAGTGAAATGGGATTCAGTGACTGAGTGAAATGTGATGCAGTGACTGAGTGAAATGTGATGCAGTGACTGAGGGAAATGGGAGGCACTGACTGAGTGTCATGGGATGCAGTGACTGAGGGTAATGGGATGCAGTCACTGAGGGTAATGGGTTTGCAGTGACTGAGATAAATGGGATGCAGTGACTGACGGTAATGGGACACACTGACTGAGTGGACTGGGACGCAGTGGCTGAGTGAAGTGGGATACAGTGAATTAGTGAAATGAGCTGCAGTGACTCTGTGAAATGGGATGCACTGAGTCTGTGAAATGGGATGCAGTAAGTCTGTGAAATGGTCTGCAGTGACTGAGTGAAATGGTCTGCAGTGACTGAGTGAAATGATCAGCAGTGACTGAGGGCAATGGCCTGCAGTGACTGAGGGAAATGGCCTGCAGTGACTGAGGGAAATGGCCTGCAGTGACTGAGGGAAATGGGCTGCAGTGACTGAGTGAAATCGGCTGCACTGACTGAGGGAAATGGGACACACTGACTGAGTGGACTGGGACGCAGTGGCTGAGTGAAATGGATGCGCTGTGTCGGTTAAATGGGATTCACTGTCTCTGTTAATTGGGATGCAGTGACTGACGGAAATGGGAAGCAGTGACTGAGGAAAGTAGATGCAGTGACTGCAGGAAATTGGCTTTAATGACTGAGTGAAATGGGATGCCGTGACTGAGTGAAATGGGATACCGTGACTGTGGGAAAAGGGCTGCAGTGACTCAGTGAAACGTGATGCATTGACTGAGGGAAAGGAGATTCAGTGACTGTTGGAAATGGTGTGCTGTGACTGAGTGAAATGGGATGCAGTGACTGAGTGAAATGGGATGCTGTGAATGAGTGAAATGAGCTGCAGTGACTGAGTGAAATGGGATGCAGTGACTCTGAAATGGGATGCAGTGACTGAATGAACTGGGATGCAGTAACTGAATGAACTGGGATGCAGTGACTGAGTGAACTGGGATGCAGTGGCTGAGTGAAGTGGGATGCAGTGACTGAGTGAACTGGGATGCAGTGACTGAGTGAACTGGGATGCTGTGACTGAGTGCACTGGGATGCTGTGACTGAGTGAAATGGGATGCAGTGACTGAGTGAAATGGGGTGCTGTGACTGGGGGAAATGGGATGCAGTGACTGCGAAATGGGGTGCAGTGACTGAGGGAAATGGGATACAGTGACTGAGATACATGGGTTGAAGTGACTGATGGAAATGGGGTGCAGTGACTGAGTGAAATGGGATGCAGTGGCTGAGTGAAATGGGAGGCAGTGGCTGAGTGAAATGGGATGCAGTGGCTGAGTGAAATGGGATGCAGTGGCTGAGATAAATGGGATGCAGTGACTGAGTGAAATGGGATGCAGTGACTGAGTGAAATGTGACGCATTGACTGAGGGAAAGGAGATTCAGTGACTGTGGGAAATGGGAGGCAGTGACTGAGGGAAATGGGATGCAGTGGCTGTGTGAAATGGGATGCAGTGACTGATTGGAATGGGATGCAGTGTCTGAAATGTGATGCTGTGATTGATGGTCATGGGTTGCGGTGACTGAGGGAAATTGGATGCGGTGACTGAGGCAAATGGGATGCAGTGACTGAGGGTAATGGGATGCAGTGACAGGGGAATGGGGTGCAGTGACTGAGTGAAATGGGGTGCAGTGACTGAGTGAAATGGGGTGCAGTGACTGAGTGAAATGGGATGCAGTGACTGTGGCAAATGGGATGCACTGACTGTGTGGAAATGGAATGCACTGACTGTGTGGAAATGGAATGCAATGACTGATGAAAATTCGATGCAGTGTCTGTTTGAAATGGGATCCTGCGACAGAAGTTAATGTGATGCAGTGACTGAGTGAAATGAGCTGCAGTGACTGAGTGAAATGGGATGCAGTGACTGAGGGCAATGGGATGCAGTGACTGAGTGAAATGGGATGCAGTTGCTGTGTGAAATGGGATGCAGTGACTGAGGGCAATGGGATGCAGTGGCTGTGTGAACTGGGATGCAGTGGCTGTGTGAACTGGGATGCAGTGACTGCGGGAAAGGAGATGCAGTGTCTGTTTGAAATGGGATCCTGGAACTGAAGTTAATGGGATGCAGTGACTGAGGGTAATGGGTTGCAGTGACTAAGTGAAATGGGATGCAATGACTGAGGGAGATGGGATGCAGTGACTAAGTGAAATGGGATGCAGTGACTGAGGGAGATGGGATGCAGTGACTGAGTGAAGTGGGATGCAGTGAATGATGGAAATGGGATGCAGTGACTGAGGGAAATGGGATGCAGTGACTGTTAAATGGGGTGCAGTGACTGAGGGAAATGGGATACAGTGACTGAGATACATGGGTTGCAGTGACTGAGTGAAATGGGATGCAGTGACTGAGTGAAATGTGACGCATGGACTGAGGGAAAGGAGATTCAGTGACTGTGGGAAATGGGAGGCAGTGACTGAGGGGAATGGGATGCAGTGGCTGAGTGAAATGGGATGCAGTGACTGATTGGAATGGGATGCAGTGTCTGAAATGTGATGCTGTGATTGATGGTCATGGGTTGCGGTGACTGAGGGAAATTGGATGCGGTGACTGAGGGAAGTGGCATGCAGTGACTGAGGGTAATGGGATGCAGTGACAGGGGAATGGGGTGCAGTGACTGAGTGAAATGGGGTGCAGTGACTGAGTGAAATGGGGTGCAGTGACTGAGTGAAATGGGATGCAGTGGCTGAGTGAAATGGGAGGCAGTGGCTGAGACAAATGGGATGCAGTGACTGAGATAAATGAGATGCAGTGACTGAGATAAATGAGATGCAGTGACTGAGTGAAATGGGATGCAGTGACTGAGTGAAATGGGGTGCAGTGACTGAGTGAAATGGGAGGCAGTGGCTGAGACAAATGGGATGCAGTGACTGAGATAAATGGGATGCAGTGACTGAGTGAAATGGGATGCAGTGACTGTGGCAAATGGGATGCACTGACTGTGTGGAAATGGAATGCACTGACTGTGTGGAAATGGAATGCAATGACTGATGAAAATTCGATGCAGTCTGTTTGAAATGGGATCCTGCGACTGAAGTTAATGTGATGCAGTGACTGAGTGAAATGAGCTGCAGTGACTGAGTGAAATGGGATGCAGTGACTGAGGGCAATGGGATGCAGTGACTGAGTGAAATGGGATGCAGTGGCTGTGTGAAATGGGATGCAGTGACTGAGGGCAATGGGATGCAGTGGCTGTGTGAACTGGGATGCAGTGGCTGTGTGAACTGGGATGCAGTGACTGCGAGAAAGGAGATGCAGTGTCTGTTTGAACTGGGATCCTGGAACTGAAGTTAATGGGATGCAGTGACTGAGGGTAATGGGTTGCAGTGACTAAGTGAAATGAGATGCAATGACTGAGGGAGATGGGATGCAGTGACTAATTGAAATGGGATGCAGTGACTGAGGGAGATGGGATGCAGTGACTGAGTGAAGTGGGATGCAGTGAATGATGGAAATGGGATGCAGTGACTGAGGGAAATGGGATGCAGTGACTGTTAAATGGGATGCAGTGACTGTGTGAAATGGGATGCAGTGACTGAGGAAAGTAGATGCAGTGACTGCAGGAAATGGGCTGCAATGACTGAGTGAAATGGGATGCCATGACTGAGTGAAATGGGATGCCGTGACTGTGGGAAATGGGCTGCAGTGACTCAGTGAAACGTGATGCATTGACTGAGGGAAAGGAGATTCAGTGACTGTGGGAAATGGTGTGCTGTGACTGAAGGAAATGGGATGCAGTGACTGAGTGAAATGGGATGCTGTGAATGAGTGAAATGAGCTGCAGTGACTGAGTGAACTGGGATGCAGTGACTGAGTGAACTGGGATGCCGTGACTGTGGGAAATGGGCTGCAGTGACTCAGTGAAACGTGATGCATTGACTGAGGGAAAGTAGATTCAGTGACTGAGGGAAATGGTGTGCTGTTACTAAAGGAAATGGGATGCAGTGACTGAGTGAAATGGGATGCTGTGAATGAGTGAAATGAGCTGCAGTGACTGAGTGAAATGGGATGCAGTGACTCTCTGAAATGGGCTGCAGTGACTGAGTGAACTGGGATGCAGTGACTGAGTGAACTGGGATGCAGTGACTGAGTGAACTGGGATGCAGTGACTGAGTGCATTGGGATGCAGTGACCGAGTGAAATGGGATGCAGTGACTGAGTGAAATGGAGTGCAGTGTCTGAAATGTGATGCTGTGATTGATGATCATGGGTTGCGGTGACTGAGGGAAATTGGATGCTGTGAATGAGTGAAATGAGCTGCAGTGACTGAGTGAACTGGGATGCAGTGACTGAGTGAACTGGGATGCCGTGACTGTGGGAAATGGGATGCAGTGACTCAGTGAAACGTGATGATTTGACTGAGGGAAAGGAGATGCAGGGACTGTGGGAAATGGCATGCAGTGACTGAGGGTAATGGGATGCAGTGACAGGGGAATGGGGTGCAGTGACTGAGTGAAATGGGGTGCAGTGACTGAGTGAAATGTGATGCAGTGGCTGAGATAAATGGGATGCAGTGACTGAGATAAATGGGATGCAGTGACTGAGTGAAATGTGATGCAGTGACTGAGTGAAATGTGATGCAGTGACTGAGTGAAATGTGATGCAGTGACTGAGGGAGATGGGAGGCACTGACTGAGTGTCATGGGATGCAGTGACTGAGGGTAATGGGATGCAGTCACTGAGGGTAATGGGTTTGCAGTGACTGAGATAAATGGGATGCAGTGACTGACGGTAATGGGACACACTGACTGAGTGGACTGGGACGCAGTGGCTGAGTGAAGTGGGATACAGTGAATTAGTGAAATGAGCTGCAGTGACTCTGTGAAATGGGATGCAGTGAGTCTGTGAAATGGGCTGCAGTGACTGAGTGAAATGGTCTGCAGTGACTGAGTGAAATGATCAGCAGTGACTGAGGGCAATGGCCTGCAGTGACTGAGGGAAATGGCCTGCAGTGACTGAGGGAAATGGGCTGCAGTGACTGAGTGAAATCGGCTGCACTGACTGAGGGAAATGGGACACACTGACTGAGTGGACTGGGACGCAGTGGCTGAGTGAAATGGATGCGCTGTGTCGGTTAAATGGGATTCACTGTCTCCGTTAATTGGGATGCAGTGACTGACGGAAATGGGATGCAGTGACTGAGGAAAGTAGATGCAGTGACTGCAGGAAATGGGCTTTAATGACTGAGTGAAATGGGATGCCGTGACTGAGTGAAATGGGATACCGTGACTGTGTGAAAAGGGCTGCAGTGACTCAGTGAAACGTGATGCATTGACTGAGGGAAAGGAGATTCAGTGACTGTTGGAAATGGTGTGCTGTGACTGAAGGAAATGGGATGCAGTGACTGAGTGAAATGGGATGCTGTGAATGAGTGAAATGAGCTGCAGTGACTGAGTGAAATGGGATGCAGTGACTCTGTGAAATGGGATGCAGTGACTGAATGAACTGGGATGCAGTAACTGAATGAACTGGGATGCAGTGACTGAGTGAACTGGGATGCAGTGGCTGAGTGAAGTGGGATGCAGTGACTGAGTGACCTGGGATGCAGTGACTGAGTGAAATGGGATGCTGTGAATGAGTGCACTGGGATGCTGTGACTGAGTGAAATGGGATGCAGTGACTGAGTGAAATGGGGTGCTGTGACTGGGGGAAATGGGATGCAGTGACTATGAAATGGGGTGCAGTGACTGAGGGAAATGGGATACAGTGACTGAGATACATGGGTTGAAGTGACTGATGGAAATGGGATGCAGTGACTAAGTGAAATGGGATGCAGTGACTCAGTGAAATGTGACGCATTGACTGAGGGAAAGGAGATTCAGTGACAGTGGGAAATGGGATGCAGTGACTGAGGGGAATGGGATGCAGCGGCTGAGTGAAATGGGATGCAGTGACTGATTGGAATGGGATGCAGTGTCTGAAATGTGATGCTGTGATTGATGGTCATGGGTTGCGGTGACTGAGGGAAATTGGATGCGATGACTGAGGGAAATGGGATGCAGTGACTGAGGGTAATGGGATGCAGTGACAGGGGAATGGGGTGCAGTGACTGAGTGAAATGGGGTGCAGTGACTGAGTGAAATGGGGTGCAGTGGCTGAGTGAAATGGGATGCAGTGGCTGAGTGAAATGGGATGCAGTGGCTGAGATAAATGGGATGCAGTGACTGAGATAAATGAGATGCAGTGACAGAGTGAAATGGGATGCACTGACTGAGTGAAATGGGATGCAGTGACTGTGGCAAATGGGATGCACTGACTGTGTGGAAATGGAATGCACTGACTGTGTGGAAATGGAATGCAATGACTGAAGAAAATTCGATGCAGTGTCTGTTTGAAATGGGATCCTGCGACTGAAGTTAATGTGATGCAGTGACTGAGTGAAATGAGCTGCAGTGACTGAGTGAAATGGGATGCAGTGACTGAGGGCAATGGGATGCAGTGACTGAGTGAAATGGGATGCAGTGGCTGTGTGAAATGGGATGCAGTGACTGAGGGCAATGGGAAGCAGTGGCTGTGTGAACTGGGATGCAGTGGCTGTGTGAACTGGGATGCAGTGACTGCGGGAAAGGAGATGCAGTGTCTGTTTGAAATGGGATCCTGGAACTGAAGTTAATGGGATGCAGTGACTGAGGGTAATGGGTTGCAGTGACTAAGTGAAATGAGATGCAATGACTGAGGGAGATGGGATGCAGTGACTAATTGAAATGGGATGCAGTGACTGAGGGAGATGGGATGCAGTGACTGAGTGAAGTGGGATGCCGTGACTGAGTGAAATGGGATGCCGTGACTGTGGGAAATGGGCTGCAGTGACTCAGTGAAACGTGATGCATTGACTGAGGGAAAGGAGATTCAGTGACTGTGGGAAATGGTGTGCTGTGACTGAAGGAAATGGGATGCAGTGACTGAGTGAAATGGGATGCTGTGAATGAGTGAAATGAGCTGCAGTGACTGAGTGAAATGGGATGCAGTGGCTGAGTGAACTGGGATGCAGTGACTGAGTGAACTGGGATGCAGTGACTGAGTGAACTGGGATGCAGTGACTGAGTGCAATGGGATGCAGCGACCGAGTGAAATGGGATGCAGTGACTGAGTGAAATGGGGTGCAGTGTCTGAAATGTGATGCTGTGATTGATGATCATGGGTTGCGGTGACTGAGGGAAATTGGATGCGGTGACTGAGGGAAAGGAGATGCAGGGACTGTGGGAAATGGCATGCAGTGACTGAGGGTAATGGGATGCAGTGACAGGGGAATGGGGTGCAGTGACTGAGTGAAATGGGGTGCAGTGACTGAGTGAAATGGGATGCAGTGGCTGAGTGAAATGGGATGCAGTGGCTGAGATAAATGGGATGCAGTGACTGAGATAAATGGGATGCAGTGACTGAGTGAAATGGGATGCAGTGACTGAGTGAAATGTGATGCAGTGACTGAGTGAAATGTGATGCAGTGACTGAGGGAAATGGGAGGCACTGACTGAGTGTCATGGGATGCAGTGACTGAGGGTAATGGGATGCAGTCACTGAGGGTAATGGGTTTGCAGTGACTGAGATAAATGGGATGCAGTGACTGACGGTAATGGGACACACTGACTGAGTGGACTGGGACGCAGTGGCTGAGTGAAGTGGGATACAGTGAATTAGTGAAATGAGCTGCAGTGACTCTGTGAAATGGGATGCAGTGAGTCTATGAAATGGGCTGCAGTGACTGAGTGAAATGGTCTGCAGTGACTGAGTGAAATGATCAGCAGTGACTGAGGGCAATGGCCTGCAGTGACTGAGGTAAATGGCCTGCAGTGACTGAGGGAAATGGGCTGCAGTGACTGAGTGAAATCGGCTGCACTGACTGAGGGAAATGGGACACACTGACTGAGTGGACTTGGGACGCAGTGGCTGAGTGAAATGGATGCGCTGTGTCAGTTAAATGGGATTCACTGTCTCCGTTAATTGGGATGCAGTGACTGACGGAAATGTGATGCAGTGACTGAGTGAAATGGGATGCCGTGACTGAGTGAAATGGGATGCCGTGACTGTGGGAAATGGGCTGCAATGACTCTGTGAAACGTGATGCATTGACTGAGGGAAAGGAGATTCAGTGACTGTGGGAAATGGTGTGCTGTGACTGAAGGAAATGGGATGCAGTGACTGAGTGAAATGGGATGCTGTGAATGAGTGAAATGAGCTGCAGTGTTTGAGTGAAATGGGATGCAGTGACTCTGTGAAATGGGATGCAGTGACTGAATGAACTGGGATGCAGTAACTGAATGAACTGGGCTGCAGTGACTGAGTGCACTGGGATGCAGTGGCTGAGTGCACTGGAATGCAGTGGCTGAGTGAACTGGGATGCAGTGACTGAGTGAACTGGGATGCAGTGACTGAGTGAAATGGGATGCTGTGAATGAGTGAAATGAGCTGCAGTGTTTGAGTGAAATGGGATGCAGTGACTCTGTGAAATGGGATGCAGTGACTGAATGAACTGGGATGCAGTAACTGAATGAACTGGGCTGCAGTGACTGAGTGCACTGGGATGCAGTGGCTGAGTGAACTGGGATGCAGTGACTGAGTGAACTGGGATGCAGTGACTGAGTGCACTGGGATGCAGTGACCAAGTGAAATGGGATGCAGTGACTGAGTTAAATGGGGTGCAGTGTCTGAAATGTGATGCTGTGATTGATGATCATGGGTTGCGGTGACTGAGGGAAATTGGATGCGGTGACTGAGGGAAAGGAGATGCAGGGACTGTGGGAAATGGCATGCAGTGACTGAGGGTAATGGGATGCAGTGACAGGGGAATGGGGTGCAGTGACTGAGTGAAATGGGGTGCAGTGACTGAGTGAAATGGGACGCAGTGGCTGAGTGAAATGGATGCGCTGTGTCGGTTAAATGGGATTCACTGTCTCCGTTAATTGGGATGCAGTGACTGACGGAAATGGGAAGCAGTGACTGAGGAAAGTAGATGCAGTGACTGCAGGAAATGGGCTTTAATGACTGAGTGAAATGGGATGCCGTGACTGAGTGAAATGGGATACCGTGACTGTGGGAAAAGGGCTGCAGTGACTCAGTGAAACGTGATGCATTGACTGAGGGAAAAGAGATTCAGTGACTGTTGGAAATGGTGTGCTGTGACTGAAGGAAATGGGATGCAGTGACTGAGTGAAATGGGATGCTGTGAATGAGTGAAATGAGCTGCAGTGACTGAGTGAAATGGGATGCAGTGACTCTGTGAAATGGGATGCAGTGACTGAATGAACTGGGATGCAGTAACTGAATGAACTGGGATGCAGTGACTGAGTGAACTGGGATGCAGTGGCTGAGTGAAGTGGGATGCAGTGACTGAGTGAACTGGGATGCAGTGACTGAGTGAAATGGGATGCTGTGACTGAGTGCACTGGGATGCTGTGACTGAGTGAAATGGGATGCAGTGACTGAGTGAAATGGGGTGCTGTGACTGGGGGAAATGGGATGCAGTGACTATGAAATGGGGTGCAGTGACTGAGGGAAATGGGATACAGTGACTGAGATACATGGGTTGAAGTGACTGATGGAAATGGGGTGCAGTGACTGAGTGAAATGGGATGCAGTGGCTGAGTGAAATGGGATGCAGTGGCTGAGTGAAATGGGATGCAGTGGCTGAGATAAATGGGATGCAGTGACTGAGTGAAATGGGATGCAGTGACTGAGTGAAATGTGACGCATTGACTGAGGGAAAGGAGATTCAGTGACTGTGGGAAATGGGAGGCAGTGACTGAGGGGAATGGGATGCAGTGGCTGAGTGAAATGGGATGCAGTGACTGATTGGAATGGGATGCAGTGTCTGAAATGTGATGCTGTGATTGATGGTCATGGGTTGCGGTGACTGAGGGAAATTGGATGCGGTGACTGAGGGAAATGGGATGCAGTGACTGAGGGTAATGGGATGCAGTGACAGGGGAATGGGGTGCAGTGACTGAGTGAAATGGGGTGCAGTGACTGAGTGAAATGGGATGCAGTGACTGTGGCAAATGGGATGCACTGACTGTGTGGAAATGGAATGCAGTGACTGTGTGGAAATGGAATGCAATGACTGATGAAAATTCGATGCAGTGTCTGTTTGAAATGGGATCCTGCGACTGAAGTTAATGTGATGCAGTGACTGAGGGCAATGGGATGCAGTGACTGAGTGAAATGGGATGCAGTGGCTGTGTGAAATGGGATGCAGTGACTGAGGGCAATGGGATGCAGTGGCTGTGTGAACTGGGATGCAGTGGCTGTGTGAACTGGGATGCAGTGACTGCGGGAAAGGAGATGCAGTGTCTGTTTGAAATGGGATCCTGGAACTGAAGTTAATGGGATGCAGTGACTGAGGGTAATGGGTTGCAGTGACTAAGTGAAATGAGATGCAATGACTGAGGGAGATGGGATGCAGTGACTAAGTGAAATGGGATGCAGTGACTGAGGGAGATGGGATGCAGTGACTGAGTGAAGTGGGATGCAGTGAATGATGGAAATGGGATGCAGTGACTGAGGGAAATGGGATGCAGTGACTGTTAAATGGGGTGCAGTGACTGAGGGAAATGGGATACAGTGACTGAGATACATGGGTTGCAGTGACTGATGGAAATGGGATGCAGTGACTGAGTGAAATGGGATGCAGTGACTCAGTGAAATGTGACGTATTGAGTGAGGGAAAGGAGATTCAGTGACTGTGGGAAATGGGTGGCAGTGACTGAGGGGAATGGGATGGAGTGGCTGAGTGAAATGGGATGCAGTGACTGATTGGAATGGGATGCAGTGTCTGAAATGTGATGCTGTGATTGATGGTCATGGGTTGCGGTGACTGAGGGAAATTGGATGCGGTGACTGAGGGAAGTGGCATGCAGTGACTGAGGGTAATGGGATGCAGTGACAGGGGAATGGGGTGCAGTGACTGAGTGAAATGGGGTGCAGTGACTGAGTGAAATGGGGTGCAGTGACTGAGTGAATTGGGATGCAGTGGCTGAGTGAAATGGGATGCAGTGGCTGAGACAAATGGGATGCAGTGACTGAGATAAATGAGATGCAGTGACTGAGTGAAATGGGATGCAGTGACTGAGTGAAATGGGGTGCAGTGACAGAGTGAAATGCGATGCAGTGGCTGAGTGAAATGGGATGCAGTGGCTGAGATAAATGGGATGCAGTGACTGAGTGAAATGAGATGCTGTGACTGAGTGAAATGGGATGCAGTGACTGAGTGAAATGGGATGCAGTGACTGAGTGAAATGGGATGCAGTGACTGTGGCAAATGGGATGCAGTGACTGTGTGGAAATGGAATGCACTGACTGTGTGGAAATGGAATGCAATGACTGATGAAAATTCGATGCAGTGTCTGTTTGAAATGGGATCCTGCGACTGAATTTAATGTGATGCAGTGACTGAGTGAAATGAGCTGCAGTGACTGAGTGAAATGGGATGCAGTGACTGAGGGCAATGGGATGCAGTGACTGAGTGAAATGGGATGCAGTGGCTGTGTGAAATGGGATGCAGTGACTGAGGGCAATGGGATGCAGTGGCTGTGTGAACTGGGATGCAGTGGCTGTGTGAACTGGGATGCAGTGACTGCGGGAAAGGAGATGCAGTGTCTGTTTGAAATGGGATCCTGGAACTGAAGTTAATGGGATGCAGTGACTGAGGGTAATGGGTTGCAGTGACTAAGTGAAATGAGATGCAATGACTGAGGGAGATGGGATGCAGTGACTAATTGAAATGGGATGCAGTGACTGAGGGAGATGGGATGCAGTGGCTGAGTGAAGTGGGATGCAGTGAATGATGGAAATGGGATGCAGTGACTGAGGGAAATGGGATGCAGTGACTGTTAAATGGGATGCAGTGACTGTGTGAAATGGGATGCAGTGACTTAGGAAAGTAGATGCAGTGACTGCAGGAAATGGGCTGCAATGACTGAGTGAAATGGGATGCCGTGACTGAGTGAAATGGGATGCCGTGACTGTGGGAAATGGGCTGCAGTGACTCAGTGAAACGTGATGCATTGACTGAGGGAAAGGAGATTCAGTGACTGTGGGAAATGGTGTGCTGTGACTGAAGGAAATGGGATGCAGTGACTGAGTGAAATGGGATGCTGTGAATGAGTGAAATGAGCTGCAGTGACTGAGTGAAATGGGATGCAGTGACTGAGTGAAATGGGGTGCAGTGACAGAGTGAAATGCGATGCAGTGGCTGAGTGAAATGGGATGCAGTGGCTGAGATAAATGGGATGCAGTGACTGAGTGAAATGAGATGCTGTGACTGAGTGAAATGGGATGCAGTGACTGAGTGAAATGGGATGCAGTGACTGAGTGAAATGGGATGCAGTGACTGTGGCAAATGGGATGCAGTGACTGTGTGGAAATGGAATGCACTGACTGTGTGGAAATGGAATGCAATGACTGATGAAAATTCGATGCAGTGTCTGTTTGAAATGGGATCCTGCGACTGAATTTAATGTGATGCAGTGACTGAGTGAAATGAGCTGCAGTGACTGAGTGAAATGGGATGCAGTGACTGAGGGCAATGGGATGCAGTGGCTGTGTGAAATGGGATGCAGTGACTGAGGGCAATGGGATGCAGTGGCTGTGTGAACTGGGATGCAGTGGCTGTGTGAACTGGGATGCAGTGACTGCGGGAAAGGAGATGCAGTGTCTGTTTGAAATGGGATCCTGGAACTGAAGTTAATGGGATGCAGTGACTGAGGGTAATGGGTTGCAGTGACTAAGTGAAATGAGATGCAATGACTGAGGGAGATGGGATGCAGTGACTAATTGAAATGGGATGCAGTGACTGAGGGAGATGGGATGCAGTGACTGTTAAATGGGATGCAGTGACTGTGTGAAATGGGATGCAGTGACTTAGGAAAGTAGATGCAGTGACTGCAGGAAATGGGCTGCAATGACTGAGTGAAATGGGATGCCGTGACTGAGTGAAATGGGATGCCGTGACTGTGGGAAATGGGCTGCAGTGACTCAGTGAAACGTGATGCATTGACTGAGGG
The DNA here is from genome assembly GCF_030684315.1 of Stegostoma tigrinum. Lineage (NCBI taxonomy): Eukaryota > Metazoa > Chordata > Chondrichthyes > Orectolobiformes > Stegostomatidae > Stegostoma > Stegostoma tigrinum. Next base: position 95,721 of record NC_081367.1, on the reverse strand, counting down.
AAAGGAGATTCAGTGACTGTGGGAAATGGTGTGCTGTGACTGAAGGAAATGGGATGCAGTGACTGAGTGAAATGGGATGCTGTGAATCAGTGAAATGAGCTGCAGTGACTGAGTGAAATGGGATGCAGTGACTCTGTGAAATGGGATGCAGTGACTGACTGAACTGGGATGCAGTAACTGAATGAACTGGGCTGCAGTGACTGAGTGCACTGGGATGCAGTGGCTGAGTGAACTGGGATGCAGTGACTGAGTGAACTGGGATGCAGTGACTGAGTGCACTGGGATGCAGTGACTGAGTGAACTGGGATGCAGTGACTGAGTGCATTGGGATGCAGTGACCGAGTGAAATGGGATGCAGTGACTGAGTGAAATGGGGTGCAGTGTCTGAAATGTGATGCTGTGATTGATGATCATGGGTTGCGGTGACTGAGGGAAATTGGATGCGGTGACAGGGGAATGGGGTGCAGTGACTGAGTGAAATGGGGTGCAGTGACTGAGTGAAATGGGTTGCAGTGGCTGAGATAAATGGGATGCAGTGACTGAGATAAATGGGATGCAGTGACTGAGTGAAATGGGATGCAGTGACTGAGTGAAATGTGATGCAGTGACTGAGTGAAATGTGATGCAGTGACTGAGGGAAATGGGAGGCACTGACTGAGTGTCATGGGATGCAGTGACTGAGGGTAATGGGATGCAGTCACTGAGGATAATGGGTTTGCAGTGACTGAGATAAATGGGATGCAGTGACTGACGGTAATGGGACTCACTGACTGAGTGGACTGGGACGCAGTGGCTGAGTGAAGTGGGACACAGTGAATTAGTGAAATGAGCTGCAGTGACTCTGTGAAATGGGATGCAGTGAGTCTGTGAAATGGGCTGCAGTGACTGAGTGAAATGGTCTGCAGTGACTGAGTGAAATGATCAGCAGTGACTGAGGGCAATGGCCTGCAGTGACTGAGGGCAATGGCCTGCAGTGACTGAGGGCAATGGCCTGCAGTGACTGAGGGAAATGGCCTGCAGTGACTGAGGGAAATGGGCTGCAGTGACTGAGTGAAATCGGCTGCACTGACTGAGGGAAATGGGACACACTGACTGAGTGGACTGGGACGCAGTGGCTGAGTGAAATGGATGCGCTGTGTCGGTTAAATGGGATTCACTGTCTCCGTTAATTGGGATGCAGTGACTGACGGAAATGGGATGCAGTGACTGAGGAAAGTAGATGCAGTGACTGCAGGAAATGGGCTTTAATGACTGAGTGAAATGGGATGCCGTGACTGAGTGAAATGGGATACCGTGACTGTGGGAAAAGGGCTGCAGTGACTCAGTGAAACGTGATGCATTGACTGAGGGAAAGGAGATTCAGTGACTGTTGGAAATGGTGTGCTGTGACTGAAGGAAATGGGATGCAGTGACTGAGTGAAATGGGATGCTGTGAATGAGTGAAATGAGCTGCAGTGACTGAGTGAAATGGGATGCAGTGACTCTGTGAAATGGGATGCAGTGACTGAATGAACTGGGATGCAGTAACTGAATGAACTGGGATGCAGTGACTGAGTGAACTGGGATGCAGTGGCTAAGTGAAGTGGGATGCAGTGACTGAGTGAACTGGGATGCAGTGACTGAGTGAAATGGGATGCTGTGAATGAGTGAAATGAGCTGCAGTGACTGAGTGAAATGGGATGCAGTGACTCTGTGAAATGGGATGCAGTGACTGAATGAACTGGGATGCAGTAACTGAATGAACTGGGATGCAGTGACTGAGTGAACTGGGATGCAGTGGCTGAGTGAAGTCGGATGCAGTGACTGAGTGAACTGGGATGCAGTGACTGAGTGAAGTGGGATGCTGTGAATGAGTGCACTGGGATGCTGTGACTGAGTGAAATGGGATGCAGTGACTGAGTGAAATGGGGTGCTGTGACTGGGGGAAATGGGATGCAGTGACTATGAAATGGGGTGCAGTGACTGAGGGAAATGGGATACAGTGACTGAGATACATGGGTTGAAGTGACTGATGGAAATGGGATGCAGCGGCTGAGTGAAATGGGATGCAGTGACTGATTGGAATGGGATGCAGTGTCTGAAATGTGATGCTGTGATTGATGATCATGGGTTGCGGTGACTGAGGGAAATTGGATGCGGTGACTGAGGGAAATGGCATGCAGTGACTGAGGGTAATGGGATGCAGTGACAGGGGAATGGGGTGCAGTGACTGAGTGAAATGGGGTGCAGTGACTGAGTGAAATGGGATGCAGTGGCTGAGTGAAATGGGATGCAGTGGCTGAGATAAATGGGATGCAGTGACTGAGATAAATGAGATGCAGTGACTGAGTGAAATGGGATGCAGTGACTGAGTGAAATGGGGTGCAGTGACTGAGTGAAATGGGATGCAGTGACTGAGTGAAATGGGGTGCAGTGACTGAGTGAAATGGGATTCAGTGACTGAGTGAAATGGGATGCAGTGACTGTGGCAAATGGGATGCAGTGACTGTGTGGAAATGGAGTGCAATGACTGATGAAAATTCGATGCAGTGTCTGTTTGAAATGGGATCCTGCGACTGAAGTTAATGTGATGCAGTGACTGAGTGAAATGAGCTGCAGTGACTGAGTGAAATGGGATGCCGTGACTGAGGGCAATGGGATGCAGTGACTGAGTGAAATGGGATGCAGTGGCTGTGTGAAATGGGATGCAGTGACTGAGGGCAATGGGAAGCAGTGGCTGTGTGAACTGGGATGCAGTGGCTGTGTGAACTGGGATGCAGTGACTGCGGGAAAGGAGATGCAGTGTCTGTTTGAAATGGGATCCTGGAACTGAAGTTAATGGGATGCAGTGACTAAGTGAAATGAGATGCAATGACTGAGGGAGATGGGATGCAGTGACTAATTGAAATGGGATGCAGTGACTGAGGGAGATGGGATGCAGTGACTGAGTGAAGTGGGATGCAGTGAATGATGGAAATGGGATGCAGTGACTGAGGGAAATGGGATGCAGTGACTGTTAAATGGGATGCAGTGACTGTGTGAAATGGGATGCAGTGACTGAGGAAAGTAGATGCAGTGACTGCAGGAAATGGGCTGCAATGACTGAGTGAAATGGGATGCCGTGACTGAGTGAAATGGGATGCCGTGACTGTGGGAAATGGGCTGCAGTGACTCAGTGAAACGTGATGCATTGACTGAGGGAAAGGAGATTCAGTGACTGTGGGAAATGGTGTGCTGTGACTGAAGGAAATGGGATGCAGTGACTGAGTGAAATGGGATGCTGTGAATGAGTGAAATGAGCTGCAGTGACTGAGTGAAATGGGATGCAGTGACTCTGTGAAATGGGATGCAGCAACTGAATGAACTGGGCTGCAGTGACTGAGTGAACTGGGATGCAGTGGCTGAGTGAACTGGGATGCAGTGACTGAGTGAACTGGGATGCAGTGACTGAGTGAACTGGGATGCAGTGACTGAGTGAACTGGGATGCAGTGACTGAGTGCTCTGGGATGCAGCGCCGAGTGAAATGGGATGCAGTGACTGAGTGAAATGGGGTGCAGTGTCTGAAATGTGATGCTGTGATTGATGATCATGGGTTGCGGTGACTGAGGGAAATTGGATGCGGTGACTGAGGGAAAGGAGATGCAGGGACTGTGGGAAATGGCATGCAGTGACTGAGGGTAATGGGATGCAGTGACAGGGGAATGGGGTGCAGTGACTGAGTGAAATGGGATGCAGTGGCTGAGTGAAATGGGATGCAGTGGCTGAGATAAATGGGATGCAGTGACTGAGATAAATGGGATGCAGTGACTGAGTGAAATGGGATGCAGTGACTGAGTGAAATGTGATGCAGTGACTGAGTGAAATGTGATGCAGTGACTGAGGGAAATGGGAGGCACTGACTGAGTGTCATGGGATGCAGTGACTGAGGGTAATGGGATGCAGTCACTGAGGCTAATGGGTTTGCAGTGACTGAGATAAATGGGATGCAGTGACTGACGGTAATGGGACACACTGACTGAGTGGACTGGGACGCAGTGGCTGAGTGAAGTGGGATACAGTGAATTAGTGAAATGAGCTGCAGTGACTCTGTGAAATGGGATGCAGTGAGTCTGTGAAATGGGATGCAGTGAGTCTGTGAAATGGTCTGCAGTGACTGAGTGAAATGGTCTGCAGTGACTGAGTGAAAGGATCAGCAGTGACTGAGGGCAATGGCCTGCAGTGACTGAGGTAAATGGCCTGCAGTGACTGAGGGAAATGGGCTGCAGTGACTGAGGGAAATCGGCTGCACTGACTGAGGGAAATGGGACACACTGACTGAGTGGACTGGGACGCAGTGGCTGAGTGAAGTGGATGCGCTGTGTCGGTTAAATGGGATTCACTGTCTCCGTTAATTGGGATGCAGTGACTGACGGAAATGTGATGCAGTGACTGAGTGAAATGTGATGCAGTGACTGCTTGAAATGGGGTGCAATGACTGAGTGAAATGGGATGCCGTGACTGAGTGAAATGGGATGCCGTGACTGTGGGAAATGGGCTGCAATGACTCAGTGAAACGTGATGCATTGACTGAGGGAAAGGAGATTCAGTGACTGTGGGAAATGGTGTGCTGTGACTGAAGGAAATGGGATGCAGTGACTGAGTGAAATGGGATGCTGTGAATGAGTGAAATGAGCTGCAGTGTTTGAGTGAAATGGGATGCAGTGACTCTGTGAAATGGGATGCAGTGACTGAATGAACTGGGATGCAGTAACTGAATGAACTGGGCTGCAGTGACTGAGTGCACTGGGATGCAGTGGCTGAGTGAACTGGGATGCAGTGACTGAGTGAACTGGGATGCAGTGACTGAGTGCACTGGGATGCAGTGACTGAGTGCACTGGGATGCAGTGACCGAGTGAAATGGGATGCAGTGACTGAGTTAAATGGGGTGCAGTGTCTGAAATGTGATGCTGTGATTGATGATCATGGGTTGCGGTGACTGAGGGAAATTGGATGCGGTGACTGAAGGAAAGGAGATGCAGGGACTGTGGGAAATGGCATGCAGTGACTGAGGGTAATGGGATGCAGTGACAGGGGAATGGGGTGCAGTGACTGAGTGAAATGGGGTGCAGTGACTGAGTGAAATGGGGTGCAGTGACTGAGTGAAATGGGATGCAGTGGCTGAGTGAAATGGGATGCAGTGGCTGAGATAAATGGGATGCAGTGACTGAGTGAAATGAGATGCTGTGACTGAGTGAAATGGGATGCAGTGACTGTGTGAAATGGGATGCAGTGACTGAGTGAAATGGGATGCAGTGACTGTGGCAAATGGGATGCAGTGACTGTGTGGAAATGGAATGCACTGACTGTGTGGAAATGGAATGCAATGACTGATGAAAATTCGATGCAGTGTCTGTTTGAAATGGGATCCTGCGACTGAATTTAATGTGATGCAGTGACTGAGTGAAATGAGCTGCAGTGACTGAGTGAAATGGGATGCAGTGACTGAGGGCAATGGGATGCAGTGGCTGTGTGAACTGGGATGCAGTGGCTGTGTGAACTGGGATGCAGTGACTGCGGGAAAGGAGATGCAGTGTCTGTTTGAAATGGGATCCTGGAACTGAAGTTAATGGGATGCAGTGACTGAGGGTAATGGGTTGCAGTGACTAAGTGAAATGAGATGCAATGACTGAGGGAGATGGGATGCAGTGACTAATTGAAATGGGATGCAGTGACTGAGGGAGATGGGATGCAGTGACTGAGTGAAGTGGGATGCAGTGAATGATGGAAATGGGATGCCGTGACTGAGGGAAATGGGATGCAGTGACTGTTAAATGGGATGCAGTGACTGTGTGAAATGGGATGCAGTGACTGAGGAAAGTAGATGCAGTGACTGCAGGAAATGGGCTGCAATGACTGAGTGAAATGGGATGCCGTGACTGAGTGTAATGGGATGCCGTGACTGTGGGAAATGGGCTGCAGTGACTCAGTGAAACGTGATGCATTGACTGAGGGAAAGGAGATTCAGTGACTGTGGGAAATGGTGTGCTGTGACTGAAGGAAATGGGATGCAGTGACTTTGTGAAATGGGATGCTGTGAATGAGTGAAATGAGCTGCAGTGACTGAGTGAAATGGGATGCAGTGACTCTGTGAAATGGGATGCAGTCACTGAATGAACTGGGATGCAGTAACTGAATGAACTGGGCTGCAGTTACTGAGTGAACTCGGATGCAGTGGCTGAGTGAAGTGGGATGCAGTGACTGAGTGAACTGGGATGCAGTGACTGAGTGAACTGGGATGCAGTGACTGAGTGCACTGGGATGCAGCGACCGAGTGAAATGAGATGCAGTGACTGAGTGAAATGGGGTGCAGTGTCTGAAATGTGATGCTGTGATTGATGATCATGGGTTGCGGTGACTGAGGGAAATTGGAGGCGGTGACTGAGGGAAAGGAGATGCAGGGACTGTGGGAAATGGCATGCAGTGACTGAGGGTAATGGGATGCAGTGACAGGGGAATGGGGTGCAGTGACTGAGTGAAATGGGATGCAGTGGCTGAGTGAAATGGGATGCAGTGGCTGAGATAAATGGGATGCAGTGACTGAGATAAATGTGATGCAGTGACTGAGGGAAATGGGAGGCACTGACTGAGTGTCATGGGATGCAGTGACTGAGGGTAATGGGATGCAGTCACTGAGGGTAATGGGTTTGCAGTGACTGAGATAAATGGGATGCAGTGACTGACGGTAATGGGACACACTGACTGAGTGGACTGGGACGCAGTGGCTGAGTGAAGTGGGATACAGTGAATTAGTGAAATGAGCTGCAGTGACTCTGTGAAATGGGATGCAGTGAGTCTGTGAAATGGGATGCAGTGAGTCTGTGAAATGGGCTGCAGTGACTGAGTGAAATGGTCTGCAGTGACTGAGGGCAATGGCCTGCAGTGACTGAGGTAAATGGCCTGCAGTGACTGAGGGAAATGGGCTGCAGTGACTGAGTGAAATCGGCTGCACTGACTGAGGGAAATGGGACACACTGACTGAGTGGACTTGGGACGCAGTGGCTGAGTGAAATGGATGCGCTGTGTCAGTTAAATGGGATTCACTGTCTCCGTTAATTGGGATGCAGTGACTGACGGAAATGTGATGCAGTGACTGAGTGAAATGGGATGCAGTGACTGCTTGAAATGGGCTGCAATGACTGAGTGAAATGGGATGCCGTGACTGAGTGAAATGGGATGCCGTGACTGTGGGAAATGGGCTGCAATGACTCAGTGAAACGTGATGCATTGACTGAGGGAAAGGAGATTCAGTGACTGTGGGAAATGGTGTGCTGTGACTGAAGGAAATGGGATGCAGTGACTGAGTGAAATGGGATGCTGTGAATGAGTGAAATGAGCTGCAGTGTTTGAGTGAAATGGGATGCAGTGACTCTGTGAAATGGGATGCAGTGACTGAATGAACTGGGATGCAGTAGCTGAATGAACTGGGCTGCAGTGACTGAGTGCACTGGGATGCAGTGGCTGAGTGCACTGGGATGCAGTGGCTGAGTGAACTGGGATGCAGTGACTGACTGAACTGGGATGCAGTGACTGAGTGAAATGGGATGCTGTGAATGAGTGAAATGAGCTGCAGTGTTTGAGTGAAATGGGATGCAGTGACTCTGTGAAATGGGATGCAGTGACTGAATGAACTGGGATGCAGTAACTGAATGAACTGGGCTGCAGTGACTGAGTGCACTGGGTGCAGTGGCTGAGTGAACTGGGATGCAGTGACTGAGTGAACTGGGATGCAGTGACTGAGTGCACTGGGATGCAGTGACCGAGGGAAATGGGATACAGTGACTGAGATACATGGGTTGAAGTGACTGATGGAAATGGGGTGCAGTGACTGAGTGAAATGGGATGCAGTGGCTGAGTGAAATGGGATGCAGTGGCTGAGTGAAATGGGATGCAGTGACTGAGTGAACTGGGATGCAGTGACTGAGTGCACTGGGATGCAGCGACCGAGTGAAATGGGATGCAGTGACTGAGTGAAATGGGGTGCAGTGTCTGAAATGTGATGCTGTGATTGATGATCATGGGTTGCGGTGACTGAGGGAAATTGGAGGCGGTGACTGAGGGAAAGGAGATGCAGGGACTGTGGGAAATGGCATGCAGTGACTGAGGGTAATGGGATGCAGTGACAGGGGAATGGGGTGCAGTGACTGAGTGAAATGGGATGCAGTGGCTGAGTGAAATGGGATGCAGTGGCTGAGATAAATGGGATGCAGTGACTGAGATAAATGTGATGCAGTGACTGAGGGAAATGGGAGGCACTGACTGAGTGTCATGGGATGCAGTGACTGAGGGTAATGGGATGCAGTCACTGAGGGTAATGGGTTTGCAGTGACTGAGATAAATGGGATGCAGTGACTGACGGTAATGGGACACACTGACTGAGTGGACTGGGACGCAGTGGCTGAGTGAAGTGGGATACAGTGAATTAGTGAAATGAGCTGCAGTGACTCTGTGAAATGGGATGCAGTGAGTCTGTGAAATGGGATGCAGTGAGTCTGTGAAATGGGCTGCAGTGACTGAGTGAAATGGTCTGCAGTGACTGAGGGCAATGGCCTGCAGTGACTGAGGTAAATGGCCTGCAGTGACTGAGGGAAATGGGCTGCAGTGACTGAGTGAAATCGGCTGCACTGACTGAGGGAAATGGGACACACTGACTGAGTGGACTTGGGACGCAGTGGCTGAGTGAAATGGATGCGCTGTGTCAGTTAAATGGGATTCACTGTCTCCGTTAATTGGGATGCAGTGACTGACGGAAATGTGATGCAGTGACTGAGTGAAATGGGATGCAGTGACTGCTTGAAATGGGCTGCAATGACTGAGTGAAATGGGATGCCGTGACTGAGTGAAATGGGATGCCGTGACTGTGGGAAATGGGCTGCAATGACTCAGTGAAACGTGATGCATTGACTGAGGGAAAGGAGATTCAGTGACTGTGGGAAATGGTGTGCTGTGACTGAAGGAAATGGGATGCAGTGACTGAGTGAAATGGGATGCTGTGAATGAGTGAAATGAGCTGCAGTGTTTGAGTGAAATGGGATGCAGTGACTCTGTGAAATGGGATGCAGTGACTGAATGAACTGGGATGCAGTAACTGAATGAACTGGGCTGCAGTGACTGAGTGCACTGGGATGCAGTGGCTGAGTGCACTGGGATGCAGTGGCTGAGTGAACTGGGATGCAGTGACTGACTGAACTGGGATGCAGTGACTGAGTGAAATGGGATGCTGTGAATGAGTGAAATGAGCTGCAGTGTTTGAGTGAAATGGGATGCAGTGACTCTGTGAAATGGGATGCAGTGACTGAATGAACTGGGATGCAGTAACTGAATGAACTGGGCTGCAGTGACTGAGTGCACTGGGTGCAGTGGCTGAGTGAACTGGGATGCAGTGACTGAGTGAACTGGGATGCAGTGACTGAGTGCACTGGGATGCAGTGACCGAGGGAAATGGGATACAGTGACTGAGATACATGGGTTGAAGTGACTGATGGAAATGGGGTGCAGTGACTGAGTGAAATGGGATGCAGTGGCTGAGTGAAATGGGATGCAGTGGCTGAGTGAAATGGGATGCAGTGGCTGAGATAAATGGGATGCAGTGACTGAGTGAAATGGGATGCAGTGACTGAGTGAAATGTGACGCATTGACTGAGGGAAAGGAGATTCAGTGACTGTGGGAAATGGGAGGCAGTGACTGAGGGGAATGGGATGCAGTGGCTGAGTGAAATGGGATGCAGTGACTGATTGGAATGGGATGCAGTGTCTGAAATGTGATGCTGTGATTGATGGTCATGGGTTGCGGTGACTGAGGGAAATTGGATGCGGTGACTGAGGGAAATGGGATGCAGTGACTGAGGGTAATGGGATGCAGTGACAGGGGAATGGGGTGCAGTGACTGAGTGAAATGGGGTGCAGTGACTGAGTGAAATGGGATGCAGTGACTGTGGCAAATGGGATGCACTGACTGTGTGGAAATGGAATGCAGTGACTGTTTGGAAATGGAATGCAATGACTGATGAAAATTCGATGCAGTGTCTGTTTGAAATGGGATCCTGCGACTGAAGTTAATGTGATGCAGTGACTGAGGGCAATGGGATGCAGTGACTGAGTGAAATGGGATGCAGTGGCTGTGTGAAATGGGATGCAGTGACTGAGGGCAATGGGATGCAGTGGCTGTGTGAACTGGGATGCAGTGGCTGTGTGAACTGGGATGCAGTGACTGCGGGAAAGGAGATGCAGTGTCTGTTTGAAATGGGATCCTGGAACTGAAGTTAATGGGATGCAGTGACTGAGGGTAATGGGTTGCAGTGACTAAGTGAAATGAGATGCAATGACTGAGGGAGATGGGATGCAGTGACTAAGTGAAATGGGATGCAGTGACTGAGGGAGATGGGATGCAGTGACTGAGTGAAGTGGGATGCAGTGAATGATGGAAATGGGATGCAGTGACTGAGGGAAATGGGATGCAGTGACTGTTAAATGGGGTGCAGTGACTGAGGGAAATGGGATACAGTGACTGAGATACATAGGTTGCAGTGACTGATGGAAATGGGATGCAGTGACTGAGTGAAATGGGATGCAGTGACTCAGTGAAATGTGACGTATTGAGTGAGGGAAAGGAGATTCAGTGACTGTGGGAAATGGGTGGCAGTGACTGAGGGGAATGGGATGCAGTGGCTGAGTGAAATGGGATGCAGTGACTGATTGGAATGGGATGCAGTGTCTGAAATGTGATGCTGTGATTGATGGTCATGGGTTGCGGTGACTGAGGGAAATTGGATGCGGTGACTGAGGGAAGTGGCATGCAGTGACTGAGGGTAATGGGATGCAGTGACAGGGGAATGGGGTGCAGTGACTGAGTGAAATGGGGTGCAGTGACTGAGTGAAATGGGGTGCAGTGACTGAGTGAATTGGGATGCAGTGGCTGAGTGAAATGGGATGCAGTGGCTGAGACAAGTGGGATGCAGTGACTGAGATAAATGAGATGCAGTGACTGAGTGAAATGGGATGCAGTGACTGAGTGAAATGGGGTGCAGTGACAGAGTGAAATGGGATGCAGTGACTGAGTGAAATGGGATGCAGTGACTGTGGCAAATGGGATGCACTGACTGTGTGGAAATGGAATGCACTGACTGTGTGGAAATGGAATGCAATGACTGATGAAAATTCGATGCAGTGTCTGTTTGAAATGGGATCCTGCGACTGAAGTTAATGTGATGCAGTGACTGAGTGAAATGAGCTGCAGTGACTGAGTGAAATGGGATGCAGTGACTGAGGGCAATGGGATGCAGTGACTGAGTGAAATGGGATGCAGTGGCTGTGTGAAATGGGATGCAGTGACTGAGGGCAATGGGATGCAGTGGCTGTGTGAACTGGGATGCAGTGGCTGTGTGAACTGGGATGCAGTGACTGCGGGAAAGGAGATGCAGTGTCTGTTTGAAATGGGATCCTGGAACTGAAGTTAATGGGATGCAGTGACTGAGGGTAATGGGTTGCAGTGACTAAGTGAAATGAGATGCAATGACTGAGGGAGATGGGATGCAGTGACTAATTGAAATGGGATGCAGTGACTGAGGGAGATGGGATGCAGTGACTGAGTGAAGTGGGATGCAGTGAATGATGGAAATGGGATGCAGTGACTGAGGGAAATGGGATGCAGTGACTGTTAAATGGGATGCAGTGACTGTGTGAAATGGGATGCAGTGACTGAGGAAAGTAGATGCAGTGACTGCAGGAAATGGGCTGCAATGACTGAGTGAAATGGGATGCCGTGACTGAGTGAAATGGGATGCCGTGACTGTGGGAAATGGGCTGCAGTGACTCAGTGAAACGTGATGCATTGACTGAGGGAAAGGAGATTCAGTGACTGTGGGAAATGGTGTGCTGTGACTGAAGGAAATGGGATGCAGTGACTGAGTGAAATGGGATGCTGTGAATGAGTGAAATGAGCTGCAGTGACTGAGTGAAATGGGATGCAGTGACTCTGTGAAATGGGATGCAGCAACTGAATGAACTGGGCTGCAGTGACTGAGTGAACTGGGATGCAGTGGCTGAGTGAACTGGGATGCAGTGACTGAGTGAACTGGGATGCAGTGACTGAGTGAACTGGGATGCAGTGACTGAGTGAACTGGGATGCAGTGACTGAGTGCTCTGGGATGCAGCGCCGAGTGAAATGGGATGCAGTGACTGAGTGAAATGGGGTCCAGTGTCTGAAATGTGATGCTGTGATTGATGATCATGGGTTGCGGTGACTGAGGGAAATTGGATGCGGTGACAGGGGAATGGGGTGCAGTGACTGAGTGAAATGGGGTGCAGTGACTGAGTGAAATGGGATGCAGTGGCTGAGATAAATGGGATGCAGAGACTGAGGGAGATGGGATGCAGTGAATGATGGAAATGGGATGCAGTGACTGTGGGAAATGGGATGCAGTCACTGATGGAAATGTGACGCAGTGACTGAGGGAAAGGAGACGCCGTGAATGATGGAAGTGGGATGCAGTGACTGATGGAAGTGGGATGCTGTGACTGAGGGAGATGGGTTGCAATGACTGAGAGAACTGGGATGCAGTGAATGATGGAAATGGGATGCAGTGACTGAGGGGAATGGGATGCAGTGACTGAGGGTAATGGGTTGCAGTGACTGAGGGTAATGGGTTGCAGTGACTGAGGAAACGAGATGCAGTGACTGTGGAAACAGAATGATGTGATTGAGGGGAATGGGATGCAGTGACTGAGGGGAATGGGATGCAGTGACTGAGGGGAATGGGATGCAGTGACTGAGGCTAATGGGATGCAGTGACTGAGTGAAATGGATGCACTGTCTGAGTTGAATGGGATTCACTGTGTCCAGTAAATGGGAGGCTGCGACTGAAATTAATGGGATGCAGTGACTGAGGGAAATGGGATGCAGTGACTGAGTGAAATGGGATGCAGTGACTGAATGAAATGGGATGCAGTGACTGAGGGAAATGGGATGCAGTCACTGATGGACATGGGACGCAGTGACTGAGGGAAAAGAGACGCCGTGACTGATGGAAGTGGGATGCAGTGACTGATGGAAGTAGCATGCTGTGACTGAGTGAAATGGGATGCAGAGATTGAGGGAGATGGGATGCATTGAATGATGTAAATGGGATGCAGTGACTGTGGGAAATGGGATGCAGTCACTGATGGAAATGTGACGCAGTGACTGAGGGAAAGGAGATGCCGTGAATGATGGAAGTGTGATGCAGTGACTGATGGAAGTCGGATGCAGTGACTGAGGGAGATGGAATGCAGTGACTGAGTGATGTGGGATGCAGTGAATGATGGAAATGGGATGCAGTATCTGAGTGAAATGGGATGCAGTGACTGAGTGAAATGGGATGCAGTGACTGAGTGAAATGGGATGCAGTGACTGTGGCAAATGGGATGCAGTGACTGTGTGGAAATGGAATGCACTGACTGATGAAAATTCGATGCAGTGTCTGTTTGAAATGGGATCCTGCGACTGAAGTTAATGGGATGCAGTGACTGAGTGAAATGAGCTGCAGTGACTGAGTGAAATGGGATGCAGTGACTGAGGGCAATGGGATGCAGTGACTGAGTGAAATGGGATGCAGTGGCTGTGTGAAATGGGATGCAGTGACTGAGGGCAATGGGATGCAGTGGCTGTGTGAACTGGGATGCAGTGGCTGTGTGAACTGGGATGCAGAGACTGCGGGAAAGGAGATGCAGTGTCTGTTTGAAATGGGATCCTGGAACTGAAGTTAATGGGATGCAGTGACTGAGGGTAATGGATTGCAGTGGCTGAGGGTAATGGGATGCAGTGACCGAGGGTAATGGGATGCAATGACTGTGGGTAATGGGATACAGTGAATGCGTGAAATGGGATGCAGTGACTGAGGGAAATGGGATGCAGTGACTGATGTTAATGGGATGCAGTGACTGATGTTAATGGGATGCAGTGTCTCAGTGAAATGGGATGCTGTGACTGAGTAAAATGGGATGCAGTGACTGAGTGAAATGGTATGCAGTGACTGAGTGAAATGGTATGCAGTGTCTGAGTACGTTGGGATGCAGTGTCTGAGGGCAATGGGATGCAGTGACTCTGTGAAATGGGATGCAGTGAATGAGTGAAATGAGCTGCAGTGACTGAGTGAAATGGGATGCAGTGACTCTGTGAAATGGGATGCAGTGACTGACTGAACTGGGATGCAGTAACTGAATGAACTGGGCTGCAGTGACTGAGTGCACTGGGATGCAGTGGCTGAGTGAACTGGGATGCAGTGACTGAGTGAACTGGGATGCAGTGACTGAGTGAACTGGGATGCAGTGACTGAGTGCACTGGGATGCAGTGACCAAGTGAAATGGTATGCAGTGACTGAGTGAAATGGGGTGCAGTGTCTGAAATGTGATGCTGTGATTGATGATCATGGGTTGCGGTGACTGAGGGAAATTGGATGCGGTGACTGAGGGAAAGGAGATGCAGGGACTGTGGGAAATGGCATGCAGTGACTGAGGGTAATGGGATGCAGTGACAGGGGAATGGGGTGCAGTGACTGAGTGAAATGGGGTGCAGTGACTGAGTGAAATGGGATGCAGTGGCTGAGTGAAATGGGATGCAGTGACTGAGTGAAATGGGATGCAGTGACTGAGTGAAATGTGATGCAGTGACTGAGTGAAATGTGATGCAGTGACTGAGTGAAATGTGATGCAGTGACTGAGGGAAATGGGAGGCACTGACTGAGTGTCATGGGATGCAGTGACTGAGGGTAATGGGATGCAGTCACTGAGGGTAATGGGTTTGCAGTGACTGAGATAAATGGGATGCAGTGACTGACGGTAATGGGACACACTGACTGAGTGGACTGGGACGCAGTGGCTGAGTGAAGTGGGATACAGTGAATTAGTGAAATGAGCTGCAGTGAGTCTGTGAAATGGGATGCAGTGAGTCTGTGAAATGGGATGCAGTGAGTCTGTGAAATGGGCTGCAGTGACTGAGTGAAATGGTCTGCAGTGACTGAGTGAAATGATCAGCAGTGACTGAGGGCAATGGCCTGCAGTGACTGAGGTAAATGGCCTGCAGTGACTGAGGGAAATGGGATGCAGTGACTGAGGGCAATGGGATGCAATGACTGAGGGCAATGGGATGCAGTGACTGAGGGCAATGGGATGCAGTGGCTGAGGGAAATGGGATGTAGTGGCTGTGTGAAATGGGATACAGTGGCTGTGTGAACTGGGATGCAGTGGCTGTGTGAATTGAGATTCAGTGACTGCGGGAAAGGAGATGCAGTGTCTGTTTGAAATGGGATGCAGTGACTGAGGGCAACGGGATGCAGTGACTGTGGGAAGTGGGATGCAGTGACTGAGGGTAATGTGATGCAGTGACTGAGGGTAATGAGATGCAGTGACTGAGGGAAATGGGATGCAGTGACTGATGGACATGGGATGCAGTGACTGAGGGAAAGGAGACGCCGTGAATGATGGAAGTGGGATGCAGTGACTGATGGAAGTGGGATGCAGTGACTGATGGAAGTGGGATGCACTGACTGAGGGAAATGGGATGCAGTGACTGAGGGAAATGGGATGCAGTGACTGAGGGAAATGGGATGCAGTGACTGTTAAATGGGACGTAGTGACTGAGTGAAATAGGATGCAGTAACTGAGGAAAGTAGATGCAGTGACTGAAGGAAATGGGATGCAGTGACTGTTAAATGGGATGCAGTGACTGATGGAAATGGGATGCAGTGACTGAGATAAATGGGATGCAGTGACTGAGGGAAATGAGATGCACTGACTGCGTGAAATGGGATGCTGTGACTGCTGGTAATGGGATGAAGTGACTGAGGGCAATGGGATGCAGTGACTGTGGGAAATGGGATGCAGTGACTGTGGGAATTGGGATACAGTGACTGAGGGTAATGTGATGCAGTGAATGAGGGATAGGAGATGCAGTGACTGAGGAAAGGAGATGCAGTGACTGAGGGAAATGGGATGCAGTGACTGAGGGAAATGGAATGCAGTGACTGAGGGAAATGGGATGCAGTGACTGAGTGAAATGGGATGCAGTGACTGTTAAATGGGATGCAGTGACTGAGGAAAGTAGATGCAGTGACTGAGGGAAAGGAGACGCCGTGACTGATGGAAGTGGGATGCAGTGACTGATGGAAGTGGGATGCTGTGACTGAGTGAAATGGGATGCAGAGACTGTCGGAGATGGGATGCATTGAATGATGGAAATGGGATGCAGTGACTGTGGGAAATGGGATGCAGTCACTGATAGAAATGTGACGCAGTGACTGAGGGAAAGGAGACGCCGTGAATGATGGAAGTGGGATGCAGTGACTGATGGAAGTAGGATGCAGTGACTGAGGGAGATGGGATGCAGTGACTGAGTGAAGTGGGATGCAGTGGATGATGGAAATGGGATGCAGTGACTGAGGGGAATGGGATGCAGTGACTGAGGGTAATGGAATGCAGTGACTGAGGGGAATGGAATGCAGTGACTGAGGGTAATGGGATGCAGTGACTGAGGGAAATGGGATGCTGTGTCTGAGTGAAATGAGCTGCAGTGACTGAGTGAAATGAGCTGCAGCGAATGAGTGAAATGGGATGCAGTGGCTGTGCGAAATGGGATGCAGTGGCTGTGCGAAATGGGATGCAATGACTGAGGGAAAGGAGATGCAGTGTCTGTTTGAAATGGGATGCAGTGACTGAGGGCAATGGGATGCAGTGACTGAGGGTAATGGGATGCAGTGACTGTGGGAAGTGGGATGCAGTGACTGAGGGTAATGTGATGCAGTGACTGAGGGTAACGCGATGCAGTGACTGTGGGTAATGGGATGCAGTGAAAGAGGGATAGGAGATGCAGTGACTGAGTGAAATGGGATGCAGTGACTGAGGGCAATGGGATGCAGTGACTAAGTGAAATGGGATGCAGTGACTGAGGGAGATGGGATGCAGTGACTGAGTGAAGTGGGATGCAGTAAATGATGGAAATGGGATGCAGTGACTGAGGGAAATGGGATGCAGTGACTGTTAAATGGGATGCAGTGACTGAGTGAAATGGGATGCAGTGACTGAGGAAAGTAGATGCAGTGACTTTGGGAAATGGGATGCAGTGACTGAGGGAAATGGGATGCACTGACTGTGGGGAATGGGATGCAGTGAATGAGGGAAATGGGATTCAGTGATTGAGATGAATGGGATGCAGTGACTGATGGAAATTTGATGCTGTGACTGAGGGTAATGGGTTGTAGTCACTGAGTGAAATGCGATGCTGTGACTGAGTGAAATGAGCTGCAGTGAATGAGTGAAATGGGATGCAGTGGCCGTGAAAAACGGGATGCAGTGGCTGTGTGAAATGGGATGAAGTGACTGAGGGAAAGGAGATGCAGTGTCTGTTTGAAATGGGATCCTGCGACTGAAGTTCATGGGATGCAGTGGCAGGGTAATGGGATGCAGTGGCTGAGGGTAATGGAATGCAATGACTGAGTGAAATGGATGCACTGTCTGAGTTAAATGGGATTCACTCTGTCCGTTAAATGGGATGCAGTGACTGTTAAATGGGATGCAGTGACTGATGGAAATGGGATGCAGTGACTGAGATAAATGGGATGCAGTGACTGAGGGAAATGAGATGCACTGACTGCGTGAAATGGGATGCTGTGACTGCTGGTAATGGGATGAAGTGACTGAGGGCAATGGGATGCAGTGACTGTGGGAAATGGGATGCAGTGACTGTGGGAATTGGGATACAGTGACTGAGGGTAATGTGATGCAGTGAATGAGGGATAGGAGATGCAGTGACTGAGGAAAGGAGATGCAGTGACTGAGGGAAATGGGATGCAGTGACTGAGGGAAATGGAATGCAGTGACTGAGGGAAATGGGATGCAGTGACTGAGTGAAATGGGATGCAGTGACTGTTAAATGGGATGCAGTGACTGAGGAAAGTAGATGCAGTGACTGAGGGAAAGGAGACGCCGTGACTGATGGAAGTGGGATGCAGTGACTGATGGAAGTGGGATGCTGTGACTGAGTGAAATGGGATGCAGAGACTGTCGGAGATGGGATGCATTGAATGATGGAAATGGGATGCAGTGACTGTGGGAAATGGGATGCAGTCACTGATAGAAATGTGACGCAGTGACTGAGGGAAAGGAGACGCCGTGAATGATGGAAGTGGGATGCAGTGACTGATGGAAGTAGGATGCAGTGACTGAGGGAGATGGGATGCAGTGACTGAGTGAAGTGGGATGCAGTGGATGATGGAAATGGGATGCAGTGACTGAGGGGAATGGGATGCAGTGACTGAGGGTAATGGAATGCAGTGACTGAGGGGAATGGAATGCAGTGACTGAGGGTAATGGGATGCAGTGACTGAGGGAAATGGGATGCTGTGTCTGAGTGAAATGAGCTGCAGTGACTGAGTGAAATGAGCTGCAGCGAATGAGTGAAATGGGATGCAGTGGCTGTGCGAAATGGGATGCAGTGGCTGTGCGAAATGGGATGCAATGACTGAGGGAAAGGAGACGCAGTGTCTGTTTGAAATGGGATGCAGTGACTGAGGGCAATGGGATGCAGTGACTGAGGGTAATGGGATGCAGTGACTGTGGGAAGTGGGATGCAGTGAAAGAGGGATAGGAGATGCAGTGACTGAGGGTAACGCGATGCAGTGACTGTGGGTAATGGGATGCAGTGAAAGAGGGATAGGAGATGCAGTGACTGAGTGAAATGGGATGCAGTGACTGAGGGCAATGGGATGCAGTGACTAAGTGAAATGGGATGCAGTGACTGAGGGAGATGGGATGCAGTGACTGAGTGAAGTGGGATGCAGTAAATGATGGAAATGGGATGCAGTGACTGAGGGAAATGGGATGCAGTGACTGTTAAATGGGATGCAGTGACTGAGTGAAATGGGATGCAGTGACTGAGGAAAGTAGATGCAGTGACTTTGGGAAATGGGATGCAGTGACTGAGGGAAATGGGATGCACTGACTGTGGGGAATGGGATGCAGTGAATGAGGGAAATGGGATTCAGTGATTGAGATGAATGGGATGCAGTGACTGATGGAAATTTGATGCTGTGACTGAGGGTAATGGGTTGTAGTCACTGAGTGAAATGCGATGCTGTGACTGAGTGAAATGAGCTGCAGTGAATGAGTGAAATGGGATGCAGTGGCCGTGAAAAACGGGATGCAGTGGCTGTGTGAAATGGGATGAAGTGACTGAGGGAAAGGAGATGCAGTGTCTGTTTGAAATGGGATCCTGCGACTGAAGTTCATGGGATGCAGTGGCAGGGTAATGGGATGCAGTGGCTGAGGGTAATGGAATGCAATGACTGAGTGAAATGGATGCACTGTCTGAGTTAAATGGGATTCACTCTGTCCGTTAAATGGGATGCAGTGACTGAGTGAAATGGGATGCAGTGACTGAATGAAATGGGATGCAGTGACTGAGGGCAATGGGATGCAGTGACTGAGGGCAATGGGATGCAGTGACTGAGTGAAATGGGATGCAGTGACTGAGGGCAATGGGATGCAGTGACTGAGGGCATTGGGATGCAGTGACTGAGGGCAATGGGATGCAGTGGCTGTGTGAAATGGGATGCATTGACTGTGTGAACTGGGATGCAGTGGCTGTGTGAACTGAGATGCAGTGACTGCGGGAAAGGAGATGCAGTGTCTGTTTGAAATGGGATGCAGTGACTGAGGGCAATGGGATGCAGTGACTAAGGGCAAGGTGATGCTATGACTGCGTGCAATGGGATGCAGACACTGAGGGGAATGGGGTTCAGTGGCTGAGGGAAATGGGGTTCAGTGACTGAGGGAAATGGGATGCAGTGACTGAGGGCAATGGGATGCAGTGACTGAGGGCAATGGGATGCAGTGACTGAGGGCAATGGGATGCAGTGGCTGTGTGAAATGGGATGCATTGACTGTGTGAACTGGGATGCAGTGGCTGTGTGAACTGAGATGCAGTGACTGCGGGAAAGGAGATGCAGTGTCTGTTTGAAATGGGATGCAGTGACTGAGGGCAATGGGATGCAGTGACTAAGGGCAATGTGATGCTATGACTGCGTGCAATGGGATGCAGACACTGAGGGGAATGGGGTTCAGTGGCTGAGGGAAATGGGGTTCAGTGACTGAGGGAAATGGGATGCAGTGACTGAGGGAAATGGGATGCTCTGACTGAGGGTAATGGGATGCTCTGACTGAGGGTAATGGGATGAAGTGAGTGACGCTAATGGGATGCAGTGACTCTGTGAAATGGGCTGCACTGACTCTTTGAAATGCGATGCATTGACTGAGTGTAATGGGATGCAGTGACTGAGTGAAATGGGATGCAGTGACTGAGTGTAATGGGGTGCAGTGACTGAGGGTAATGGGATGCAGTGACTGAGGGAAAGGAGATGCAGTGACTGTGGGAAATGGCATGCAGTGACTGAGGGTAATCGGATGCAGTGACTAAGTGAAATGGGGTGCAGTGGCTGAGTGAAATGGGATGCAGTGGTTGAGTGAAATGGGATGCAGTGGCTGAGTGAAATGGGATGCCGTGGCTGAGGGAAAGGAGATTCAGTGACTGTGGGAAATGGGGTGCAGTGACTGAGGGGAATGCGATGCAGTGACTGAGGGGAATGCGATGCAGTGACTGATGGAAATGGGATGCAGTGACTGTTAAATGGGATGCAGTGACTGATGGAAATGGGATGCAGTGACTGAGATAAATGGGATGCAGTGACTGAGGGAAATGAGATGCACTGACTGCGTGAAATGGGATGCTGTGTCTGCCGGTAATGGGATGCAGTGACTGAGGGCAATGGGATGCAGTGACTGTGGGAAATGGGTTGCAGTGACTGTGGGAAATGGGATGCAGTGACTGAGGATAATGTGATGCAGTGACTGAGGGTAACGCGATGCAGTGACTGTGGGTAATGGGATGCAGTGAATGAGGGATAGGAGATGCAGTGACTGAGGAAAGGAGATGCAGTGACTGAGGGAAATGGGATGCAGTGACTGAGGGAAATGGGATGCAGTGACTGAGTGAAATGGGATGCAGTGACTGAGTGAAATGGGATGCAGTGACTGTTAAATGGGATGCAGTGACTGAGGAAAGTAGATGCAGTGACTGAGGGAAAGGAGACGCCGTGACTGATGGAAGTGGGATGCAGTGACTGATGGAAGTGGGATGCTGTGACTGAGTGAAATGGGATGCAGAGACTGAGGGAGATGGGATGCATTGAATGATGGAAATGGGATGCAGTGACTGTGGGAAATGGGATGCAGTCACTGATGGAAATGTGACGCAGTGTCTGAGGGAAAGGAGATGCCGTGAATGATGGAAGTGGGATGCAGTGACTGATGGAAGTGGGATGCAGTGACTGAGGGAGATGGGAAGTAGTGACTGAGTGAAGTGGGATGCAGTGGATGATGGAAATGGGATGCAGTGACTGAGGGGAATGGGATGCAGTGACTGAGGGTAATGGGATGCAGTGACTGAGGGTAATGGGATGCAGTGACTGAGGGAAATGGGATGCTGTGTCTGAGTGAAATGAGCTGCAGTGACTGAGTGAAATGAGCTGCAGCGAATGAGTGAAATGGGATGCAGTGGCTGTGCGAAATGGGATGCAATGACTGAGGGAAAGGAGATGTAGTGTCTGTTTGAAATGAGATGCAGTGACTGAGGGCAATGGGATGCAGTGACTGAGGGTAATGGGATGGAGTGACTGAGGGAAATGGGATGCTTTGTCTGAGTGAAATGGGATGCAGTGGCTGTGTGAAATGGGATGCAGTGGCTGTGTGAACTGGGATGCAGTGACTGAGGGAAAGGAGATGCAGTGTTTGTTTGAAATGGGATCCTGCGACTGAAATTAATTGGATGCAGTGACTAAGGGAAATGGGATGCAGTGACTGAGCGTAATGGGATGCAGTGACTGAGGGAAATGGGACGCAGTGACTGATGTTAATGGGATGCAATGTCTCAGTGAAATGGGATGCTGTGACTGAGTGAAATGGGATGCAGTGACTGAGGGCAATGGGATGCAGTGACTGAGGGCAATGGGATGCAGTGACTGAGTGCAATGGGATGCAGTGACTGAGGGGAATGGGATGCAGTGACTGAAGGAAATGGGATGCAGTGACTCTGTGAAATGGGATACAGTGACTGTTAAATGGGATGGAGTGACTGACTGAAATGGGATGCAGTGACTGAGGAAAGTAGATGCAGTGACAGAGGAAAGGAGATGCAGTGACTGAGAGAAATGGGATGCACTGACTGAGGGAAATGGGATGCACTGACTTAGGAAAATGGGATGCAGTGACTGAGTGAAATGGGATGCAGTGACTGAGTGAAATGGGATGCTGCGACTGAAGTTAATGGGATGCGCTGACTGTGAGGAATGGGATGCGGTGACTGATGGAAATGGGATGCTGTGACTGAGGGTAATGGGATGCAGTCACTGAGGGTAATGGGATGCAGTCACTGAGTGAAATGGGATGCAGTGACTGAGTGAAATGAGCTGCAGTGAATGCGTGAAATGGGATGCAGTGGCTGTGTGAAATGGGATGCAGTGACTGAGGGAAAGGAGATGCAGTGCCTGTTTGAAATGGGATCCTGCGACTGAAGTTCATGGGTTGCAGTGACAGGGTAATGCGTTGCAATGACTGAGTGAAATGGGATGCAGTGACTGAGGGCAATGGGATGCAATGACTGAGGGCAATGGGATGCAGTGACTGAGGGCAATGGGATGCAGTGGCTGAGGGAAATGGGATGTAGTGGCTGTGTGAAATGGGATACAGTGGCTGTGTGAACTGGGATGCAGTGGCTGTGTGAATTGAGATTCAGTGACTGCGGGAAAGGAGATGCAGTGTCTGTTTGAAATGGGATGCAGTGACTGAGGGCAACGGGATGCAGTGACTGTGGGAAGTGGGATGCAGTGACTGAGGGTAATGTGATGCAGTGACTGAGGGTAATGAGATGCAGTGACTGAGGGAAATGGGATGCAGTGACTGATGGACATGGGATGCAGTGACTGAGGGAAAGGAGACGCCGTGAATGATGGAAGTGGGATGCAGTGACTGATGGAAGTAGGATGCTGTGACTGAGGGAGATGGGATGCAGTGACTGAGTGAAGTGGGATGCACTGAATGATGGAAATGGGATGCAGTGACTGAGGGAAATGGGATGCAGTGACTGAGGGAAATGGGATGCAGTGACTGTTAAATGGGACGTAGTGACTGAGTGAAATGGGATGCAGTAACTGAGGAAGTAGATGCAGTGACTGAGGGAAATGGGATGCAGTGAGTGAGGGAAATGGGATGCACTGACTGTGGGGAATGGGATGCAGTGACTGATGGAATTGGGATGCAGTGAATGAGGGAAATGGGATGCTGTGACTGAGGGTAATGGGTTGCAGTCACTGAGTGAAATGGGATGCTGTGACTGAGTGAAATGGGATGCAGTGACTGAGTGAAATGGGATGCAGTGACTGAGGGCAATGGGATGCAGTGACTGAGGGTAATGGGATGCAGTGACTGTGGGCAATAGGATGCAGTGACTGTGGGCAATGGGATGCAGTGACTGAGGGCAATGGGATGCAGTGACTGAGGGCAATGGGATGCACTGGCTGTGTGAACCTGGATACAGTGGCTGTGTGAACTGAGATGCAGTGACTGCGGGAAAAGAGATGCAGTATCTGTTTGAAATGGGATGCAGTGACTGAGGGCAATGGGATGCCGTGACTGAGGGGAAGTGGGGTTCAGTGACTGAGGGAAGTGGGGTTCAGTGACTGAGGGAAATGGGGTTCAGTGACTGAGGGAAATGGGATGCAGTGACTGAGGGAAATGGGATGCTCTGACTGAGGGTAATGGGATGCTCTGACTGAGGGTAATTGGATGAAGTGACTGAGGGTAATGGGATGCTCTGACTGAGGGTAATTGGATGAAGTGACTGAGGGTAATGGGATGAAGTGAGTCACGCTAATGGGATGCAGTGACTCTGTGAAATTGGCTGCACTGACTCTTTGAAATGCGATGCATTGACTGAGCGTAATGGGATGCACTGACTGAGTGAAATGGGATGCAGTGAATGAGTGAAATGAGCTGCAGTGACTGAGGGTAATGGGATGCAGTGACTGAGGGTAATGGGATGCAGTGGCTGTGTGAAATGGGATGCAGTGACTGAGGGTAATGGGATGCAGTGGCTGTGTGAACTGGGATGCAGTGGCTGTGTGAACTGGGATGCAGAGACTGCGGGAAAGGAGATGCAGTGTCTGTTTGAAATGGGATCCTGGAACTGAAGTTAATGGGATGCAGTGACTGAGGGTAATGGATTGCAGTGGCTGAGGGTAATGGGATGCAGTGACTGAGTGAAATGAGCTGCAGCGAATGAGTGAAATGGGATGCAGTGGCTGTGCGAAATGGGATGCAGTGGCTGTGCGAAATGGGATGCAATGACTGAGGGAAAGGAGACGCAGTGTCTGTTTGAAATGGGATGCAGTGACTGAGGGCAATGGGATGCAGTGACTGAGGGTAATGGGATGCAGTGACTGTGGGAAGTGGGATGCAGTGAAAGAGGGATAGGAGATGCAGTGACTGAGGGTAACGCGATGCAGTGACTGTGGGTAATGGGATGCAGTGAAAGAGGGATAGGAGATGCAGTGACTGAGTGAAATGGGATGCAGTGACTGAGGGCAATGGGATGCAGTGACTAAGTGAAATGGGATGCAGTGACTGAGGGAGATGGGATGCAGTGACTGAGTGAAGTGGGATGCAGTAAATGATGGAAATGGGATGCAGTGACTGAGGGAAATGGGATGCAGTGACTGTTAAATGGGATGCAGTGACTGAGTGAAATGGGATGCAGTGACTGAGGAAAGTAGATGCAGTGACTTTGGGAAATGGGATGCAGTGACTGAGGGAAATGGGATGCACTGACTGTGGGGAATGGGATGCAGTGAATGAGGGAAATGGGATTCAGTGATTGAGATGAATGGGATGCAGTGACTGATGGAAATTTGATGCTGTGACTGAGGGTAATGGGTTGTAGTCACTGAGTGAAATGCGATGCTGTGACTGAGTGAAATGAGCTGCAGTGAATGAGTGAAATGGGATGCAGTGGCCGTGAAAAACGGGATGCAGTGGCTGTGTGAAATGGGATGAAGTGACTGAGGGAAAGGAGATGCAGTGTCTGTTTGAAATGGGATCCTGCGACTGAAGTTCATGGGATGCAGTGGCAGGGTAATGGGATGCAGTGGCTGAGGGTAATGGAATGCAATGACTGAGTGAAATGGATGCACTGTCTGAGTTAAATGGGATTCACTCTGTCCGTTAAATGGGATGCAGTGACTGAGTGAAATGGGATGCAGTGACTGAATGAAATGGGATGCAGTGACTGAGGGCAATGGGATGCAGTGACTGAGGGCAATGGGATGCAGTGACTGAGTGAAATGGGATGCAGTGACTGAGGGCAATGGGATGCAGTGACTGAGGGCATTGGGATGCAGTGACTGAGGGCAATGGGATGCAGTGGCTGTGTGAAATGGGATGCATTGACTGTGTGAACTGGGATGCAGTGGCTGTGTGAACTGAGATGCAGTGACTGCGGGAAAGGAGATGCAGTGTCTGTTTGAAATGGGATGCAGTGACTGAGGGCAATGGGATGCAGTGACTAAGGGCAAGGTGATGCTATGACTGCGTGCAATGGGATGCAGACACTGAGGGGAATGGGGTTCAGTGGCTGAGGGAAATGGGGTTCAGTGACTGAGGGAAATGGGATGCAGTGACTGAGGGCAATGGGATGCAGTGACTGAGGGCAATGGGATGCAGTGGCTGTGTGAAATGGGATGCATTGACTGTGTGAACTGGGATGCAGTGGCTGTGTGAACTGAGATGCAGTGACTGCGGGAAAGGAGATGCAGTGTCTGTTTGAAATGGGATGCAGTGACTGAGGGCAATGGGATGCAGTGACTAAGGGCAATGTGATGCTATGACTGCGTGCAATGGGATGCAGACACTGAGGGGAATGGGGTTCAGTGGCTGAGGGAAATGGGGTTCAGTGACTGAGGGAAATGGGATGCAGTGACTGAGGGAAATGGGATGCTCTGACTGAGGGTAATGGGATGCTCTGACTGAGGGTAATGGGATGAAGTGAGTGACGCTAATGGGATGCAGTGACTCTGTGAAATGGGCTGCACTGACTCTTTGAAATGCGATGCATTGACTGAGTGTAATGGGATGCAGTGACTGAGTGAAATGGGATGCAGTGACTGAGTGTAATGGGGTGCAGTGACTGAGGGTAATGGGATGCAGTGACTGAGGGAAAGGAGATGCAGTGACTGTGGGAAATGGCATGCAGTGACTGAGGGTAATCGGATGCAGTGACTAAGTGAAATGGGGTGCAGTGGCTGAGTGAAATGGGATGCAGTGGTTGAGTGAAATGGGATGCAGTGGCTGAGTGAAATGGGATGCCGTGGCTGAGGGAAAGGAGATTCAGTGACTGTGGGAAATGGGGTGCAGTGACTGAGGGGAATGCGATGCAGTGACTGAGGGGAATGCGATGCAGTGACTGATGGAAATGGGATGCAGTGACTGTTAAATGGGATGCAGTGACTGATGGAAATGGGATGCAGTGACTGAGATAAATGGGATGCAGTGACTGAGGGAAATGAGATGCACTGACTGCGTGAAATGGGATGCTGTGTCTGCCGGTAATGGGATGCAGTGACTGAGGGCAATGGGATGCAGTGACTGTGGGAAATGGGTTGCAGTGACTGTGGGAAATGGGATGCAGTGACTGAGGATAATGTGATGCAGTGACTGAGGGTAACGCGATGCAGTGACTGTGGGTAATGGGATGCAGTGAATGAGGGATAGGAGATGCAGTGACTGAGGAAAGGAGATGCAGTGACTGAGGGAAATGGGATGCAGTGACTGAGGGAAATGGGATGCAGTGACTGAGTGAAATGGGATGCAGTGACTGAGTGAAATGGGATGCAGTGACTGTTAAATGGGATGCAGTGACTGAGGAAAGTAGATGCAGTGACTGAGGGAAAGGAGACGCCGTGACTGATGGAAGTGGGATGCAGTGACTGATGGAAGTGGGATGCTGTGACTGAGTGAAATGGGATGCAGAGACTGAGGGAGATGGGATGCATTGAATGATGGAAATGGGATGCAGTGACTGTGGGAAATGGGATGCAGTCACTGATGGAAATGTGACGCAGTGTCTGAGGGAAAGGAGATGCCGTGAATGATGGAAGTGGGATGCAGTGACTGATGGAAGTGGGATGCAGTGACTGAGGGAGATGGGAAGTAGTGACTGAGTGAAGTGGGATGCAGTGGATGATGGAAATGGGATGCAGTGACTGAGGGGAATGGGATGCAGTGACTGAGGGTAATGGGATGCAGTGACTGAGGGTAATGGGAT
The DNA here is from genome assembly GCF_030684315.1 of Stegostoma tigrinum. Classification (NCBI taxonomy): domain Eukaryota; kingdom Metazoa; phylum Chordata; class Chondrichthyes; order Orectolobiformes; family Stegostomatidae; genus Stegostoma; species Stegostoma tigrinum. The sequence continues at coordinate 68,305 of NC_081367.1, read as the reverse complement.
GCAGTGACTGAGGGAAATGGGATGCTGTGTCTGAGTGAAATGAGCTGCAGTGACTGAGTGAAATGAGCTGCAGCGAATGAGTGAAATGGGATGCAGTGGCTGTGCGAAATGGGATGCAATGACTGAGGGAAAGGAGATGTAGTGTCTGTTTGAAATGAGATGCAGTGACTGAGGGCAATGGGATGCAGTGACTGAGGGTAATGGGATGGAGTGACTGAGGGAAATGGGATGCTTTGTCTGAGTGAAATGGGATGCAGTGGCTGTGTGAAATGGGATGCAGTGGCTGTGTGAACTGGGATGCAGTGACTGAGGGAAAGGAGATGCAGTGTTTGTTTGAAATGGGATCCTGCGACTGAAATTAATTGGATGCAGTGACTAAGGGAAATGGGATGCAGTGACTGAGCGTAATGGGATGCAGTGACTGAGGGAAATGGGACGCAGTGACTGATGTTAATGGGATGCAATGTCTCAGTGAAATGGGATGCTGTGACTGAGTGAAATGGGATGCAGTGACTGAGGGCAATGGGATGCAGTGACTGAGGGCAATGGGATGCAGTGACTGAGTGCAATGGGATGCAGTGACTGAGGGGAATGGGATGCAGTGACTGAAGGAAATGGGATGCAGTGACTCTGTGAAATGGGATACAGTGACTGTTAAATGGGATGGAGTGACTGACTGAAATGGGATGCAGTGACTGAGGAAAGTAGATGCAGTGACAGAGGAAAGGAGATGCAGTGACTGAGAGAAATGGGATGCACTGACTGAGGGAAATGGGATGCACTGACTTAGGAAAATGGGATGCAGTGACTGAGTGAAATGGGATGCAGTGACTGAGTGAAATGGGATGCTGCGACTGAAGTTAATGGGATGCGCTGACTGTGAGGAATGGGATGCGGTGACTGATGGAAATGGGATGCTGTGACTGAGGGTAATGGGATGCAGTCACTGAGGGTAATGGGATGCAGTCACTGAGTGAAATGGGATGCAGTGACTGAGTGAAATGAGCTGCAGTGAATGCGTGAAATGGGATGCAGTGGCTGTGTGAAATGGGATGCAGTGACTGAGGGAAAGGAGATGCAGTGCCTGTTTGAAATGGGATCCTGCGACTGAAGTTCATGGGTTGCAGTGACAGGGTAATGCGTTGCAATGACTGAGTGAAATGGGATGCAGTGACTGAGGGCAATGGGATGCAATGACTGAGGGCAATGGGATGCAGTGACTGAGGGCAATGGGATGCAGTGGCTGAGGGAAATGGGATGTAGTGGCTGTGTGAAATGGGATACAGTGGCTGTGTGAACTGGGATGCAGTGGCTGTGTGAATTGAGATTCAGTGACTGCGGGAAAGGAGATGCAGTGTCTGTTTGAAATGGGATGCAGTGACTGAGGGCAACGGGATGCAGTGACTGTGGGAAGTGGGATGCAGTGACTGAGGGTAATGTGATGCAGTGACTGAGGGTAATGAGATGCAGTGACTGAGGGAAATGGGATGCAGTGACTGATGGACATGGGATGCAGTGACTGAGGGAAAGGAGACGCCGTGAATGATGGAAGTGGGATGCAGTGACTGATGGAAGTAGGATGCTGTGACTGAGGGAGATGGGATGCAGTGACTGAGTGAAGTGGGATGCACTGAATGATGGAAATGGGATGCAGTGACTGAGGGAAATGGGATGCAGTGACTGAGGGAAATGGGATGCAGTGACTGTTAAATGGGACGTAGTGACTGAGTGAAATGGGATGCAGTAACTGAGGAAGTAGATGCAGTGACTGAGGGAAATGGGATGCAGTGAGTGAGGGAAATGGGATGCACTGACTGTGGGGAATGGGATGCAGTGACTGATGGAATTGGGATGCAGTGAATGAGGGAAATGGGATGCTGTGACTGAGGGTAATGGGTTGCAGTCACTGAGTGAAATGGGATGCTGTGACTGAGTGAAATGGGATGCAGTGACTGAGTGAAATGGGATGCAGTGACTGAGGGCAATGGGATGCAGTGACTGAGGGTAATGGGATGCAGTGACTGTGGGCAATAGGATGCAGTGACTGTGGGCAATGGGATGCAGTGACTGAGGGCAATGGGATGCAGTGACTGAGGGCAATGGGATGCACTGGCTGTGTGAACCTGGATACAGTGGCTGTGTGAACTGAGATGCAGTGACTGCGGGAAAAGAGATGCAGTATCTGTTTGAAATGGGATGCAGTGACTGAGGGCAATGGGATGCCGTGACTGAGGGGAAGTGGGGTTCAGTGACTGAGGGAAGTGGGGTTCAGTGACTGAGGGAAATGGGGTTCAGTGACTGAGGGAAATGGGATGCAGTGACTGAGGGAAATGGGATGCTCTGACTGAGGGTAATGGGATGCTCTGACTGAGGGTAATTGGATGAAGTGACTGAGGGTAATGGGATGCTCTGACTGAGGGTAATTGGATGAAGTGACTGAGGGTAATGGGATGAAGTGAGTCACGCTAATGGGATGCAGTGACTCTGTGAAATTGGCTGCACTGACTCTTTGAAATGCGATGCATTGACTGAGCGTAATGGGATGCACTGACTGAGTGAAATGGGATGCAGTGAATGAGTGAAATGAGCTGCAGTGACTGAGGGTAATGGGATGCAGTGACTGAGGGTAATGGGATGCAGTGGCTGTGTGAAATGGGATGCAGTGACTGAGGGTAATGGGATGCAGTGGCTGTGTGAACTGGGATGCAGTGGCTGTGTGAACTGGGATGCAGAGACTGCGGGAAAGGAGATGCAGTGTCTGTTTGAAATGGGATCCTGGAACTGAAGTTAATGGGATGCAGTGACTGAGGGTAATGGATTGCAGTGGCTGAGGGTAATGGGATGCAGTGACCGAGGGTAATGGGATGTAATGACTGTGAGTAATGGGATACAGTGAATGCGTGAAATGGGATGCAGTGACTGAGGGAAATGGGATGCAGTGACTGAGGGAAATGGGATGCAGTGACTGATGTTAATGGGATGCAGTGTCTCAGTGAAATGGGATGCTGTGACTGAGTAAAATGGGATGCTGTGACTGAGTGAAATGGTATGCAGTGACTGAGTGAAATGGTATGCAGTGTCTGAGTACGTTGGGATACAGTGTCTGAGGGCAATGGGATGCAGTGACTGAGGGCAATGGGATGCAGTGACTCTGTGAAATGGGATGCAGTGACTGTTAAATGGGATGGACTGACTGACTGAAATGGGATGCAGTGACTGTGGAAAGTAGATGCAGTGACTGAGGGAAATGGGATGGACTGACTGAGGGAAATGGGATGCAGTGACTGAGGGAAATGGGATGCAGTGACTGAGTGAAATGGGATGCTGCGACTGACGTTAATGGGATGCAGTGACTGTGGGGAATGGGATGCAGTGACTGATGGAAATGGGATGCTGTGACTGAGGGTAATGGGTTGCATGCACTGAGTGAAATGGGATGCTATGACTGAGTGAAATGAGCTGCAGTGACTGAGTGAAATGAGCTGCAGCGAATGAGTGAAATGGGATGCAGTGGCTGTGCGAAATGGGATGCAGTGACTGAGGGCAATGGGATGCAGTGACTGAGGATAATGGGATGCAGTGACTGTGGGAAGTGTGATGCAGTGACTGAGGGTAACGCGATGCAGTGACTGTGGGTAATGGGAAGCAGTGAATGAGGGATAGGAGATGCAGTGACTGAGTGAAATGGGATGCAGTGACTGAGGGCAATGGGATGCAGTGACTAAGTGAAATGGGATGCAGTGACTGAGGGAGATGGGATGCAGTGACTGAGTGAAGTGGGACGCAGTGAATGATGGAAATGGGATGCAGTGACTGAGGGAAATGGGATGCAGTGACTGTTAAATGGGATGCAGTGACTGAGTGAAATGGGATGCAGTGACTGAGGAAAGTAGATGCAGTGACTGAGGGAAATGGGATGCAGTGACTGAGGAAAATGGGATGCACTGACTGTGGGGAATGGGATGCAGTGAATGAGGGAAATGGGATTTAGTGATTGAGATGAATGGGATGCAGTGACTGATGGAAATTTGATGCTGTGACTGAGGGTAATGGGTTGTAGTCACTGAGTGAAATGCGATGTTGTGACTGAGTGAAATGAGCTGCACTGAATGAGTGAAATGGGATGCAGTGGCCGTGCAAAACGGGATGCAGTGGCTGTGTGAAATGGGATGAAGTGACTGAGGGAAAGGAGATGCAGTGTCTGTTTGAAATGGGATCCTGCGACTGAAGTTCATGGGATGCAGTGGCAGGGTAATGGGATGCAGTGAATGAGGGAAATGGGATTCAGTGATTGAGATGAATGGGATGCAGTGACTGATGGAAATGGGACGCTGTGACTGAGGGTAATGGGTTGTAGTCACTGAGTGAAATGCGATGCTGTGACTGAGTGAAATGAGCTGCAGTGAATGAGTGAAATGGGATGCAGTGGCCGTGCAAAACGGGATGCAGTGGCTGTGTGAAATGGGATGAAGTGACTGAGGGAAAGGAGATGCAGTGTCTGTTTGAAATGGGATCCTGCGACTGATGTTCATGGGATGCAGTGGCAGGGTAATGGGATGCAGTGGCTGAGGGTAATGGGATGCAATGACTGAGTGAAATGGATGCACTGTCTGAGTTAAATGGGATTCACTGTGCCCGTTAATTGGGATGCAGTGACTGAGGGCAATGGGATGCAGTGACTGAGGGCAATGGGATGCAGTGGCTGTGTGAAATGGGATGCACTGACTGTGTGAACTGGGATGCAGTGGCTGTGTGAACTGAGATGCAGTGACTGCGGGAAAGGAGATGCAGTGTCTGTTTGAAATGGGATGCAGTGACTGAGGGCAATGGGATGCAGTGACTGAGGGCAGTGGGATGCAGTGACTAAGGGCAATGTGATGCTATGACTGCGTGCAATGGGATGCAGACAATGAGGGGAATGGGGTTCAGTGGCTGAGGGAATTGGGGTTCAGTGACTGAGGGAAATGGGGTTCAGTGACTGAGGGAAATGGGATGCAGTGACTGAGGGAAATGGGATGCTCTGACTGAGGGTCATGGGATGCTCTGACTGAGGGTAATGGGATGAAGTGAGTGACGCTAATGGGATGCAGTGACTCTGTGAAATGGGCTGCACTGACTCTTTGAAATGCGATGCATTGATTGAGTGTAATGGGATGCACTGACTGAGTGAAATGGGATGCAGTGACTGAGGGCAATGGGATGCAGTGATTGAGGGCAGTGGGATGCAGTGACTAAGGGCAATGTGATGCTATGACTGCGTGCAATGGGATGCAGACAATGAGGGGAATGGGGTGCAGTGGCTGAGTGAAGTGGGATGCAGTGGCTGAGTGAAATGGGATGCCGTGGCTGAGGGAAAGGAGATTCAGTGACTGTGGGAAATGGGATGCAGTGACTGAGGGGAATGCGATGCAGTGACTGAGGGGAATGCGATGCAGTGACTGAGGCGAATGCGATGCAGTGACTGAAGGAAATGGGATGCAGTGACTGTTAAATGGGATGCAGTGACTGATGGAAATGGGATGCAGTGACTGAGATAAATGGGATGCAGTGACTGAGGGAAATGAGATGCACTGACTGCGTGAAATGGGATGCTGTGACTGCTGGTAATGGGATGCAGTGACTGAGGGCAATGGGATGCAGTGACTGTGGGAAATGGGATGCAGTGACTGTGGGAATTGGGATACAGTGACTGAGGGTAATGTGATGCAGTGAATGAGGGATAGGAGATGCAGTGACTGAGGAAAGGAGATGCAGTGACTGAGGGAAATGGGATGCAGTGACTGAGGGAAATGGAATGCAGTGACTGAGGGAAATGGGATGCAGTGACTGAGTGAAATGGGATGCAGTGACTGTTAAATGGGATGCAGTGACTGAGGAAAGTAGATGCAGTGACTGAGGGAAAGGAGATGCCGTGACTGATGGAAGTGGGATGCAGTGACTGATGGAAGTGGGATGCTGTGACTGAGTGAAATGGGATGCAGAGACTGTGGGAGATGGGATGCATTGAATGATGGAAATGGGATGCAGTGACTGTGGGAAATGGGATGCAGTCACTGATGGAAATGTGACGCAGTGACTGAGGGAAAGGAGACGCCGTGAATGATGGAAGTGGGATGCAGTGACTGATGGAAGTAGGATGCAGTGACTGAGGGAGATGGGATGCAGTGACTGAGTGAAGTGGGATGCAGTGGATGATGGAAATGGGATGCAGTGACTGAGGGGAATGGGATGCAGTGACTGAGGGTAATGGAATGCAGTGACTGAGGGGAATGGAATGCAGTGACTGAGGGTAATGGGATGCAGTGACTGAGGGAAATGGGATGCTGTGTCTGAGTGAAATGAGCTGCAGTGACTGAGTGAAATGAGCTGCAGCGAATGAGTGAAATGGGATGCAGTGGCTGTGCGAAATGGGATGCAGTGGCTGTGCGAAATGGGATGCAATGACTGAGGGAAAGGAGATGCAGTGTCTGTTTGAAATGGGATGCAGTGACTGAGGGCAATGGGATGCAGTGACTGAGGGTAATGGGATGCAGTGACTGTGGGAAGTGGGATGCAGTGACTGAGGGTAATGTGATGCAGTGACTGAGGGTAACGCGATGCAGTGACTGTGGGTAATGGGATGCAGTGAAAGAGGGATAGGAGATGCAGTGACTGAGTGAAATGGGATGCAGTGACTGAGGGCAATGGGATGCAGTGACTAAGTGAAATGGGATGCAGTGACTGAGGGAGATGGGATGCAGTGACTGAGTGAAATGAGCTGCAGTGAATGAGTGAAATGGGATGCAGTGGCCGTGAAAAACGGGATGCAGTGGCTGTGTGAAATGGGATGAAGTGACTGAGGGAAAGGAGATGCAGTGTCTGTTTGAAATGGGATCCTGCGACTGAAGTTCATGGGATGCAGTGGCAGGGTAATGGGATGCAGTGGCTGAGGGTAATGGAATGCAATGACTGAGTGAAATGGATGCACTGTCTGAGTTAAATGGGATGCAGTGACTGAGTGAAATGGGATGCAGTGACTGAATGAAATGGGATGCAGTCACTGATAGAAATGTGACGCAGTGACTGAGGGAAAGGAGACGCCGTGAATGATGGAAGTGGGATGCAGTGACTGATGGAAGTAGGATGCAGTGACTGAGGGAGATGGGATGCAGTGACTGAGTGAAGTGGGATGCAGTGGATGATGGAAATGGGATGCAGTGACTGAGGGGAATGGGATGCAGTGACTGAGGGTAATGGAATGCAGTGACTGAGGGGAATGGAATGCAGTGACTGAGGGTAATGGGATGCAGTGACTGAGGGAAATGGGATGCTGTGTCTGAGTGAAATGAGCTGCAGTGACTGAGTGAAATGAGCTGCAGCGAATGAGTGAAATGGGATGCAGTGGCTGTGCGAAATGGGATGCAGTGGCTGTGCGAAATGGGATGCAATGACTGAGGGAAAGGAGATGCAGTGTCTGTTTGAAATGGGATGCAGTGACTGAGGGCAATGGGATGCAGTGACTGAGGGTAATGGGATGCAGTGACTGTGGGAAGTGGGATGCAGTGACTGAGGGTAATGTGATGCAGTGACTGAGGGTAACGCGATGCAGTGACTGTGGGTAATGGGATGCAGTGAAAGAGGGATAGGAGATGCAGTGACTGAGTGAAATGGGATGCAGTGACTGAGGGCAATGGGATGCAGTGACGAAGTGAAATGGGATGCAGTGACTGAGGGAGATGGGATGCAGTGACTGAGTGAAGTGGGATGCAGTAAATGATGGAAATGGGATGCAGTGACTGAGGGAAATGGGATGCAGTGACTGTTAAATGGGATGCAGTGACTGAGTGAAATGGGATGCAGTGACTGAGGAAAGTAGATGCAGTGACTTTGGGAAATGGGATGCAGTGACTGAGGGAAATGGGATGCACTGACTGTGGGGAATGGGATGCAGTGAATGAGGGAAATGGGATTCAGTGATTGAGATGAATGGGATGCAGTGACTGATGGAAATTTGATGCTGTGACTGAGGGTAATGGGTTGTAGTCACTGAGTGAAATGCGATGCTGTGACTGAGTGAAATGAGCTGCAGTGAATGAGTGAAATGGGATGCAGTGGCCGTGAAAAACGGGATGCAGTGGCTGTGTGAAATGGGATGAAGTGACTGAGGGAAAGGAGATGCAGTGTCTGTTTGAAATGGGATCCTGCGACTGAAGTTCATGGGATGCAGTGGCAGGGTAATGGGATGCAGTGGCTGAGGGTAATGGAATGCAATGACTGAGTGAAATGGATGCACTGTCTGAGTTAAATGGGATTCACTCTGTCCGTTAAATGGGATGCAGTGACTGTTAAATGGGATGCAGTGACTGATGGAAATGGGATGCAGTGACTGAGATAAATGGGATGCAGTGACTGAGGGAAATGAGATGCACTGACTGCGTGAAATGGGATGCTGTGACTGCTGGTAATGGGATGAAGTGACTGAGGGCAATGGGATGCAGTGACTGTGGGAAATGGGATGCAGTGACTGTGGGAATTGGGATACAGTGACTGAGGGTAATGTGATGCAGTGAATGAGGGATAGGAGATGCAGTGACTGAGGAAAGGAGATGCAGTGACTGAGGGAAATGGGATGCAGTGACTGAGGGAAATGGAATGCAGTGACTGAGGGAAATGGGATGCAGTGACTGAGTGAAATGGGATGCAGTGACTGTTAAATGGGATGCAGTGACTGAGGAAAGTAGATGCAGTGACTGAGGGAAAGGAGACGCCGTGACTGATGGAAGTGGGATGCAGTGACTGATGGAAGTGGGATGCTGTGACTGAGTGAAATGGGATGCAGAGACTGTCGGAGATGGGATGCATTGAATGATGGAAATGGGATGCAGTGACTGTGGGAAATGGGATGCAGTCACTGATAGAAATGTGACGCAGTGACTGAGGGAAAGGAGACGCCGTGAATGATGGAAGTGGGATGCAGTGACTGATGGAAGTAGGATGCAGTGACTGAGGGAGATGGGATGCAGTGACTGAGTGAAGTGGGATGCAGTGGATGATGGAAATGGGATGCAGTGACTGAGGGGAATGGGATGCAGTGACTGAGGGTAATGGAATGCAGTGACTGAGGGGAATGGAATGCAGTGACTGAGGGTAATGGGATGCAGTGACTGAGGGAAATGGGATGCTGTGTCTGAGTGAAATGAGCTGCAGTGACTGAGTGAAATGAGCTGCAGCGAATGAGTGAAATGGGATGCAGTGGCTGTGCGAAATGGGATGCAGTGGCTGTGCGAAATGGGATGCAATGACTGAGGGAAAGGAGACGCAGTGTCTGTTTGAAATGGGATGCAGTGACTGAGGGCAATGGGATGCAGTGACTGAGGGTAATGGGATGCAGTGACTGTGGGAAGTGGGATGCAGTGACTGAGGGTAATGTGATGCAGTGACTGAGGGTAACGCGATGCAGTGACTGTGGGTAATGGGATGCAGTGAAAGAGGGATAGGAGATGCAGTGACTGAGTGAAATGGGATGCAGTGACTGAGGGCAATGGGATGCAGTGACGAAGTGAAATGGGATGCAGTGACTGAGGGAGATGGGATGCAGTGACTGAGTGAAGTGGGATGCAGTAAATGATGGAAATGGGATGCAGTGACTGAGGGAAATGGGATGCAGTGACTGTTAAATGGGATGCAGTGACTGAGTGAAATGGGATGCAGTGACTGAGGAAAGTAGATGCAGTGACTTTGGGAAATGGGATGCAGTGACTGAGGGAAATGGGATGCACTGACTGTGGGGAATGGGATGCAGTGAATGAGGGAAATGGGATTCAGTGATTGAGATGAATGGGATGCAGTGACTGATGGAAATTTGATGCTGTGACTGAGGGTAATGGGTTGTAGTCACTGAGTGAAATGCGATGCTGTGACTGAGTGAAATGAGCTGCAGTGAATGAGTGAAATGGGATGCAGTGGCCGTGAAAAACGGGATGCAGTGGCTGTGTGAAATGGGATGAAGTGACTGAGGGAAAGGAGATGCAGTGTCTGTTTGAAATGGGATCCTGCGACTGAAGTTCATGGGATGCAGTGGCAGGGTAATGGGATGCAGTGGCTGAGGGTAATGGAATGCAATGACTGAGTGAAATGGATGCACTGTCTGAGTTAAATGGGATTCACTCTGTCCGTTAAATGGGATGCAGTGACTGAGTGAAATGGGATGCAGTGACTGAATGAAATGGGATGCAGTGACTGAGGGCAATGGGATGCAGTGACTGAGGGCAATGGGATGCAGTGACTGAGTGAAATGGGATGCAGTGACTGAGGGCAATGGGATGCAGTGACTGAGGGCATTGGGATGCAGTGACTGAGGGCAATGGGATGCAGTGGCTGTGTGAAATGGGATGCATTGACTGTGTGAACTGGGATGCAGTGGCTGTGTGAACTGAGATGCAGTGACTGCGGGAAAGGAGATGCAGTGTCTGTTTGAAATGGGATGCAGTGACTGAGGGCAATGGGATGCAGTGACTAAGGGCAAGGTGATGCTATGACTGCGTGCAATGGGATGCAGACACTAAGGGGAATGGGGTTCAGTGGCTGAGGGAAATGGGGTTCAGTGACTGAGGGAAATGGGATGCAGTGACTGAGGGCAATGGGATGCAGTGACTGAGGGCAATGGGATGCAGTGACTGAGGGCAATGGGATGCAGTGGCTGTGTGAAATGGGATGCATTGACTGTGTGAACTGGGATGCAGTGGCTGTGTGAACTGAGATGCAGTGACTGCGGGAAAGGAGATGCAGTGTCTGTTTGAAATGGGATGCAGTGACTGAGGGCAATGGGATGCAGTGACTAAGGGCAATGTGATGCTATGACTGCGTGCAATGGGATGCAGACACTGAGGGGAATGGGGTTCAGTGGCTGAGGGAAATGGGGTTCAGTGACTGAGGGAAATGGGATGCAGTGACTGAGGGAAATGGGATGCTCTGACTGAGGGTAATGGGATGCTCTGACTGAGGGTAATGGGATGAAGTGAGTGACGCTAATGGGATGCAGTGACTCTGTGAAATGGGCTGCACTGACTCTTTGAAATGCGATGCATTGACTGAGTGTAATGGGATGCAGTGACTGAGTGAAATGGGATGCAGTGACTGAGTGTAATGGGGTGCAGTGACTGAGGGTAATGGGATGCAGTGACTGAGGGAAAGGAGATGCAGTGACTGTGGGAAATGGCATGCAGTGACTGAGGGTAATCGGATGCAGTGACTAAGTGAAATGGGGTGCAGTGGCTGAGTGAAATGGGATGCAGTGGTTGAGTGAAATGGGATGCAGTGGCTGAGTGAAATGGGATGCCGTGGCTGAGGGAAAGGAGATTCAGTGACTGTGGGAAATGGGGTGCAGTGACTGAGGGGAATGCGATGCAGTGACTGAGGGGAATGCGATGCAGTGACTGATGGAAATGGGATGCAGTGACTGTTAAATGGGATGCAGTGACTGATGGAAATGGGATGCAGTGACTGAGATAAATGGGATGCAGTGACTGAGGGAAATGAGATGCACTGACTGCGTGAAATGGGATGCTGTGTCTGCCGGTAATGGGATGCAGTGACTGAGGGCAATGGGATGCAGTGACTGTGGGAAATGGGTTGCAGTGACTGTGGGAAATGGGATGCAGTGACTGAGGATAATGTGATGCAGTGACTGAGGGTAACGCGATGCAGTGACTGTGGGTAATGGGATGCAGTGAATGAGGGATAGGAGATGCAGTGACTGAGGAAAGGAGATGCAGTGACTGAGGGAAATGGGATGCAGTGACTGAGGGAAATGGGATGCAGTGACTGAGTGAAATGGGATGCAGTGACTGAGTGAAATGGGATGCAGTGACTGTTAAATGGGATGCAGTGACTGAGGAAAGTAGATGCAGTGACTGAGGGAAAGGAGACGCCGTGACTGATGGAAGTGGGATGCAGTGACTGATGGAAGTGGGATGCTGTGACTGAGTGAAATGGGATGCAGAGACTGAGGGAGATGGGATGCATTGAATGATGGAAATGGGATGCAGTGACTGTGGGAAATGGGATGCAGTCACTGATGGAAATGTGACGCAGTGTCTGAGGGAAAGGAGATGCCGTGAATGATGGAAGTGGGATGCAGTGACTGATGGAAGTGGGATGCAGTGACTGAGGGAGATGGGAAGTAGTGACTGAGTGAAGTGGGATGCAGTGGATGATGGAAATGGGATGCAGTGACTGAGGGGAATGGGATGCAGTGACTGAGGGTAATGGGATGCAGTGACTGAGGGTAATGGGATGCAGTGACTGAGGGAAATGGGATGCTGTGTCTGAGTGAAATGAGCTGCAGTGACTGAGTGAAATGAGCTGCAGCGAATGAGTGAAATGGGATGCAGTGGCTGTGCGAAATGGGATGCAATGACTGAGGGAAAGGAGATGTAGTGTCTGTTTGAAATGAGATGCAGTGACTGAGGGCAATGGGATGCAGTGACTGAGGGTAATGGGATGGAGTGACTGAGGGAAATGGGATGCTTTGTCTGAGTGAAATGGGATGCAGTGGCTGTGTGAAATGGGATGCAGTGGCTGTGTGAACTGGGATGCAGTGACTGAGGGAAAGGAGATGCAGTGTTTGTTTGAAATGGGATCCTGCGACTGAAATTAATTGGATGCAGTGACTAAGGGAAATGGGATGCAGTGACTGAGCGTAATGGGATGCAGTGACTGAGGGAAATGGGACGCAGTGACTGATGTTAATGGGATGCAATGTCTCAGTGAAATGGGATGCTGTGACTGAGTGAAATGGGATGCAGTGACTGAGGGCAATGGGATGCAGTGACTGAGGGCAATGGGATGCAGTGACTGAGTGCAATGGGATGCAGTGACTGAGGGGAATGGGATGCAGTGACTGAAGGAAATGGGATGCAGTGACTCTGTGAAATGGGATACAGTGACTGTTAAATGGGATGGAGTGACTGACTGAAATGGGATGCAGTGACTGAGGAAAGTAGATGCAGTGACAGAGGAAAGGAGATGCAGTGACTGAGAGAAATGGGATGCACTGACTGAGGGAAATGGGATGCACTGACTTAGGAAAATGGGATGCAGTGACTGAGTGAAATGGGATGCAGTGACTGAGTGAAATGGGATGCTGCGACTGAAGTTAATGGGATGCGCTGACTGTGAGGAATGGGATGCGGTGACTGATGGAAATGGGATGCTGTGACTGAGGGTAATGGGATGCAGTCACTGAGGGTAATGGGATGCAGTCACTGAGTGAAATGGGATGCAGTGACTGAGTGAAATGAGCTGCAGTGAATGCGTGAAATGGGATGCAGTGGCTGTGTGAAATGGGATGCAGTGACTGAGGGAAAGGAGATGCAGTGCCTGTTTGAAATGGGATCCTGCGACTGAAGTTCATGGGTTGCAGTGACAGGGTAATGCGTTGCAATGACTGAGTGAAATGGGATGCAGTGACTGAGGGCAATGGGATGCAATGACTGAGGGCAATGGGATGCAGTGACTGAGGGCAATGGGATGCAGTGGCTGAGGGAAATGGGATGTAGTGGCTGTGTGAAATGGGATACAGTGGCTGTGTGAACTGGGATGCAGTGGCTGTGTGAATTGAGATTCAGTGACTGCGGGAAAGGAGATGCAGTGTCTGTTTGAAATGGGATGCAGTGACTGAGGGCAACGGGATGCAGTGACTGTGGGAAGTGGGATGCAGTGACTGAGGGTAATGTGATGCAGTGACTGAGGGTAATGAGATGCAGTGACTGAGGGAAATGGGATGCAGTGACTGATGGACATGGGATGCAGTGACTGAGGGAAAGGAGACGCCGTGAATGATGGAAGTGGGATGCAGTGACTGATGGAAGTAGGATGCTGTGACTGAGGGAGATGGGATGCAGTGACTGAGTGAAGTGGGATGCACTGAATGATGGAAATGGGATGCAGTGACTGAGGGAAATGGGATGCAGTGACTGAGGGAAATGGGATGCAGTGACTGTTAAATGGGACGTAGTGACTGAGTGAAATGGGATGCAGTAACTGAGGAAGTAGATGCAGTGACTGAGGGAAATGGGATGCAGTGAGTGAGGGAAATGGGATGCACTGACTGTGGGGAATGGGATGCAGTGACTGATGGAATTGGGATGCAGTGAATGAGGGAAATGGGATGCTGTGACTGAGGGTAATGGGTTGCAGTCACTGAGTGAAATGGGATGCTGTGACTGAGTGAAATGGGATGCAGTGACTGAGTGAAATGGGATGCAGTGACTGAGGGCAATGGGATGCAGTGACTGAGGGTAATGGGATGCAGTGACTGTGGGCAATAGGATGCAGTGACTGTGGGCAATGGGATGCAGTGACTGAGGGCAATGGGATGCAGTGACTGAGGGCAATGGGATGCACTGGCTGTGTGAACCTGGATACAGTGGCTGTGTGAACTGAGATGCAGTGACTGCGGGAAAAGAGATGCAGTATCTGTTTGAAATGGGATGCAGTGACTGAGGGCAATGGGATGCCGTGACTGAGGGGAAGTGGGGTTCAGTGACTGAGGGAAGTGGGGTTCAGTGACTGAGGGAAATGGGGTTCAGTGACTGAGGGAAATGGGATGCAGTGACTGAGGGAAATGGGATGCTCTGACTGAGGGTAATGGGATGCTCTGACTGAGGGTAATTGGATGAAGTGACTGAGGGTAATGGGATGCTCTGACTGAGGGTAATTGGATGAAGTGACTGAGGGTAATGGGATGAAGTGAGTCACGCTAATGGGATGCAGTGACTCTGTGAAATTGGCTGCACTGACTCTTTGAAATGCGATGCATTGACTGAGCGTAATGGGATGCACTGACTGAGTGAAATGGGATGCAGTGAATGAGTGAAATGAGCTGCAGTGACTGAGGGTAATGGGATGCAGTGACTGAGGGTAATGGGATGCAGTGGCTGTGTGAAATGGGATGCAGTGACTGAGGGTAATGGGATGCAGTGGCTGTGTGAACTGGGATGCAGTGGCTGTGTGAACTGGGATGCAGAGACTGCGGGAAAGGAGATGCAGTGTCTGTTTGAAATGGGATCCTGGAACTGAAGTTAATGGGATGCAGTGACTGAGGGTAATGGATTGCAGTGGCTGAGGGTAATGGGATGCAGTGACCGAGGGTAATGGGATGTAATGACTGTGGGTAATGGGATACAGTGAATGCGTGAAATGGGATGCAGTGACTGAGGGAAATGGGATGCAGTGACTGAGGGAAATGGGATGCAGTGACTGATGTTAATGGGATGCAGTGTCTCAGTGAAATGGGATGCTGTGACTGAGTAAAATGGGATGCTGTGACTGAGTGAAATGGTATGCAGTGACTGAGTGAAATGGTATGCAGTGTCTGAGTACGTTGGGATACAGTGTCTGAGGGCAATGGGATGCAGTGACTGAGGGCAATGGGATGCAGTGACTCTGTGAAATGGGATGCAGTGACTGTTAAATGGGATGGACTGACTGACTGAAATGGGATGCAGTGACTGTGGAAAGTAGATGCAGTGACTGAGGGAAATGGGATGGACTGACTGAGGGAAATGGGATGCAGTGACTGAGGGAAATGGGATGCAGTGACTGAGTGAAATGGGATGCTGCGACTGACGTTAATGGGATGCAGTGACTGTGGGGAATGGGATGCAGTGACTGATGGAAATGGGATGCTGTGACTGAGGGTAATGGGTTGCATGCACTGAGTGAAATGGGATGCTATGACTGAGTGAAATGAGCTGCAGTGACTGAGTGAAATGAGCTGCAGCGAATGAGTGAAATGGGATGCAGTGGCTGTGCGAAATGGGATGCAGTGACTGAGGGCAATGGGATGCAGTGACTGAGGATAATGGGATGCAGTGACTGTGGGAAGTGTGATGCAGTGACTGAGGGTAACGCGATGCAGTGACTGTGGGTAATGGGAAGCAGTGAATGAGGGATAGGAGATGCAGTGACTGAGTGAAATGGGATGCAGTGACTGAGGGCAATGGGATGCAGTGACTAAGTGAAATGGGATGCAGTGACTGAGGGAGATGGGATGCAGTGACTGAGTGAAATGAGCTGCAGTGACTGAGTGAAATGAGCTGCAGCGAATGAGTGAAATGGGATGCAGTGGCTGTGCGAAATGGGATGCAGTGGCTGTGCGAAATGGGATGCAATGACTGAGGGAAAGGAGACGCAGTGTCTGTTTGAAATGGGATGCAGTGACTGAGGGCAATGGGATGCAGTGACTGAGGGTAATGGGATGCAGTGACTGTGGGAAGTGGGATGCAGTGACTGAGGGTAATGTGATGCAGTGACTGAGGGTAACGCGATGCAGTGACTGTGGGTAATGGGATGCAGTGAAAGAGGGATAGGAGATGCAGTGACTGAGTGAAATGGGATGCAGTGACTGAGGGCAATGGGATGCAGTGACTAAGTGAAATGGGATGCAGTGACTGAGGGAGATGGGATGCAGTGACTGAGTGAAATGAGCTGCAGTGAATGAGTGAAATGGGATGCAGTGGCCGTGAAAAACGGGATGCAGTGGCTGTGTGAAATGGGATGAAGTGACTGAGGGAAAGGAGATGCAGTGTGTGTTTGAAATGGGATCCTGCGACTGAAGTTCATGGGATGCAGTGGCAGGGTAATGGGATGCAGTGGCTGAGGGTAATGGAATGCAATGACTGAGTGAAATGGATGCACTGTCTGAGTTAAATGGGATGCAGTGACTGAGTGAAATGGGATGCAGTGACTGAATGAAATGGGATGCAGTCACTGATAGAAATGTGACGCAGTGACTGAGGGAAAGGAGACGCCGTGAATGATGGAAGTGGGATGCAGTGACTGATGGAAGTAGGATGCAGTGACTGAGGGAGATGGGATGCAGTGACTGAGTGAAGTGGGATGCAGTGGATGATGGAAATGGGATGCAGTGACTGAGGGGAATGGGATGCAGTGACTGAGGGTAATGGAATGCAGTGACTGAGGGGAATGGAATGCAGTGACTGAGGGTAATGGGATGCAGTGACTGAGGGAAATGGGATGCTGTGTCTGAGTGAAATGAGCTGCAGTGACTGAGTGAAATGAGCTGCAGCGAATGAGTGAAATGGGATGCAGTGGCTGTGCGAAATGGGATGCAGTGGCTGTGCGAAATGGGATGCAATGACTGAGGGAAAGGAGATGCAGTGTCTGTTTGAAATGGGATGCAGTGACTGAGGGCAATGGGATGCAGTGACTGAGGGTAATGGGATGCAGTGACTGTGGGAAGTGGGATGCAGTGACTGAGGGTAATGTGATGCAGTGACTGAGGGTAACGCGATGCAGTGACTGTGGGTAATGGGATGCAGTGAAAGAGGGATAGGAGATGCAGTGACTGAGTGAAATGGGATGCAGTGACTGAGGGCAATGGAATGCAGTGACTAAGTGAAATGGGATGCAGTGACTGAGGGAGATGGGATGCAGTGACTGAGTGAAGTGGGATGCAGTAAATGATGGAAATGGGATGCAGTGACTGAGGGAAATGGGATGCAGTGACTGTTAAATGGGATGCAGTGACTGAGTGAAATGGGATGCAGTGACTGAGGAAAGTAGATGCAGTGACTTTGGAAAATGGGATGCAGTGACTGAGGGAAATGGGATGCACTGACTGTGGGGAATGGGATGCAGTGAATGAGGGAAATGGGATTCAGTGATTGAGATGAATGGGATGCAGTGACTGATGGAAATTTGATGCTGTGACTGAGGGTAATGGGTTGTAGTCACTGAGTGAAATGCGATGCTGTGACTGAGTGAAATGAGCTGCAGTGAATGAGTGAAATGGGATGCAGTGGCCGTGAAAAACGGGATGCAGTGGCTGTGTGAAATGGGATGAAGTGACTGAGGGAAAGGAGATGCAGTGTCTGTTTGAAATGGGATCCTGCGACTGAAGTTCATGGGATGCAGTGGCAGGGTAATGGGATGCAGTGGCTGAGGGTAATGGAATGCAATGACTGAGTGAAATGGATGCACTGTCTGAGTTAAATGGGATTCACTCTGTCCGTTAAATGGGATGCAGTGACTGTTAAATGGGATGCAGTGACTGATGGAAATGGGATGCAGTGACTGAGATAAATGGGATGCAGTGACTGAGGGAAATGAGATGCACTGACTGCGTGAAATGGGATGCTGTGACTGCTGGTAATGGGATGAAGTGACTGAGGGCAATGGGATGCAGTGACTGTGGGAAATGGGATGCAGTGACTGTGGGAATTGGGATACAGTGACTGAGGGTAATGTGATGCAGTGAATGAGGGATAGGAGATGCAGTGACTGAGGAAAGGAGATGCAGTGACTGAGGGAAATGGGATGCAGTGACTGAGGGAAATGGAATGCAGTGACTGAGGGAAATGGGATGCAGTGACTGAGTGAAATGGGATGCAGTGACTGTTAAATGGGATGCAGTGACTGAGGAAAGTAGATGCAGTGACTGAGGGAAAGGAGACGCCGTGACTGATGGAAGTGGGATGCAGTGACTGATGGAAGTGGGATGCTGTGACTGAGTGAAATGGGATGCAGAGACTGTCGGAGATGGGATGCATTGAATGATGGAAATGGGATGCAGTGACTGTGGGAAATGGGATGCAGTCACTGATAGAAATGTGACGCAGTGACTGAGGGAAAGGAGACGCCGTGAATGATGGAAGTGGGATGCAGTGACTGATGGAAGTAGGATGCAGTGACTGAGGGAGATGGGATGCAGTGACTGAGTGAAGTGGGATGCAGTGGATGATGGAAATGGGATGCAGTGACTGAGGGGAATGGGATGCAGTGACTGAGGGTAATGGAATGCAGTGACTGAGGGGAATGGAATGCAGTGACTGAGGGTAATGGGATGCAGTGACTGAGGGAAATGGGATGCTGTGTCTGAGTGAAATGAGCTGCAGTGACTGAGTGAAATGAGCTGCAGCGAATGAGTGAAATGGGATGCAGTGGCTGTGCGAAATGGGATGCAGTGGCTGTGCGAAATGGGATGCAATGACTGAGGGAAAGGAGACGCAGTGTCTGTTTGAAATGGGATGCAGTGACTGAGGGCAATGGGATGCAGTGACTGAGGGTAATGGGATGCAGTGACTGTGGGAAGTGGGATGCAGTGACTGAGGGTAATGTGATGCAGTGACTGAGGGTAACGCGATGCAGTGACTGTGGGTAATGGGATGCAGTGAAAGAGGGATAGGAGATGCAGTGACTGAGTGAAATGGGATGCAGTGACTGAGGGCAATGGGATGCAGTGACTAAGTGAAATGGGATGCAGTGACTGAGGGAGATGGGATGCAGTGACTGAGTGAAATGAGCTGCAGTGAATGAGTGAAATGGGATGCAGTGGCCGTGAAAAACGGGATGCAGTGGCTGTGTGAAATGGGATGAAGTGACTGAGGGAAAGGAGATGCAGTGTCTGTTTGAAATGGGATCCTGCGACTGAAGTTCATGGGATGCAGTGGCAGGGTAATGGGATGCAGTGGCTGAGGGTAATGGAATGCAATGACTGAGTGAAATGGATGCACTGTCTGAGTTAAATGGGATGCAGTGACTGAGTGAAATGGGATGCAGTGACTGAATGAAATGGGATGCAGTGACTGAGGGCAATGGGATGCAGTGACTGAGGGCAATGGGATGCAGTGACTGAGGGAAATGGGATGCTCTGACTGAGGGTCATGGGATGCTGTGACTGAGGGTAATGGGATGAAGTGAGTGACGCTAATGGGATGCAGTGACTCTGTGAAATGGGCTGCACTGACTCTTTGAAATGCGATGCATTGACTGAGTGTAATGGGATGCAGTGACTGAGTGAAATGGGATGCAGTGACTGAGTGAAATGGGATGCAGTGACTGAGTGTAATGGGGTGCAGTGACTGAGGGTAATGGGATGCAGTGACTGAGGGAAAGTAGATGCAGTGACTGTGGGAAATGGCATGCAGTGACTGAGGGTAATGGGATGCAGTGACTAAGTGAAATGGGGTGCAGTGGCTGAGTGAAATGGGATGCAGTGGTTGAGTGAAATGGGATGCAGTGGCTGAGTGAAATGGGATGCCGTGGCTGAGGGAAAGGAGATTCAGTGACTGTGGGAAATGGGGTGCAGTGAATGAGGGAGATGGGATGCAGTGACTGAGTGAAGTGGGATGCAGTAAATGATGGAAATGGGATGCAGTGACTGAGGGAAATGGGATGCAGTGACTGTTAAATGGGATGCAGTGACTGAGTGAAATGGGATGCAGTGACTGAGGAAAGTAGATGCAGTGACTTTGGGAAATGGGATGCAGTGACTGAGGGAAATGGGATGCACTGACTGTGGGGAATGGGATGCAGTGAATGAGGGAAATGGGATTCAGTGATTGAGATGAATGGGATGCAGTGACTGATGGAAATTTGATGCTGTGACTGAGGGTAATGGGTTGTAGTCACTGAGTGAAATGCGATGCTGTGACTGAGTGAAATGAGCTGCAGTGAATGAGTGAAATGGGATGCAGTGGCCGTGAAAAACGGGATGCAGTGGCTGTGTGAAATGGGATGAAGTGACTGAGGGAAAGGAGATGCAGTGTCTGTTTGAAATGGGATCCTGCGACTGAAGTTCATGGGATGCAGTGGCAGGGTAATGGGATGCAGTGGCTGAGGGTAATGGAATGCAATGACTGAGTGAAATGGATGCACTGTCTGAGTTAAATGGGATGCAGTGACTGAGTGAAATGGGATGCAGTGACTGAATGAAATGGGATGCAGTCACTGATAGAAATGTGACGCAGTGACTGAGGGAAAGGAGACGCCGTGAATGATGGAAGTGGGATGCAGTGACTGATGGAAGTAGGATGCAGTGACTGAGGGAGATGGGATGCAGTGACTGAGTGAAGTGGGATGCAGTGGATGATGGAAATGGGATGCAGTGACTGAGGGGAATGGGATGCAGTGACTGAGGGTAATGGAATGCAGTGACTGAGGGGAATGGAATGCAGTGACTGAGGGTAATGGGTTGCAGTGACTGAGGGAAATGGGATGCTGTGTCTGAGTGAAATGAGCTGCAGTGACTGAGTGAAATGAGCTGCAGCGAATGAGTGAAATGGGATGCAGTGGCTGTGCGAAATGGGATGCAGTGGCTGTGCGAAATGGGATGCAATTACTGAGGGAAAGGAGATGCAGTGTCTGTTTGAAATGGGATGCAGTGACTGAGGGCAATGGGATGCAGTGACTGAGGGTAATGGGATGCAGTGACTGTGGGTAATGGGATGCAGTGAAAGAGGGATAGGAGATGCAGTGACTGAGTGAAATGGGATGCAGTGACTGAGGGCAATGGGATGCAGTGACTAAGTGAAATGGGATGCAGTGACTGAGGGAGATGGGATGCAGTGACTGAGTGAAGTGGGATGCAGTAAATGATGGAAATGGGATGCAGTGACTGAGGGAAATGGGATGCAGTGACTGTTAAATGGGATGCAGTGACTGAGTGAAATGGGATGCAGTGACTGAGGAAAGTAGATGCAGTGACTTTGGGAAATGGGATGCAGTGACTGAGGGAAATGGGATGCACTGACTGTGGGGAATGGGATGCAGTGAATGAGGGAAATGGGATTCAGTGATTGAGATGAATGGGATGCAGTGACTGATGGAAACTTGATGCTGTGACTGAGGGTAATGGGTTGTAGTTACTGAGTGAAATGCGATGCTGTGACTGAGTGAATTGAGCTGCAGTGAATGAGTGAAATGGGATGCAGTGGCCGTGCAAAACGGGATGCAGTGGCTGTGTGAAATGGGATGAAGTGACTGAGGGAAAGGAGATGCAGTGTCTGTTTGAAATGGGATCCTGCGACTGAAGTTCATGGGATGCAGTGGCAGGGTAATGGGATGCAGTGGCTGAGGGTAATGGAATGCAATGACTGAGTGAAATGGATGCACTGTCTGAGTTAAATGGGATGCAGTGACTGAGTGAAATGGGATGCAGTGACTGAATGAAATGGGATGCAGTGACTGAGGGCAATGGGATGCAGTGACTGAGGGCAATGGGATGCAGTGACTGAGGGAAATGGGATGCTCTGACTGAGGGTCATGGGATGCTGTGACTGAGGGTAATGGGATGAAGTGAGTGACGCTAATGGGATGCAGTGACTCTGTGAAATGGGCTGCACTGACTCTTTGAAATGCGATGCATTGACTGAGTGTAATGGGATGCACTGACTGAGTGAAATGGGATGCAGTGACTGAGTGAAATGGGATGCAGTGACTGAGTGTAATGGGGTGCAGTGACTGAGGGTAATGGGATGCAGTCACTGATAGAAATGTGACGCAGTGACTGAGGGAAAGGAGACGCCGTGAATGATGGAAGTGGGATGCAGTGACTGATGGAAGTAGGATGCAGTGACTGAGGGAGATGGGATGCAGTGACTGAGTGAAGTGGGATGCAGTGGATGATGGAAATGGGATTCAGTGACTGAGGGGAATGGGATGCAGTGACTGAGGGTAATGGAATGCAGTGACTGAGGGGAATGGAATGCAGTGACTGAGGGTAATGGGATGCAGTGACTGAGGGAAATGGGATGCTGTGTCTGAGTGAAATGAGCTGCAGTGACTGAGTGAAATGAGCTGCAGCGAATGAGTGAAATGGGATGCAGTGGCTGTGCGAAATGGGATGCAGTGGCTGTGCGAAATGGGATGCAATGACTGAGGGAAAGGAGATGCAGTGTCTGTTTGAAATGGGATGCAGTGACTGAGGGCAATGGGATGCAGTGACTGAGGGTAATGGGATGCAGTGACTGTGGGAAGTGGGATGCAGTGACTGAGGGTAATGTGATGCAGTGACTGAGGGTAACGCGATGCAGTGACTGTGGGTAATGGGATGCAGTGAAAGAGGGATAGGAGATGCAGTGACTGAGTGAAATGGGATGCAGTGACTGAGGGCAATGGGATGCAGTGACTAAGTGAAATGGGATGCAGTGACTGAGGGAGATGGGATGCAGTGACTGAGTGAAGTGGGATGCAGTAAATGATGGAAATGGGATGCAGTGACTGAGGGAAATGGGATGCAGTGACTGTTAAATGGGATGCAGTGACTGAGTGAAATGGGATGCAGTGACTGAGGAAAGTAGATGCAGTGACTTTGGAAAATGGGATGCAGTGACTGAGGGAAATGGGATGCACTGACTGTGGGGAATGGGATGCAGTGAATGAGGGAAATGGGATTCAGTGATTGAGATGAATGGGATGCAGTGACTGATGGAAATTTGATGCTGTGACTGAGGGTAATGGGTTGTAGTCACTGAGTGAAATGCGATGCTGTGACTGAGTGAAATGAGCTGCAGTGAATGAGTGAAATGGGATGCAGTGGCCGTGAAAAACGGGATGCAGTGGCTGTGTGAAATGGGATGAAGTGACTGAGGGAAAGGAGATGCAGTGTCTGTTTGAAATGGGATCCTGCGACTGAAGTTCATGGGATGCAGTGGCAGGGTAATGGGATGCAGTGGCTGAGGGTAATGGAATGCAATGACTGAGTGAAATGGATGCACTGTCTGAGTTAAATGGGATTCACTCTGTCCGTTAAATGGGATGCAGTGACTGTTAAATGGGATGCAGTGACTGATGGAAATGGGATGCAGTGACTGAGATAAATGGGATGCAGTGACTGAGGGAAATGAGATGCACTGACTGCGTGAAATGGGATGCTGTGACTGCTGGTAATGGGATGAAGTGACTGAGGGCAATGGGATGCAGTGACTGTGGGAAATGGGATGCAGTGACTGTGGGAATTGGGATACAGTGACTGAGGGTAATGTGATGCAGTGAATGAGGGATAGGAGATGCAGTGACTGAGGAAAGGAGATGCAGTGACTGAGGGAAATGGGATGCAGTGACTGAGGGAAATGGAATGCAGTGACTGAGGGAAATGGGATGCAGTGACTGAGTGAAATGGGATGCAGTGACTGTTAAATGGGATGCAGTGACTGAGGAAAGTAGATGCAGTGACTGAGGGAAAGGAGACGCCGTGACTGATGGAAGTGGGATGCAGTGACTGATGGAAGTGGGATGCTGTGACTGAGTGAAATGGGATGCAGAGACTGTCGGAGATGGGATGCATTGAATGATGGAAATGGGATGCAGTGACTGTGGGAAATGGGATGCAGTCACTGATAGAAATGTGACGCAGTGACTGAGGGAAAGGAGACGCCGTGAATGATGGAAGTGGGATGCAGTGACTGATGGAAGTAGGATGCAGTGACTGAGGGAGATGGGATGCAGTGACTGAGTGAAGTGGGATGCAGTGGATGATGGAAATGGGATGCAGTGACTGAGGGGAATGGGATGCAGTGACTGAGGGTAATGGAATGCAGTGACTGAGGGGAATGGAATGCAGTGACTGAGGGTAATGGGATGCAGTGACTGAGGGAAATGGGATGCTGTGTCTGAGTGAAATGAGCTGCAGTGACTGAGTGAAATGAGCTGCAGCGAATGAGTGAAATGGGATGCAGTGGCTGTGCGAAATGGGATGCAGTGGCTGTGCGAAATGGGATGCAATGACTGAGGGAAAGGAGACGCAGTGTCTGTTTGAAATGGGATGCAGTGACTGAGGGCAATGGGATGCAGTGACTGAGGGTAATGGGATGCAGTGACTGTGGGAAGTGGGATGCAGTGACTGAGGGTAATGTGATGCAGTGACTGAGGGTAACGCGATGCAGTGACTGTGGGTAATGGGATGCAGTGAAAGAGGGATAGGAGATGCAGTGACTGAGTGAAATGGGATGCAGTGACTGAGGGCAATGGGATGCAGTGACTAAGTGAAATGGGATGCAGTGACTGAGGGAGATGGGATGCAGTGACTGAGTGAAATGAGCTGCAGTGAATGAGTGAAATGGGATGCAGTGGCCGTGAAAAACGGGATGCAGTGGCTGTGTGAAATGGGATGAAGTGACTGAGGGAAAGGAGATGCAGTGTCTGTTTGAAATGGGATCCTGCGACTGAAGTTCATGGGATGCAGTGGCAGGGTAATGGGATGCAGTGGCTGAGGGTAATGGAATGCAATGACTGAGTGAAATGGATGCACTGTCTGAGTTAAATGGGATGCAGTGACTGAGTGAAATGGGATGCAGTGACTGAATGAAATGGGATGCAGTGACTGAGGGCAATGGGATGCAGTGACTGAGGGCAATGGGATGCAGTGACTGAGGGAAATGGGATGCTCTGACTGAGGGTCATGGGATGCTGTGACTGAGGGTAATGGGATGAAGTGAGTGACGCTAATGGGATGCAGTGACTCTGTGAAATGGGCTGCACTGACTCTTTGAAATGCGATGCATTGACTGAGTGTAATGGGATGCAGTGACTGAGTGAAATGGGATGCAGTGACTGAGTGAAATGGGATGCAGTGACTGAGTGTAATGGGGTGCAGTGACTGAGGGTAATGGGATGCAGTGACTGAGGGAAAGTAGATGCAGTGACTGTGGGAAATGGCATGCAGTGACTGAGGGTAATGGGATGCAGTGACTAAGTGAAATGGGGTGCAGTGGCTGAGTGAAATGGGATGCAGTGGTTGAGTGAAATGGGATGCAGTGGCTGAGTGAAATGGGATGCCGTGGCTGAGGGAAAGGAGATTCAGTGACTGTGGGAAATGGGGTGCAGTGAATGAGGGAGATGGGATGCAGTGACTGAGTGAAGTGGGATGCAGTAAATGATGGAAATGGGATGCAGTGACTGAGGGAAATGGGATGCAGTGACTGTTAAATGGGATGCAGTGACTGAGTGAAATGGGATGCAGTGACTGAGGAAAGTAGATGCAGTGACTTTGGGAAATGGGATGCAGTGACTGAGGGAAATGGGATGCACTGACTGTGGGGAATGGGATGCAGTGAATGAGGGAAATGGGATTCAGTGATTGAGATGAATGGGATGCAGTGACTGATGGAAATTTGATGCTGTGACTGAGGGTAATGGGTTGTAGTCACTGAGTGAAATGCGATGCTGTGACTGAGTGAAATGAGCTGCAGTGAATGAGTGAAATGGGATGCAGTGGCCGTGAAAAACGGGATGCAGTGGCTGTGTGAAATGGGATGAAGTGACTGAGGGAAAGGAGATGCAGTGTCTGTTTGAAATGGGATCCTGCGACTGAAGTTCATGGGATGCAGTGGCAGGGTAATGGGATGCAGTGGCTGAGGGTAATGGAATGCAATGACTGAGTGAAATGGATGCACTGTCTGAGTTAAATGGGATGCAGTGACTGAGTGAAATGGGATGCAGTGACTGAATGAAATGGGATGCAGTCACTGATAGAAATGTGACGCAGTGACTGAGGGAAAGGAGACGCCGTGAATGATGGAAGTGGGATGCAGTGACTGATGGAAGTAGGATGCAGTGACTGAGGGAGATGGGATGCAGTGACTGAGTGAAGTGGGATGCAGTGGATGATGGAAATGGGATGCAGTGACTGAGGGGAATGGGATGCAGTGACTGAGGGTAATGGAATGCAGTGACTGAGGGGAATGGAATGCAGTGACTGAGGGTAATGGGTTGCAGTGACTGAGGGAAATGGGATGCTGTGTCTGAGTGAAATGAGCTGCAGTGACTGAGTGAAATGAGCTGCAGCGAATGAGTGAAATGGGATGCAGTGGCTGTGCGAAATGGGATGCAGTGGCTGTGCGAAATGGGATGCAATTACTGAGGGAAAGGAGATGCAGTGTCTGTTTGAAATGGGATGCAGTGACTGAGGGCAATGGGATGCAGTGACTGAGGGTAATGGGATGCAGTGACTGTGGGTAATGGGATGCAGTGAAAGAGGGATAGGAGATGCAGTGACTGAGTGAAATGGGATGCAGTGACTGAGGGCAATGGGATGCAGTGACTAAGTGAAATGGGATGCAGTGACTGAGGGAGATGGGATGCAGTGACTGAGTGAAGTGGGATGCAGTAAATGATGGAAATGGGATGCAGTGACTGAGGGAAATGGGATGCAGTGACTGTTAAATGGGATGCAGTGACTGAGTGAAATGGGATGCAGTGACTGAGGAAAGTAGATGCAGTGACTTTGGGAAATGGGATGCAGTGACTGAGGGAAATGGGATGCACTGACTGTGGGGAATGGGATGCAGTGAATGAGGGAAATGGGATTCAGTGATTGAGATGAATGGGATGCAGTGACTGATGGAAACTTGATGCTGTGACTGAGGGTAATGGGTTGTAGTCACTGAGTGAAATGCGATGCTGTGACTGAGTGAATTGAGCTGCAGTGAATGAGTGAAATGGGATGCAGTGGCCGTGCAAAACGGGATGCAGTGGCTGTGTGAAATGGGATGAAGTGACTGAGGGAAAGGAGATGCAGTGTCTGTTTGAAATGGGATCCTGCGACTGAAGTTCATGGGATGCAGTGGCAGGGTAATGGGATGCAGTGGCTGAGGGTAATGGAATGCAATGACTGAGTGAAATGGATGCACTGTCTGAGTTAAATGGGATTCACTCTGTCCTTTAAATGGGATGCAGTGACTGAGGGAAATGGGATGCTCTGACTGAGGGTCATGGGATGCTGTGACTGAGGGTAATGGGATGAAGTGAGTGACGCTAATGGGATGCAGTGACTCTGTGAAATGGGCTGCACTGACTCTTTGAAATGCGATGCATTGACTGAGTGTAATGGGATGCAGTGACTGAGTGAAATGGGATGCAGTGACTGAGTGAAATGGGATGCAGTGACTGAGTGTAATGGGGTGCAGTGACTGAGGGTAATGGGATGCAGTGACTGAGGGAAAGTAGATGCAGTGACTGTGGGAAATGGCATGCAGTGACTGAGGGTAATGGGATGCAGTGACTAAGTGAAATGGGGTGCAGTGGCTGAGTGAAATGGGATGCAGTGGTTGAGTGAAATGGGATGCAGTGGCTGAGTGAAATGGGATGCCGTGGCTGAGGGAAAGGAGATTCAGTGACTGTGGGAAATGGGGTGCAGTGACTGAGGGGAAAGCGATGCAGTGACTGAGGGGAATGCGATGCAGTGACTGAGGGGAATGCGATGCAGTGACTGATGGAAATGGGATGCAGTGACTGTTAAATGGGATGCAGTGACTGAGATAAATGGGATGCAGTGACTGAGGGAAATGAGATGCACTGACTGCGTGAAATGGGATGCTGTGTCTGCCGGTAATGGGATGCAGTGACTGAGGGCAATGGGATGCAGTGACTGTGGGAAATGGGTTGCAGTGACTGTGGGAAATGGGATGCAGTGACTGAGGATAATGTGATGCAGTGACTGAGGGTAACGCGATGCAGTGACTGTGGGTAATGGGATGCAGTGAATGAGGGATAGGAGATGCAGTGACTGAGGAAAGGAGATGCAGTGACTGAGGGAAATGGGATGCAGTGACTGAGGGAAATGGGATGCAGTGACTGAGTGAAATGGGATGCAGTGACTGAGTGAAATGGGATGCAGTGACTGAGGAAAGTAGATGCAGTGACTGAGGGAAAGGAGACGCCGTGACTGATGGAAGTGGGATGCAGTGACTGATGGAAGTGGGATGCTGTGACTGAGTGAAATGGGATGCAGAGACTGAGGGAGATGGGATGCATTGAATGATGGAAATGGGATGCAGTGACTGTGGGAAATGGGATGCAGTCACTGATGGAAATGTGACGCAGTGTCTGAGGGAAAGGAGATGCCGTGAATGATGGAAGTGGGATGCAGTGACTGATGGAAGTGGGATGCAGTGACTGAGGGGAATGGGATGCAGTGACTGAGGGTAATGGAATGCAGTGACTGAGGGTAATGGGATGCAGTGACTGAGGGAAATGGGATGCTGTGTCTGAGTGAAATGAGCTGCAGTGACTGAGTGAAATGAGCTGCAGCGAATGAGTGAAATGGAATGCAGTGGCTGTGCGAAATGGGATGCAATGACTGAGGGAAAGGAGATGTAGTGTCTGTTTGAAATGAGATGCAGTGACTGAGGGCAATGGGATACAGTGACTGAGGGTAATGGAATGCAGTGACTGAGGGTAATGGGATGCAGTGACTGAGGGAAATGGGATGCTGTGTCTGAGTGAAATGAGCTGCAGTGACTGAGTGAAATGAGCTGCAGCGAATGAGTGAAATGGAATGCAGTGGCTGTGCGAAATGGGATGCAATGACTGAGGGAAAGGAGATGTAGTGTCTGTTTGAAATGAGATGCAGTGACTGAGGGCAATGGGATGCAGTGACTGAGGGTAATGGGATGGAGTGACTGAGGGAAATGGGATGCTTTGTCTGAGTGAAATGGGATGCAGTGGCTGTGTGAAATGGGATGCAGTGGCTGTGTGAACTGGGATGCAGTGACTGAGGGAAAGGAGATGCAGTGTTTGTTTGAAATGGGATCCTGCGACTGAAATTAATTGGATGCAGTGACTAAGGGAAATGGGATGCAGTGACTGAGCGTAATGGGATGCAGTGACTGAGGGAAATGGGACGCAGTGACTGATGTTAATGGGATGCAGTGTCTCAGTGAAATGGGATGCTGTGACTGAGTGAAATGGGATGCAGTGACTGAGGGCAATGGGATGCAGTGACTGAGGGCAATGGGATGCAGTGACTGAGGGCAATGGGATGCAGTGACTGAGGGGAATGGGATGCAGTGACTGAAGGAAATGGGATGCAGTGACTCTGTGAAATGGGATACAGTGACTGTTAAATGGGATGGAGTGACTGACTGAAATGGGATGCAGTGACTGAGGAAAGTAGATGCAGTGACAGAGGAAAGGAGATGCAGTGACTGAGGGAAATGGGATGCACTGACTGAGGGAAATGGGATGCACTGACTGAGGAAAATGGGATGCAGTGACTGAGTGAAATGGGATGCAGTGACTGAGTGAAATGGGATGCTGCGACTGAAGTTAATGGGATGCGCTGACTGTGAGGAATGGGATGCGGTGACTGATGGAAATGGGATGCTGTGACTGAGGGTAATGGGATGCAGTCACTGAGTGAAATGGGATGCAGTGACTGAGTGAAATGAGCTGCAGTGAATGCGTGAAATGGGATGCAGTGGCTGTGTGAAATGGGATGCAGTGACTGAGGGAAAGGAGATGCAGTGCCTGTTTGAAATGGGATCCTGCGACTGAAGTTCATGGGTTGCAGTGACAGGGTAATGCGTTGCAATGACTGAGTGAAATGGGATGCAGTGACTGAGGGCAATGGGATGCAATGACTGAGGGCAATGGGATGCAGTGACTGAGGGCAATGGGATGCAGTGGCTGAGGGAAATGGGATGTAGTGGCTGTGTGAAATGGGATACAGTGGCTGTGTGAACTGGGATGCAGTGGCTGTGTGAATTGAGATTCAGTGACTGCGGGAAAGGAGATGCAGTGTCTGTTTGAAATGGGATGCAGTGACTGAGGGCAACGGGATGCAGTGACTGTGGGAAGTGGGATGCAGTGACTGAGGGTAATGTGATGCAGTGACTGAGGGTAATGAGATGCAGTGACTGAGGGAAATGGGATGCAGTGACTGATGGACATGGGATGCAGTGACTGAGGGAAAGGAGACGCCGTGAATGATGGAAGTGGGATGCAGTGACTGATGGAAGTGGGATGCACTGACTGAGGGAAATGGGATGCAGTGACTGAGGGAAATGGGATGCAGTGACTGAGGGCAATGGGATGCAGTGGCTGAGGGAAATGGGATGTAGTGGCTGTGTGAAATGGGATGCAGTAACTGAGGAAAGTAGATGCAGTGACTGAGGGAAATGGGATGCAGTGAGTGAGGGAAATGGGATGCACTGACTGTGGGGAATGGGATGCAGTGACTGATGGAATTGGGATGCAGTGAATGAGGGAAATGGGATGCTGTGACTGAGGGTAATGGGTTGCAGTCACTGAGTGAAATGGGATGCAGTGACTGAGTGAAATGGGATGCAGTGACTGAGTGAAATGGGATGCAGTGACTGAGGGCAATGGGATGCAGTGACTGAGGGTAATTGGATGCAGTGACTGTGGGCAATAGGATGCAGTGACTGTGGGCAATGGGATGCAGTGACTGAGGGCAATGGGATGCAGTGACTGAGGGCAATGGGATGCACTGGCTGTGTGAACCTGGATGCAGTGGCTGTGTGAACTGAGATGCAGTGACTGCGGGAAAGGAGATGCAGTATCTGTTTGAAATGGAATGCAGTGACTGAGGGCAATGGGATGCCGTGACTGAGGGGAATGGGATGCCGTGACTGAGGGAAGTGGGGTTCAGTGACTGAGGGAAATGGGGTTCAGTGACTGAGGGAAATGGGATGCAGTGACTGAGGGAAATGGGATGCTCTGACTGAGGGTAATGGGATGCTCTGACTGAGGGTAATTGGATGAAGTGACTGAGGGTAATGGGATGAAGTGAGTCACGCTAATCGGATGCAGTGACTCTGTGAAATTGGCTGCACTGACTCTTTGAAATTCGATGCATTGACTGAGTGTAATGGGATGCACTGACTGAGTGAAATGGGATGCAGTGAATGAGTGAAATGAGCTGCAGTGACTGAGGGTAATGGGATGCAGTGACTGAGGGTAATGGGATGCAGTGACTGAGGGAAAGGAGATGCAGTGACTGTGGGAAATGGCATGCAGTGACTGAGGGTAATGGGATGCAGTGACTGAGGGTAATGGGATACTGTGACTGAGGGTAATGGGATGCAGTGACTGAGGGGAATGGGATGCAGTGACTGAGGGGAATGAGATGCAGTGACTGAGGGCAATGGGATGCAATGACTGAGGGCAATGGGATGCAGTGACTGAGGGCAATGGGATGCAGTGGCTGAGGGAAATGGGATGTAGTGGCTGTGTGAAATGGGATACAGTGGCTGTGTGAACTGGGATGCAGTGGCTGTGTGAATTGAGATTCAGTGACTGCGGGAAAGGAGATGCAGTGTCTGTTTGAAATGGGATGCAGTGACTGAGGGCAACGGGATGCAGTGACTGTGGGAAGTGGGATGCAGTGACTGAGGGTAATGTGATGCAGTGACTGAGGGTAATGAGATGCAGTGACTGAGGGAAATGGGATGCAGTGACTGATGGACATGGGATGCAGTGACTGAGGGAAAGGAGACGCCGTGAATGATGGAAGTGGGATGCAGTGACTGATGGAAGTGGGATGCACTGACTGAGGGAAATGGGATGCAGTGACTGAGGGAAATGGGATGCAGTGACTGAGGGAAATGGGATGCAATGACTGAGGGCAATGGGATGCAGTGACTGAGGGCAATGGGATGCAGTGGCTGAGGGAAATGGGATGTAGTGGCTGTGTGAAATGGGATACAGTGGCTGTGTGAACTGGGATGCAGTGGCTGTGTGAATTGAGATTCAGTGACTGCGGGAAAGGAGATGCAGTGTCTGTTTGAAATGGGATGCAGTGACTGAGGGCAACGGGATGCAGTGACTGTGGGAAGTGGGATGCAGTGACTGAGGGTAATGTGATGCAGTGACTGAGGGTAATGAGATGCAGTGACTGAGGGAAATGGGATGCAGTGACTGATGGACATGGGATGCAGTGACTGAGGGAAAGGAGACGCCGTGAATGATGGAAGTGGGATGCAGTGACTGATGGAAGTGGGATGCACTGACTGAGGGAAATGGGATGCAGTGACTGAGGGAAATGGGATGCAGTGACTGAGGGAAATGGGATGCAGTGACTGTTAAATGGGACGTAGTGACTGAGTGAAATAGGATGCAGTAACTGAGGAAAGTAGATGCAGTGACTGAGGGAAATGGGATGCAGTGAGTGAGGGAAATGGGATGCACTGACTGTGGGGAATGGGATGCAGTGACTGATGGAATTGGGATGCAGTGAATGAGGGAAATGGGATGCTGTGACTGAGGGTAATGGGTTGCAGTCACTGAGTGAAATGGGATGCAGTGACTGAGTGAAATGGGATGCAGTGACTGAGTGAAATGGGATGCAGTGACTGAGGGCAATGGGATGCAGTGACTGAGGGTAATTGGATGCAGTGACTGTGGGCAATAGGATGCAGTGACTGTGGGCAATGGGATGCAGTGACTGAGGGCAATGGGATGCAGTGACTGAGGGCAATGGGATGCACTGGCTGTGTGAACCTGGATGCAGTGGCTGTGTGAACTGAGATGCAGTGACTGCGGGAAAGGAGATGCAGTATCTGTTTGAAATGGAATGCAGTGACTGAGGGCAATGGGATGCCGTGACTGAGGGGAATGGGATGCCGTGACTGAGGGAAGTGGGGTTCAGTGACTGAGGGAAATGGGGTTCAGTGACTGAGGGAAATGGGATGCAGTGACTGAGGGAAATGGGATGCTCTGACTGAGGGTAATGGGATGCTCTGACTGAGGGTAATTGGATGAAGTGACTGAGGGTAATGGGATGAAGTGAGTCACGCTAATCGGATGCAGTGACTCTGTGAAATTGGCTGCACTGACTCTTTGAAATTCGATGCATTGACTGAGTGTAATGGGATGCACTGACTGAGTGAAATGGGATGCAGTGAATGAGTGAAATGAGCTGCAGTGACTGAGGGTAATGGGATGCAGTGACTGAGGGTAATGGGATGCAGTGACTGAGGGAAAGGAGATGCAGTGACTGTGGGAAATGGCATGCAGTGACTGAGGGTAATGGGATGCAGTGACTGAGGGTAATGGGATACTGTGACTGAGGGTAATGGGATGCAGTGACTGAGGGGAATGGGATGCAGTGACTGAGGGGAATGAGATGCAGTGACTGAGGGAAAGGAGATTCAGTGACTGTGGGAAATGGGATGCAGTGACTGTGGGAAATGGGATGCAGTGACTGAGGGTAATGAGATGCAGTGACTGAGGGTAATGGGATCCTGTGACTGAGGGTAATGGGATGCAGTGACTGAGGGGAATGGGATGCAGTGACTGTGGGGAATGTGATGCTATGACTGCGTGCAATGGGATGCCGTGACTGAGGCAAATGAGATGCAGTGACTGAGGCAAAGGAGATGCAGTGACTGAGGCAAAGGAGATGCAGTGACTGAGGGCAATGGGATGCTGTGACTGAGGGAAATGGGATGCAGTGGCTGTGTGAAATGGGATACAGTGGCTGTGTGAACTGGGATGCAGTGGCTGTGTGAACTGAGATGCAGTGACTGCGGGAAAGGAGACGCCGTGAAAGATGGAAGTGGGATGCAGTGACTGATGGAAGTGGGATGCTGTGTCTGAGGGAGATGGGATGCAGTGACTGAGTGAAGTGGGATGCACTGAATGGTGGAAATGGGATGCAGTGAATGGTGGAAATGGGATGCAGTGACTGAGGGAAATGGGATGCAGTGACTGAGTGAAATGGGATGCAGTGACTCTGTGAAATGGGATGCAGTGACTGTTAAATAGGATGCAGTGACTGAGGAAAGTAGATGCAGTGACTAGGGAAATGGGATGCAGTGACTGAGTGAAATGGGATGTAGTGACTGAGTGAAATGGGATGCAGCGACTGAAGTTAATGGGATGCGGTGACTGTGGGGAATGGGATGCGGTGACTGTGGGGAATGGGATGCAGTGACTGATGGAAATGGGATGCAGTGAATGAGGGAAATGGGAAGCAATGACTGAGTGAAATGGATGCACTGTCTGAGTTAAATGGGATTCACTGTGTCCGTTAAATGGGATGCAGTGACTGAGGGCATTGGGATGCTGTGACTGAGGGCAATGGGATGCAGTGACTGAGGGTAATGGGATGCAGTGACTGAGGGCAATGGGATGCAGTGACTGAGGGCAATGGGATGCAGTGACTGTGGGCAATGGGATGCAGTGACTGAGGGCAATGGGATGCAGTGACTGAGGGCAATGGGATGCAGTGGCTGTGTGAAATGGGATGCACTGGCTGTGTGAACTGGGATGCAGTGGCTGTGTGAACTGAGATGCAGTGACTGCGGGAAAGGAGATGCAGTGTCTGTTTGAAATGGAATGCAGTGACTGAGGGCAATGGGATGCAGTGACTGAGGGCAATGTGATGCTCTGACTGCGTGCAATGGGATGCAGACACTGAGGGGAATGGGATGCCGTGACTGAGGGAAATGGGGTTCAGTGACTGAGGGAAATGGGATGCAGTGACTGAGGGAAATGGGATGCAGTGACTGAGGGAAGTGGGATGTTCTGACTGAGGGTAATGGGATGCTCTGACTGAGGATAATTGGATGAAGTGACTGAGGGTAATGGGATGAAGTGAGTGACGCTAATGGGCTGCACTGACTCTTTGAAATGCGATGCATTGACTGAGCGTAATGGGATGCACTGACTGAGTGAAATGGGATGCAGTGAATGAGTGAAGTGAGCTGCAGTGACTGAGGGAAAGGAGATGCAGTGACTGAGTGAAATGGCATGCTGTGACTGAGGGGAATGGGATGCAGACACTGAGGGGAATGGGATGCCGTGACTGAGTGAACTGGGATGCTGTGACTGAGTGAACTGGGATGCCATGACTGAGAGAACTGGGATGCAGTCACTGAGGGAAATGGGGTTCACTGACTGAGGGAAATGGGATGCAGTGACTGACGGAAATGGGATGCAGTGACTGAGGGAAGTGGGATGCTCTGACTGAGGGAAGTGGGATGCTCTGACTGAGGGTAATGGGATGCTCTGACTGAGGGTAGTGGGATGCTCTGACTGAGGGTAATGGGATGCTCTGACTGAGGGTAATTGGATGAAGTGACTGAGGGTAATGGGATGCAGTGACTGATTGAAATGGGATGCAGTGACTGAGTGAAATGGGATGAAGTGACTGAGGGTACGGAGATGCAGTGACTGAGTGAAATGGGATTCCGTGTCTGTGGGGAATGGGATGCAGTGACTGAGATAAATGGGATGCACTGACTGAGTGAAATGGGATACACTGACTGAGTGAAATGGGATGCTGTGACTGCCGGTAATGGGATGCAGTGACTGAGGGCAATGTGATGCTATGACTGCAATGGGATGCAGACACTGAGGGGAATGGGATGCCATGACTGAGTGAACTAGGAAGCCGTGACTGAGTGAACTGGGATGCCGTGACTGAGGGAAATGGGGTTCAGTGAATGAGGGAAATGGGATGCAGTGACTGAGGGAAATGGGATGCTGTGACTGAGGGAAGTGGGATGCTCTGACTCAGGGTAATGGGATGCTCTGACTGAGGGTAATGGGATGCTCTGACTGTGGGTAATGGGAAGCTCTGACTGAGGGTAATTGGATGAAGTGACTGAGGGTAACGGGATGAAGTGAGTGACAGTAATGGGATGCAGTGACTCTGTGAAATGGGCTGCACTGACTCTGTGAAATGCCATGCATTGACTGAGTGAAATGATATGCAGTGACTGAGGGAAATGGGATGCAGTGACTGAGTGAAGTGGGATGCAGTGTCTGAGTGAAGTGGGATGCAGTGAATGAGTGAAATGAGCTGCAGTGACTCTGTGAAATGGGCTGCAGTGACTGAGTGAAATGGGATGCAGTGACTGAGGGTAATGGGATGCAGTGACTGACGGTAATGGGATTCACTGACTGAGAGAATTGGGATGCAGTGACTGAGAGAAATGGGATGCACTGACTGAGTGAAATGGGATGCAGTCGCTGAGTGAAATGGATGCACTGTCTCAGTTAAATGGGATTCACTGTCTCCGTTAAATGGGATGCAGTGACTGACGCAAATGGGATGCAGTGACTGAGGGAAATGGATGCACTGTCTCACTTAAATGGGATTCACTGTCTCCGTCAATTGGGATGCAGTGACTGACAGAAATGGGATGCTGTGACTGAGTGAAATGGGATGCAGTGGCTGAGTGAAATGGGATGCAGTGGCTGAGTGAAATGGGATGCATTGGCTAAGTGAAATGGAATGCAGTGACTGAGGGGAATGCAATGCCGTTTCTGAGTGAACTGGGATGCCGTTTCTGAGTGAAATATGATGCTGTGACTGGGGGAAATGGGATGCAGTGACTATGAAATGGGGTGCAGTGACTGAGGGAAATGGGATGCAGTGACTGAGATGCATGGGTTGCAGTGACTGATGGAAATTGGATGCAGTTACTGAGTGAAATGGGATGCAGTGGCCGAGTGACATGGGATGCAGTGGCCGGGGGAAATGGGATGCACTGACTGAGGGGAATGCGATGCAGTGTCTCCGGGAAATGGGTTGCAGTGACTGCGGGAAATGGGTTGCAGTGACTGCGGGAAATGGGTTGCAGTGACTGATGGAAATGGGCTGCAGTGACTGAGTGAAATGAGTTGCAGTGACTGAGTGAAATGGGGTGCAGTGACTGAGGGAAGTGGGACGTAGTGACTGAGTGAAATTGGCTGCAGTGACTCTGTGAAATGGGCTGCAGTGACTGAGTGAAATCGGATGCAGTGACTGAGGGTACTGGGTTGCAGTGACTGAGGGGACTGGGTTACAGTGACTGAGTGTAATGGGATGCAGTGACTGAGGGTAATGGGAAGCAGTGACTGAGGGAAATGGGATGCAGTGACTGAGGGAAAGGAGATGCAGTGGCTGAGTGAAATGGGTTGCAGTGGCTGAGGGAAAGGAGATTCAGTGACTGTGCAAAATCGGATGCAGTGACTGTGGGAAATGGGATGCAGTGACTGAGGGTAATGGGATGCAGTGACTGAGGGTAATGGGATGCAGTGACTGAGGGGAATGCGATGCAGTGACTGAGGGGAATGCGATGCAGTGACTGAGTGAAATGGGATGCAGTGACTGAGGGAAGTGGGTTGCAGTGACTGAGTGAAATTGGCTGCAGTGACTCTGTGAAATGGGCTGCAGTGACTGAGGGTAATGGGATGCAGTGACTGAGGGGAATGCAATGCAGTGACTGAGGGGAATGCGATGCAGTGACTGAGGGGAATGGGATGCCGTGACTGAGGGGAATGGGATGCCGTGACTGAGTGAAATGGGATGCAGTGACAGGGGAATGGGATGTAGTGACTGAGTGAAATGGGGTGCAGTGACTGAGTGAAATGGGATGCAATGGCTGAGTGAAATGGGATGCGTGGCTGATTGAAATGGGATGCAGTGGCTGAGTGAAATGGGATGCAGTGTCTGAGGGAAAGGAGATTCAGTGACTGTGGGAAATGGGATGCAGTGACAGTGGGAAATGGGATGCAGTGACTGAGGGTAATGAGATGCAGTGACTGAGGGAAGTCGGATGCAGTGACTGAGTGAAATTGGCTGCAGTGACTCTGTGAAATGGGGTGCAGTGACTGAGTGAAATGGGATGCAATGGCTGAGTGAAATGGGATGCGTGGCTGAGTGAAATGGGATGCGGTGGCTGAGTGAAATGGGATGCAGTGGCTGAGGGAAAGGAGATTCAGTGACTGTGGGAAATGGGATGCTGTGACTGAGGGTAATGGGATGCCGTTTCTGAGTAAACTGGGATGCCGTTTCTGAGTGAAGTGGGATGCGGTGACTGAGTGAAATGGGGTGCAGTGACTGAGGGAAGTGGGATGCAGTGACTGAGTGAAATTGGCTGCAGTGACAGAGTGAAATGGGATGCAGTGACTGAGGAAAGGAGATGCAGTGGCTGAGTGAAATGGGATGCAGTGACTGATTGAAATGGGATGCAGTGACTGAGGGAAGTGGGATGCAGTGACTGAGTGAAATTGGCTGCAGTGACTGAGTGAAATGGGATGCAGTGACTGAGGAAAGGAGATGCAGTGGCTGAGTGAAATGGGATGCAGTGACTGAGTGAAATGGGATGCAGTGACTCTGTGAAATGGGATGCAGTGACTGTGGGAAGTGGGATGCAGTGACTGAGTGAAATTGGCTGCAGTGACTCTGTGAAATGGGCTGCAGTGACTGAGGGTAATGGGATGCAGTGACTGAGGGGAATGCGATGCAGTGACTGAGGGGAATGCGATGCAGTGACTGAGGGGAATGGGATGCCGTGACTGAGGGGAATGGGATGCCGTGACTGAGGGGAATGGGATGCCGTGACTGAGTGAAATGGGGTGCAGTGACTGAGTGAAATGGGATGCAATGGCTGAGTGAAATGGGATGCAGTGGCTGAGGGAAAGGAGATTCAGTGACTGTGGGAAATGGGATGCAGTGACTGTGGGAAATGGGATGCAGTGACTGAGGGTAATGGGATGCAGTGACTGAGGGGAATGCGATGCAGTGACTGAGGGGAATGCGATGCAGTGACTGAGGGGAATGGGATGCCGTGACTGAGGGGAATGGGATGCCGTGACTGAGTGAAATGGGATGCAGTGACAGCGGAATGGGATGTAGTGACTGAGTGAAATGGGGTGCAGTGACTGAGTGAAATGGGATGCAATGGCTGAGTGAAATGGGATGCAGTGGCTGAGTGAAATGGGATGCAGTGGCTGAGTGAAATGGGATGCAGTGGCTGAGGGAAAGGAGATTCAGTGACTGTGGGAAATGGGATGCAGTGACTGAGGAAAGGAGATGCAGTGACTGAGGGTAATGGGATGCAGTGACTGAGGGGAATGGGATGCAGTGACTGAGGGGAATGGGATGCAGTGACTGAGGGGAATGGGATGCAGTGACTGAGGGAAATGAGATGCAGTGACTGAGGGAAAGGAAATGCAGTGGCTGAGTGAAATGGGATGCAGTGGCTGAGGGAAAGGAGATTCAGTGACTGTGGGAAATGGGATGCAGTGACTGTGGGAAATGGGATTCAGTGACTGAGGGTAATGGGATGCAGTGACTGAGGGGAATGCGAAGCAGTGACTGAGGGGAATGCGATGCAGTGACTGAGGGGAATGGGATGCCGTGACTGAGGGGAATGGGATGCAGTGACAGGGGAATGGGATGTAGTGACTGAGTGAAATGGGGTGCAATGACT
Source organism: Stegostoma tigrinum (assembly GCF_030684315.1). Classification (NCBI taxonomy): domain Eukaryota; kingdom Metazoa; phylum Chordata; class Chondrichthyes; order Orectolobiformes; family Stegostomatidae; genus Stegostoma; species Stegostoma tigrinum. The sequence goes on along the minus strand of NC_081367.1, from coordinate 28,574 downwards.
GAGTGAAATGGGATGCAATGGCTGAGTGAAATGGAATGCGTGGCTGAGTGAAATGGGATGCAGTGGCTGAGTGAAATGGGATGCAGTGGCTGAGGGAATGGAGATTCAGTGACTGTGGGAAATGGGATGCAGTGACAGTGGGAAATGGGATGCAGTGACTGAGGGTACGGAGATGCAGTGACTGAGTGAAATGGGATTCCGTGTCTGTGGGAAATGGGATGCGGTGACTGTGGAGAATGGAATGCAGTGACTATGTGAAATGGGCTGCAGTGACTCTGTGAAGTGGGATGCAGTGACTCTGTGAAATGCGATGCATTGACTTAGATAAATGGGATGCAGTGACTGAGGGAAATGGGATGCTGTGACTGTGGGAAATGGGATTCAGTGACTGAGGGGAATGGGATGTAGTGACTGAGGGGAATGGGATGCAGTGACTGAGTGAAATGGGCTGCAGTGACTGAGGGTACGGAGATGCAGTGACTGAGTGAAATGGGATTCCGTGTCTGTGGGAAATGGGATGCGGTGACTGTGGAGAATGGAATGCAGTGACTATGTGAAATGGGCTGCAGTGACTCTGTGAAGTGGGATGCAGTGACTCTGTGAAATGCGATGCATTGACTTAGATAAATGGGATGCAGTGACTGAGGGAAATGGGATGCTGTGACTGTGGGAAATGGGATTCAGTGACTGAGGGTAATGGGATGCAGTGACTGAGGGGAATGCGATGCAGTGACTGAGGGGAATGGGATGCCGTGACTGAGGGGAATGGGATGCAGTGACAGGGGAATGGGATGTAGTGACTGAGTGAAATGGGGTGCAGTGACTGAGTGAAATGGGATGCAATGGCTGAGTGAAATGGGATGCGCGGCTGAGTGAAATGGGATGCAGTGGCTGAGTGAAATGGGATGCAGTGGCTGACGGAAAGGAGATTCAGTGACTGTGGGAAATGGGATGCAGTGACAGTGGGAAATGGGATGCAGTGACTGAGGGTAATGGGATGCAGTGACTGAGGGGAATGGGATGTAGTGACTGAGGGGAATGGGATGCAGTGACTGAGTGAAATGGGCTGCAGTGACTGAGGGTACGGAGATGCAGTGACTGAGTGAAATGGGATTCCGTGTCTGTGGGAAATGGGATGCGGTGACTGTGGAGAATGGAATGCAGTGACTATGTGAAATGGGCTGCAGTGACTCTGTGAAGTGGGATGCAGTGACTCTGTGAAATGCGATGCATTGACTTAGATAAATGGGATGCAGTGACTGAGGGAAATGGGATGCTGTGACTGTGGGAAATGGGATTCAGTGACTGAGGGTAATGGGATGCAGTGACTGAGGGGAATGCGATGCAGTGACTGAGGGGAATGGGATGCCGTGACTGAGGGGAATGGGATGCAGTGACAGGGGAATGGGATGTAGTGACTGAGTGAAATGGGGTGCAGTGACTGAGTGAAATGGGATGCAATGGCTGAGTGAAATGGGATGCGCGGCTGAGTGAAATGGGATGCAGTGGCTGAGTGAAATGGGATGCAGTGGCTGACGGAAAGGAGATTCAGTGACTGTGGGAAATGGGATGCAGTGACAGTGGGAAATGGGATGCAGTGACTGAGGGTAATGGGATGCAGTGACTGAGGGGAATGGGATGTAGTGACTGAGGGGAATGGGATGCAGTGACTGAGTGAAATGGGCTGCAGTGACTGAGGGTACGGAGATGCAGTGACTGAGTGAAATGGGATTCCGTGTCTGTGGGAAATGGGATGCGGTGACTGTGGAGAATGGAATGCAGTGACTATGTGAAATGGGCTGCAGTGACTCTGTGAAGTGGGATGCAGTGACTCTGTGAAATGCGATGCATTGACTTAGATAAATGGGATGCAGTGACTGAGGGAAATGGGATGCTGTGACTGTGGGAAATGGGATTCAGTGACTGAGGGTAATGGGATGCAGTGACTGAGGGGAATGCGATGCAGTGACTGAGGGGAATGCGATGCAGTGACTGAGGGGAATGGGATGCCGTGACTGAGGGGAATGGGATGCAGTGACAGGGGAATGGGATGTAGTGACTGAGTGAAATGGGGTGCAGTGACTGAGTGAAATGGGATGCAATGGCTGAGTGAAATGGGATGCGTGGCTGAGTGAAATGGGATGCAGTGGCTGAGTGAAATGGGATGCAGTGGCTGAGGGAAAGGAGATTCAGTGACTGTGGGAAATGGGATGCAGTGACAGTGGGAAATGGGATGCAGTGACTGAGGGTAATGGGATGCAGTGACTGAGGGGAATGGGATGTAGTGACTGAGGGGAATGGGATGCAGTGACTGAGTGAAATGGGATGCAGTGACTGAGGGTACGGAGATGCAGTGACTGAGTGAAATGGGATTCCGTGTCTGTGGGAAATGGGATGCGGTGACTGTGGAGAATGGAATGCAGTGACTATGTGAAATGGTCTGCAGTGACTCTGTGAAGTGGGATGCAGTGACTCTGTGAAATGCGATGCATTGACTTAGATAAATGGGATGCAGTGACTGAGGGAAATGGGATGCTGTGACTGCCGGTAATGGGATTCAGTGACTGAGGGCAATGTGATGCTATGACTGCGTGCAATGGGATGTAGACACTGAGGGGAATGGGATGCCATGACAGAGTGAACTGGGATGCCGTGACAGAGTGAACTGGGATGCCGTGACTGAGAGAACTGGGATGCAGTCACTGAGGGAAATGGGATTCAGTGACTGAGGGAAATGGGATGCTGTGACTGAGGGAAATGGGATGCTGTGACTTAGGGAAATGGGATGCAGTGACTGAGTGAAATGGCATGCTGTGTCTGAGGGGAATGGGATGCAGACACTGAGGGGAATGGGATGCCGTGACTGAGTGAACTGGGATGCCGTGACAGAGTGAACTGGGATGCGGTGACTGAGAGAACTGGGATGCAGTCACTGAGGGAAATGGGGTTCAGTGACTGAGGGAAATGGGATGCAGTGACTGAGGGAAATGGGATGCAGTGACTGAGGGAAATGGGATGCAGTGACTGAAGGAAATGGGATGCAGTGACTGAGTGAAATGAGCTGCAGTGACTCTGTGAAATGGGCTGCAGTGACTGAGTGAAGTGGGATGCAGTGACTGAGGGTAATGGCATGCAGTGACTGACGGTAATGGGATTCACTGACTGAGGGAATTGGGATGCAGTGACTGAGGGAAATGGGATGCAGTGCCTGAGGGAAATGGATGCACTGTCTCAGTTAAATGGGATTCACTGTCTCCGTTAAATGGGATGCAGTGACTGACGCAAATGGGATGCAGTGACTGAGGGAAATGGATGCACTGTCCCACTTAAATGGGATTCACTGTCTCCGTCAATTGGGATGCAGTGACTGACAGAAATGGGATGCAGTGACTGAGTGAAATGGGTTGCAGTGACTGAGTGAAATGGGATGCAGTGACTGAGTGAAATTGGATGCAGTGGCTGAGTGAAATGGGATGCAGTGACTGAGGGGAATGCGATGCCGTTTCTGAGTGAACTGGGATGCCGTTTCTGAGTGAAATGGGATGCAGTGACTGAGTGAAATGGGATGCTGTGACTGGGGGAAATGGGATGCAGTGACTATGAAATGGGGTGCAGTGACTGAGGGAAATGGGATGCAGTGACTGAGATGCATGGGTTGCAGTGACTGATGGAAATTGGATGCAGTGACTGAGTGAAATGGGATGCAGTGGCTGAGTGAAATGGGATGCAGTGACTGAGGGGAATGCGATGCCGTTTCTGAGTGAACTGGGATGCCGTTTCTGAGTGAAATGGGATGCAGTGACTGAGTGAAATGGGATGCTGTGACTGGGGGAAATGGGATGCAGTGACTATGAAATGGGGTGCAGTGACTGAGGGAAATGGGATGCAGTGACTGAGATGCATGGGTTGCAGTGACTGAGTGAAATGAGATGCAGTGGCCGAGTGAAATGGGTTGCAGTGGCCGAGTGAAATGGGATGCAGTGGCAGGGTGAAATGGGATGCTGTGGCCGAGGGAAATGGGATGCACTGACTGAGGGGAATGCAATGCAGTGACTGAGGGAAATGGGTTGCAGTGACTGCGGCCAATGGGATGCCGTGACTGATGGAAATGGGATGCCGTGACTGATGGAAATGGGATGCAGTGACTGATGGAAATAGTGTGCTGTGACTGACGGAAATGGGATGATGTGACTGAGGGTAATGGGTTGGAGTGAGTGAGGGGAATGGCATGCCGAGACTGAGTGAACTGGGATGCTGTGACTCAGTGTAATGGGATGCAGTGTCTCACTGAAATGGGATGCAGTGACTGAGTGAAATGGGATGCAGCGACTGACTGAAAGGGAATGCAGTGACTGTGGGAAATGGAATGCTGTGACTGAGGGTAATGGGATGCCGTTTCTGAGTAAACTGGGATGCCGTTTCTGAGTGAAATGGGATGCGGTGACTGAGTGAAATGGGTTGCAGTGACTGAGGGAAGTGGGATGCAGTGACTGAGTGAAATTGGCTGCAGTGACAGAGTGAAATGGGATGCAGTGACTGAGGAAAGGAGATGCAGTGGCTGAGTGAAATGGGATGCAGTGACTGATTGAAATGGGATGCAGTGACTGAGGGAAGTGGGATGCAGTGACTGAGTGAAATTGGCTGCAGTGACTGAGTGAAATGGGATGCAGTGACTGAGGAAAGGAGATGCAGTGGCTGAGTGAAATGGGATGCAGTGACTGAGTGAAATGGGATGCAGTGACTCTGTGAAATGGGATGCATTGACTGTTAAATGGGCTGCAGTGACTGTGGGAAATGGGATGCAGTGACTGTGGGAAATGGGATGCAGTGACTGTGGGAAATGGGATGCAATGACTGAGGGGAATGGGATGCAGTGGCTGAGTGAAATGGGATGCGTTGACTGTGGGAAATGGGATGCAGTGACTGAGGGTAATGGGATGCAGAGACTGAGGGAAATGGGATACAGTGACTGATGGAAATGGGATACAGTGACTGATGGAAATGGGATGCAGCGACTGAGGGAAATGGGATGCAGTGACTGAGTGAAATGGGCGCAGTGACTGATAGAAATGGGATACAGTGACTGACGGAAATGGGATACAGTGACTGATGGAAATGGGATGCAGTGACTGTGGGAAATGGGATGCAGTGACTGTGGGAAATGGGATGCAATGACTGAGGGGAATGGGATGCAGTGGCTAAGTGAAATGGGATGCAGTGACTGATTGAAATGGGATGCAGTGACTGAGGGAAGTGGGATGCAGTGACTGAGTGAAATTGGCTGCAGTGACTGAGTGAAATGGGATGCAGTGACTGAGGAAAGGAGATGCAGTGGCTGAGTGAAATGGGATGCAGTGACTGAGTGAAATGGGATGCAGTGACTCTGTGAAATGGGATGCAGTGACTGTGGGAAGTGGGATGCAGTGACTGAGGGTAATGGGATGCAGTGACTGAGGGGAATGCGATGCAGTGACTGAGTGAAATGGGATGCAGTGACTCTGTGAAATGGGCTGCAGTGACTGAGGGTAATGGGATGCAGTGACTGAGGGGAATGCGATGCAGTGACTGAGGGGAATGGGATGCCGTGACTGAGGGGAATGGGATGCCGTGACTGAGGGGAATGGGATGCCGTGACTGAGTGAGATGGGGTGCAGTGACTGAGTGAAATGGGATGCAATGGCTGAGTGAAATGGGATGCAGTGGCTGAGGGAAAGGAGATTCAGTGACTGTGGGAAATGGGATGCAGTGACTGTGGGAAATGGGATGCAGTGACTGAGGGTAATGGGATGCAGTGACTGAGGGGAATGCGATGCAGTGACTGAGGGGAATGCGATGCAGTGACTGAGGGGAATGGGATGCCGTGACTGAGGGGAATGGGATGCCGTGACTGAGTGAAATGGGATGCAGTGACAGCGGAATGGGATGTAGTGACTGAGTGAAATGGGGTGCAGTGACTGAGTGAAATGGGATGCAATGGCTGAGTGAAATGGGATGAGTATGGAGGGAAGGTCTCAGGAGGAATGGCTGAGGGACTTGAGGGTGTTTTCATGAGAGAGAAGAAGGTTGAGGGGTGACTTAATTGAAACATATAAAATTATCAGAGGGTGAGATAGGGTGGATAGGGAGAGCCTTTTTCCTCGGATTTTGACGGCGAGCATGAGGGGGCATAGCTTTAAATTGAGGGGTGAAGGATACAGGACAGATGTCAGAGGTAGTTTGTTTACTCAGAGAGTAGTAAGGGAATGGAATGCTTTGCCTGCAACGGTAGTAGATTCGCCAACTTTCGGTACAGTTAAGTGGTCATTGGACAAGCATATGGACGTACATGGAATAGTGCAGGTTAGATGGCCTTGAGATCGGCATGACAGGTCAGCACAAGATCGAGGGCTGAAGGGCCTGTACTGTGCTGTAATGTTCTATGTTCTATGGCTAGCTCTCCCTGTGCTCCGTGTGATTTAACTTCCCTACTGGACTACTGTGAGGAACCTTCTTGAAAGCCTTCCTGAAACCCATATACGTCCATGTTTCTGCCTTAATCAATGCTCTTCATGACTACTTTAAAAAACTCATTCAAATTACATGAGTTATGATTTCCTGTGCACATGTGTCCTCGGATCCCTTGGACTGTTTCCTGTTCTAACAGTCTTCAAATGGGGAATCTTGTCAAAAGCTTTGCTAAAGCCCAAGTAGACTGTATCAAATGCATTGCCCTCATCCACACACCTAGTTAGCTCTTCAGTCATAGATTCATAGAGTCATACAGGACAGAATCAGGACCTTCAGTCCTAATCATCTGTACTGATCAGGTGTCCCAAATTTAACCGGTCCCATTTGCCTGCGTTTGGTATCCGTCTAAACCTTTCCTAATTATGTACCTGTCCAAATGTCTTTTAAATACAAAATTTTTTTCTGCCTCTACCACGTCTGTTGGCAGCTCATTGCATTCACGCACCACCCTCTGTGTGGGAAAAGTTGCCTGTCGGGTTACTTTTAAATCTTTCCCCTTTCACATTTGAACCTACTCCCTTCTAGCTTTGGACTCTCCGACCTTGGTTATTCCCCTTATCAATGCCCATCATGATTTTTTACACCTCTGGAAGTCACCCCTTCGTCTCCAATACTCCAGGGAAAAAGTCCGAGCCTATCCACCACTCCTCATAAACCCTCCAGTCCCGGCAATGACCTTTTGTAATTATTTTTGCACTCTGTATAGTTTAACAGCGTTCTTCCTACGGCAGGGTAACCAGAATTCACTGAAGTATTATGACATAGAACATAGAACATTACAGCGCAGTACAGGCCCTTCGGCCCTCGATGTTGCGCCGACCTGTGAATCCAACCTGAAGCCCATCTAACCGACACTATTCCATTACCTTCCATATATTTAGCAATGTTCATTTAAATGCCCTTAAACTTGGCAATCTACTCCTGTTGCAGGCAGGGCATTCCGCACCCATACTACTCTCTGAATAAAGAACCTCCCTCTGACTTCTGTCCCATATCGGTCTCCCCTCAATTTAAACCTATCTCCACTCATGCTCGCCATCACCATCGAGGAAAAAGACTATCGCTGTCCACCCTATCTAATCCTCTGATTATCTTGTATGTCTCTATTAAGTTGCCTCTTCACCTTCTTCTGACAAAAACAGCCTCAAGTCCCGAAGCTTTTCCTCATAAGACCTTCCTTCCACACCAGACAAGATCCTAATAAACCTAATAATCCTTCTGATAATGTGGCGATCAGAACTGTACGCATAGTCCGAGCGCGGCCGCACCAGTGTTTTGTACAGCTGCAACATGACCTCATGGCTCCGAAACTCAATCTCTGTACCAATAAAACCTAACACGCCGTACGCCTTCTGAACAAGCCTATCAATCTGCGTGGCAACTTTCAGGGATCTACGCACATGGACACCGAGATCTCTCTGCTCATCCACACCACCAAGATTCTGGGCAGCATGGTGGCTCAGTGGTTCGCACTGCAGCCTCGGGCAATTGTCTGTGCGAAGTTTGCACGTTCTCCCCATGTCTGCTTGCATTTCCTCCTGGTGATCCGGTTAAGGCGGATAAGGGAGGGGAGGGGAATATGTGTCTGGTGGCGGCATCCTGCTGGTGGTGGTGGAAATGGTGCCTGAGGTTGGTATGGATGTGGGCCTGTGGGTTGATAGGTAAGGTCAAGTGGAACCTTATTGCTATCTTGGGAGGGAAGAGAAAAGGTGAGGGCACAAGTGCTGGGTTGGACACAGTTGAGGGCCCTGTTGACCACGGAGCCGGAGAATCCTCAGTTGAGGAAGAAGCTGGACATTTTGGAGGCTCCCTTGTTGATGTTGGCCTCATGAGAACATGTTCGATGGAGATGGAGGAAGTGAGAGAAGAGGTTGGAGTCTTTACAGAAAGTGGGGTGTGAGGATATATAGACCAGGTAGCTGTGAGAGTCAGAGAGTTTGTAATGGATATGAGTGCGAAGCCTACCCCCAGGAATGGAAGCAGAAATGTTGAGGAAGGGAAGGGTGGAGTCAGAGGTAGAGCAGGTGAAAGTGAGGGCAGGATGGAAATTGGAGGCGAAGTTGATGAAGTTTTCCAATTTCAGACAAGAGAGAGAAGCAGCCGGATGATATCATTGATGTATCGGAGAAAGTGTTGTGGGTGGGAATGTTCCACGTACCCCGTGAAGAGACAGGTTTAACTCGGGCCCACGCAGGTGCCCGGAGCTGCTCCTCTGACCCGAAAAAAATGAGAGGAGTTAAAAAACAAGTTGTTGAGGGTGAGGATGAGGTCGACCAAGTGGAGGAGGGTGGTGGTGGGAGGGAAATGTTCAGGTCTTTGCTCCAGGAAGAAGAGGACAGCCCTAAGAACCTCCCAGTGGGGAATGGATTTGTAAAGGAATTGCACGTTCATGGGAAAGAGGACGCAGCTGGAACCGGCAAACTGTTGTTTTTAAACCTGCGTAAGATGTCAGAGTATTTCTGGATGTACGTGGGCAGGGCTTGGACCAGGGGACAGAAGATTGAGACAAGGTCGGAAGAGATGAGTTCTGTGGGGCAGGAACAGGCTGAAACAATGGGTCTGCCAGGACAGTCTCATTTGTGGATTTTTAGGGGGACGTAGGAGCAACCTGTGGGGAGCTGTGGCCTTTCAGCTTGGAAACAGAGGGGAAAGATCACTTGATAGACCAAGATCAGTTACTGTAGTAGATACAATGGCCCGGTGCGGTCATGGTCCAGGAGAAGTCGGAGGAGGTATCTGAGAGCTGGCGCTCAGCCTCTGCAAGGTAGACTTCAGCTCACCAGACCACAACAGCACCACCTTATCGGCAGGCTTAATAACAAAGTCAGGGTGAGATATGAGTGCGTGGAGGGCAGTCAGTTGGGCAGGACGTAGGTTGGGTTTGGTGCGGGGAACAGAGAAATTGAGGTGATATCACGTCGACAGTTCTCAATGAACAGATTGAGTGCACCTGCATCCACACCTTAACAATTCTGCGCTGAGGGGGTCTGCACTGAGGGGTGCCATGAACTGTATATTTTTCCGTAACAGTTTATTTCCCAAAGTGGAGCATCTCACATTTAATGGATTAAAATCCACTTGCCGTTTCTGCAACTGATCTGTATCCTTTTATGACGTCTACACTCATCCCGATTCTCCCAATCATTCTATTGTCTGCAAACTTGCTAACACATCCATCTATATTTTCACCTCAGTCATTTTGTATAGACCACAAACAGCAGAGGTCCCAGCACAGATCCCTGCGGAACACCAATCGTCCTGGATCTACAGCCTGAAAAGCACCATTCCACCTCTTGCCTCTGTCTTCTCTGGGCAAGCCAGTTGTGAATCCAAGCATCCAAGCCACCATGGACTCGGTGCATCTTAATTTTCTGGATGATCCTACCATGAGGCACCTTGTTGAAAGTATTGCTAAAATCCATGAAAACAATATCCACTGCTCTACCTTCATTGATCACATTTGTCACCTCCTCAAAAAATTCAGTCAAGTTAGTAAGACATGACCTGCCCTGCACAAAGCCATGCTGACTGTCCCTAATTAGGCCATGCTGTTCCAAATACAGATAAATACAATCCCTAAGAATTCTCTCCAATAGCTTCCAATGAACGATGAGAAACTCGCTAGTCTATAGTTTCCTGGATTGACCCTATTTCCCTTCTTGAACAGAAGAAGAACATTTAGCAACTTGCTAATCCTCCAGTACCCCTCCAGTGGCTACCAAGGATACAAAGATATTGCTGAATGCCCCGACAATCTCCTCTCTCACCTCGCTCAAAAACCTTGAGGAGATACCATTGGGTCCTGTAGACTTATCCACCTTAATGCTCTTTCTTGATTTCAAAATGCTGTTATCATATGAGCATGCTCCACACAAATCCCACTATCCTCCATACCCTTCGCCTGAGTGAATAGTGATGCACGGTACTCATTTCGGATCTTGCCCATATCCGCTGCTTCCAAACACAAGTTCCCTCCTTTATCCTGAATGGTCGTACCTTCTTGCTATTTATCCCCTTGTTTTAGATGTATGCACAGAATGCCTTGGGATTTCCTTCAACCCTCCTTGCCAAGGTCATTTCATCGCCTTCTTTTTCTGCTTTCTTTATGTCGGCCCTGTTCGATTTTAGCTTCCTAAACCTGACATATTTTTGTTTTTCCCTTTTGACTAACTTCACAACCTCCCCAATTATCCAAGGGTCTTTTACCTTGCCATCCTTGTCCTTCCTCCTTCCTGATCCTAAACTCATAAGCAGGCTTTAAAACAATTCCCATACGGCAAAAGTGACAGCTCCTCCCAATTAACACTCCCCAGCTCCTATCTAAAATTGATATAATTTACTCTCCCCCAAGGTCCTGACTTATCCTTCTTCATAGCAGTCTTAAAACTGAAGGAGTTGTGATCACTATTTCCAACATGCTTTCCCACCCTTCTCACCAGTTACCTGACCAGGACAAAGTCCAGTATGGCCCATCTTCTATCCATATACTGTGTCAAGAAACTCTCTTGGATAGACTTAACAAATTCAGCCTCATTTAAACTCTTGTTGTAAGGGAGTCCCAGTCAATACAGTGGAGGTTAAATTCACTGACTGTGACAACTCTGACTTATTGCGTCGTTTCAAAAGCCGCCGACATATTTGTTCCTCAGTGTGTCAGTGGCAACAGGGGAGCAGGCTATTAGTTTAATCTGATCAGAGTGATTGTGTCTATCTTATTTTTGAACGCTACCTCTATTGCCTCAGTGGGCAAGCCCTCCAGAATGTTCTTTCTAGGTACAGATGTAACATTTCCCACAGGTTAGGAGTGCACCTCCTTCTTTTATCTTCCCCTCTATCTTGTCTAAAGCAATGAAACCCTGGAACATTGAGCACCCAGTCCTGTCTCTGTCTCAACCAAGCCTCTGTAATGGCCTCAACATCAGAGTCCCATGTACGGATCCAGGCTCTAAGCTCATCTGCCTTACCTGTAATACTCCTTGCAGTGAAATAAACATATTTCAGCTTGTTCGTGCCATCATGTTCATGTACCTGTCTCTGACTGCCATTCTTTTCTGATTTATTGATCCTAGCATGTACCTGCCATCAATTCATCTGCTTGCTGACCTGCTGCTCTGGTTCCCAGCTGCCTGCCAGTCTTTAAATCCTCCTAAGTAACACTAGCAAACCTCCCTGTGAGGGTATTTGTTCCCGTTCAGTTTAGATGCAACCCATCCCTCTTACACAGGTCACCCCTTGCCCAAGAAGCGGTCGCAATTATCCATGAACCTGAAAGCCTGACCCAGTACCAGCTCCTTAACCAATGCATTCATCTCACCTATCTTTCTCTGACTTAACTCACTAACATGTGGCACTCGTGGCAACCCATAAATTATTACCCTCTAGGTCCTGCCTTTCAGCCTCTTTGCTAACTCCTTGCACACAGTCCACAGGATCTCATCCCTCTTTCTACCTACGTCACTGGTACCAATGTGCACAATGGCCTCTGGCTGCTCACCCTCCCCCTTAAGAATTTCTTGCAACCACTCAACCACATGTCCTTGACCTTGGTACCAGGGAAGCAACACACAGCCCTGGTGTCTCAAATGTGGCTCCAGAAACTATGCCCCCAACGAACGAGTCTCCAACCACGATCACTCACTTGGATTGACCTGACCCTGTCCCACAGCAGGGCGGTTTGTACCACGGACCTGGCTACAGCTGATTATATAACCGTTCCAGTTTAGTTTTAGATCAGTGTTAACCTTGATTAAGTGGATAGCCAAGCACCTCAGTGGTCTACAGTACAGGAGAAATAAATTCTTAAGCTCACGGATTCTGTGAGAGTCAAAGACAAGCACTGACTTGTTCTCACCTCATTTCCAACGCCTGGCCCATAGCTCTGCGTGGCTTGGATAACACTTGCACATTTAAAAAAAATGTAAGGATGATGTGAGGGTAAGGACATGGAATTTTGTGATATGGTTATATTCTCTCTGGTTGGAGCTGATTGCTGCTTAGCACTTGTATGGTGCAAATGTTACTTATCCTTTATCAGGCCAAGCCTGATCGTTGTCCAAGTCTCACTGTATTTTCTCATCGTTGACTTCACTGTTGGAAAAGTCATGAATTCTGCTGGACACCTGGACAATATTCAATGAACATTCATGTCTCCACTTTGGTTCAAATGAAGACATGACTTCAACCAGTGCAGGTATCCAGTGAATGCCACTGACTCAATTTTCTATTCCTCTGCTTCACACCACATTCAATCAGAACTTGCCTTGGTGGAAATGACAGATTGCAGTTTCCTTCCTTTTCAAGCTCAGGATCTCTGATCATATTTGTGGTAAATCCTGAATGAGGTTACGAGAAGTGTGGCATGACGAAAAGTAAACTGAGCCTAAGTGTGCAGCTGTTTGACAGCACTGTCATCCAGATGTTGCATTACTTTGCTGATGATTGAGAATACATTGAGGCCATAATTGGTCAGGACAATTTGTCTGCCGATTGCGTGATAGGTCATCTTTCTCTGAAATGTGAGTGTTGCAAGTGTTTAAAAATGTACTGGAAAACATGTACTGTTGGTGTGGTTACCTTGGAGCACATTGTTCCAATACAGTTTGTGGGATACTGCCAGGTGCCATGGCATTTGCAGTATCTGGAACATTCAGTCTTGTCATTGCATGAAATAATTTGAATTGCGTGTCAGTTACGATCTGTGATGCCTCCTCAGGATGAGGGCAAGAAGATCATCCAGACTGATGCTCTGAATGGTTTCATCGGCTCCTTCACCTTTTGTTCGTAACATCTTGTAATAACTGCCATGTAGCCTGATGAGAAACTAAAGCTCATCTTGATTCATTTGCATTTGAAGGTGCCTATTTTTCCCAAACAAAAGGACCCATCACTGAGCGGGAAGTATGGAGAATGTTATAGACATCAGTGGTGAGATAATGGTGTATCTTGACCAGCAAAACCATTGTTGTGTTGGTGAAATGCAAACAAAAATCTATCTGATGTAAATTTTATTCTCAGCTGATCCCTTTGTCAAATGACAGATTCTGATGTTGGTTCCTGGAAAGCCTCCATTGTTGGAGGACGAGAAGCCGTATCCAATTGAAGCAGCACAGGCTTTTGCAATGACTGTGGAAACCACTGCTTATGCCTTGCTTCAAGCATTGTCAAGGAATGATATTGACTACGCAACACCGATTGCGAGGTGGCCAACGATGCAACAGAACTATGGTGGTGGATTTCACTCGACGCAGGTAAATGCTTGAGATCACAACAACAGGCATTCAGATATTTCCATTGATCATGTTACTAACTGGTGGTTGTTGCAGTTTGCAATCAAACTGGACACTGCATTTTCATCAGAGATAATGGGAACTGCAGATGCTGGAGATTCCAAGATAATAAAATGTGAGGCTGGATGAACACAGCAGGCCAAGCAGCATCTCAGGAGCACAAAAGCTGACGTTTCGGGCCTAGACCCTTCATCAGAGAGCTCTGATGAAGGGTCTAGGCCCGAAACGTCAGCTTTTGTGCTCCTGAGATGCTGCTTGGCCTGCTGTGTTCATCCAGCCTCACATTTTATTACACTGCATTTTCATCTGCAGGTTTGGTGCATTGGCACAAATTCCAGTTCTTCAATGGTGTTAATCCTTGGTTAAATTCTTACATGCACTTTGCCTGTGCATCACTTTTCCTCTTGGCATTGTCCTTGAAAACTATCTGTTACTGTAAACCTTCACTTACTTGTCACAGGATCATTGAGGGACAGCGTAATAGAGTGCCATGGCAGTGGAACAGACCCTTCAGCAAATTGTATGTGCCCTCACAAGATGCAAGTCCCGAACTATTCTAATCACATTTCCCAGCACTCGACCCAGAGCCTTGTATGCCTTGGCATCGCAAATGCCCAATCAAAGACTTGTTAAATGTTATCATGGTTTCTGCCTCTACCACCCACACAGTCAGTGCGTTCCACATTCTCACCACAGTTTGGGTGCAAAAACAAGTAAGTTTCCTCAAGAGATCGTAGGAACTTGCCAATGCTGGAGAATCTGAGAGAACAAGGTGTGGTACTGGATGAACACAGCGGGCCGAGCAGCATCAGAGAAGCAAGAAAGCTGACGTTTCGGGTCGACGCCCTTCTTCAAAAATGGGGGAGGAGAAGGGGATTCTGAACAAAATAGGGAGAAGTAGGGAGGCAGAAAGAAGATTGGTAAAGGAGAAGTTAGGTGAACTGTCCTGTGCTGTCCACTCACTGTCCCCTGCTCCAGAATCATAGAATAAGAGAATCCTCCAGAATTAGACCATAAGGCCATGAGACATAGGAGTGGAGGTAAGGCCATTCGGCCCATCAAGTCCACTCCGCCATTTAAATCATGGCTGATGGGCATTTCAACACCACTTCCCTGCACTCTCCGCGTAGCCCTTGATTCCTTTTGAGATCAAGAATTTGTCGATCTCTGCCTTGAAGGCGTCCACCATCCCGGCCTGCACTGCACTCTGCGGAAATGAATTTCTCAAGCCCACCACTTTCTGCCTGAAGAAATGTCGTCTGATTTCAGTTTTAAATTGACCCTCTCGAATTTTAAGGCTGTGCCCACGGGTTCTCGTCTCCCCTCCTAACGGAAACAACCTCCTAGCGTCCACCTCTTCTAAACCATACATTATCTTGTAAGTTTTTGTTAGTTTTCCCCTCAACCTTCTAAACTGTAGTGAGTACAATCCCAGGATCCTTAGCCATTCATCATAGGTTAAGCCTACCATTCCAGGGATCATCCGTGTGAATTGAACATGCACTTCATTCCATTGTGTCTGTAACCACTGAAGCCACACTAAGTTCACATTCGGCTCATGTTTCAGCAATAGGCCCGTTGCCTTGAATGTTATTTCATTTTAAGTGCTGTACCAACCCTTTTTCTTTAATGTGAAAAGATTATCCACCACCTCAACTAAAGTCCCAGACAATGAATTCCAAACACCCAGCACCTTCTGGGTGTCTTTTCTTTCCTGAAATTCCTTCTGAGCCTTTTAGCTTAAATGTATGTATCTCTTCTCCCCGCCCCCCCGCCCCACCCCCCGACCTCCCACCCCATGAATGGTCGTTCTACTTCCCTCGCCTAGACCCATCAGAATGCAGACCATTTTTTCAAGACCTTCTTCAACCTTCTCTCTTCGGAAGAAAACAAGCCAGCCTTATCCAGATAAAACTGATGCTGCCTGGCCTGCAGTGTTCCTCCAGCTCCACGCTGTGTTATCTCAGACTCCAGCATTGACAGTTCTTGTTATCTCAAACTTATCCAGACTCTCCATCGAGTTAAAATGCTTCACCCCCTCAGAACACCCTGATGAATGTCCTCCACACATGCTCAAATGCAATCACCTCTTTTCTATAATGAAGAGACCATTAGAACATAGAACATTACAGTGCAGTACAGGCCGTTCGGCCCTCGATGTTGTGCCGACCCGTCATGCCGATCTGAAGCCCATCTGAACTACACTATTCCATGTACGTCCGTATGCTTATCCAATGACGACTTAAATGTACCGAAAGTTGGCGAATCTACTAGCGTTGCAGGCAAAGCGTTCCATTCCCTGACTACTCTCTGAGTAAAGAAACCACCTCTGACATCTGCCCTATATCTTTCACCCCTCAATTTAAAGCTATTCTTTCACCCCTCAATTTAAAGCGAGAGCAGAACTGCACTCAATCCTTCAGCTGGGGCCTAACCAAAGTCCTGCACAGCTCTTCAGCCATTTGCTTTCCTAACTGTCCCTTTAAGCTGCCATGCCATGTTCAGCAATCTGTGCACAAGCACCCCAAGATCACACCATCTCTCTGACCTTCCTAGTGTCCTGGCATCCATTGAAAGATTCCTTGCCATGTTAGTTCTTCCAAATTGCATTACCATACACTTATCAGTGTTACCACTCCATATACCACTGACCTGCCCATTTGACCAATGTATAACTTTGAATTCAACTTGCTGTATTTTCCTGGACCCCACGAGCTTTTACCTTCTTTGCCAGGCTCCCATGTGAGACCCTGTCCAAGACTTTGCTGAAAGCTGTTTTCACTGCATCAATTCCCATCTATACACTCCGTCACCTCTTTGAAAGGATCATCTAGGTTTGTGAGGCATGACCTCCCTCTGACAAAGCTATGCTGACCGTTGCTGATCAAACCCTGCTTCTTTCAAAGGAAATTAAGCCTGCCGTTCAGAATATTCTCCAATATTTTCCTATCTACTGATGTGATACTCACCAGACTGTAATACTCTGCTTTATGTTTGTCATGCATTTTGATAAGCGGAACTATGTTACTTGCTCTCCAGGTAATTCTTCTGATTTTAAATTCACCGGATCACCTTACATGTCCCCAGTCTCTGTTAATTCTGCTCAGGAATTGTGTGCCGAAATGCTCCTTCTCACACGTAAAAGGTGATGTGAATTTCTCGTTTAACACCTGACAATTGCTGTCCAGTTCAAACCATACATTTGCCTCTTCATCCCTCATGAGACCTGGTTTTCCCTGGATTTTCTCTTTCGCTCTGAGACACTTGTAGAAGATTTTGAGATTCTCCCTGATCCGAATCCTGGTCACCAGCGTTCTGTTGCTTTCGATTTGTTCTCTTAATTGCTATGACAAGATGCCCACTATACATCATCATCATGGTGGTTTCTCGCAGATGTGGATGACAGTCTCCCACTCTCAGGCTGAATCTACGGGTGGCTGTACAGACCGATGCAGCTACCGTAGGCTCTGTTGCACTCGGGGCAGAAGGCAGTCGTGGGAAGGGGTGAGGGTGTTGTTGATGTAGCTGCATGGCTTCCGCTGCTTCCAAATCAAGCCTCGAGGTGTTGATGCCTTCCCAGGTGCTCCTCGGGCCTCGGACCGTCTTCGGCCCGTGATTCTCGGTGTCTGCAGGAATGTTGCACTTTACCGTTGAGGCCTTGAGTTTATCACCGAGTGCTTCCTCTGCACATCTGGGTCTCGCCTGCTGTTTTGAAGCTGGGATTAGAACATGCGGAGAGTCTCGTGTCAGTCATACAGATGAAGTGTCCAGCCCATTGTGGCTGATCGAGGATGGTCAGTGCCTCAGTGCTGGGGATGTTGGGCTGGTTGACGTTAGTGTGTCTACAGGGACTCTGTTGATTTATTCCTTTGATAACTGTTGTACACCTCCCTTTTCCTTCTTATCTGGTCCAAGAACAAAGAAAATTACAGCACAGGAACAGGCCCTTCGGCCCTCCAATCCTACGCCAATCGAGATCCTCTGTCTAAACCTGTCGTCTATTTTGTCAGGGTCTTTGCTCCCTGCCCATCCATGTACCTGTCCAGGTACATCTTAAAAGACCCTATCGTGTCTGCGTCTACAACCTCTGCTGGCAACGCATTCCAGGCACCCACCACCCTCTTCCTAAAGAACTTCCCATGCATATCTCCTTGAAACTTTCCTCCTTTCGGTTTGAACTCATGACCCCTTGTAAGTGAGTCAATAACTCTGGGGGAAAAAGCTTCTTGCTATCCACCTTGTCTGTATCCCTCATGATTTTGTAGCCCTCAATCAGGTTCCCCCCTCAATCTCCGTCTTTCTCATGAAAATAATCCTAATCTACTCAACCTCTCTTCATAGCTAGCACCCTCCATACCAGGCAACATCCTGGTTAACCTCCTCTGCACCCTCTCCAAAGCACCCACATCCTTTTGGTAATGAGGTGGCCAGAACTGTACATAGTACTCCAAGTGTGGCCGAGCCAAAGTCTTATACAACTGCAAAATGACCTGCCAACACTGGTACTCGATACCCCGTCCGATGAAGGAAAGCACACCATATGCCTTCTTAACCACTCTGTTGACCTGCATTGCCAACTTCATGGAACAATGGACCTTAACACCCAGATCTCCCTGAACATCAATTTTCAGGGAGAGGGGGAAGGCAGATTAAAGATAGACAGAGGGGAAGATAGGTGCAGAGGAGACAGACGAGCAATAAGGAAGGAGAGGATCAAATATGAAGGAAGGCTAGCTAGTCATATTAGAAATCACAGTGAAAGCTTCTTTCAATACATAAGAAACAAACATGAGGCAAAAGTAGACACTGGGCCGCTCCAAATTGATGCTGGAAGGCGAGTGATGGGAGATAAGGAAATAGCTGAAGGACTTAATAAGTTCTTTGCGTCAGTCTTCACAGTGGAAGACATGAGTAGTATGCCAATAATTAGCGAGAGTCAGGGGGCAAAGTTGAGTATGGTAGGCATTACAAAAGAGAAAGTGCTAGAAAAGCTAAAAGGTCTAAAAATTGCTAAATCTCCTGGCCCCGATGGGCTACATTGTAGAGTTCTGAGGAAGGTGGTTGAGGAAATAGCAGAGGCTTTGGATGTGATCTTTCAAAAGTCCCAGATGATTAGAAAATTGCTGTTGTAACCCCTTTGTTTAAGAAAGGATCAGGGCAAAAGATGGAAAATTACAGGCCGATTAACCTGACCTCGGTAGTTGATAAAATTCTTGAATCATTGTCAAGGATGAGATTTTGAAATTCCTGGAAGTGCAGGGTCAGATTAGAACAAGTCAGCATGGATTTAGTAAGGGGAGGTCGTGCCTGCCAAACCTGTTAGAATTCTTTGAAGAGGTAACAAGTATGTTAGACCGGGGAAACCCAGTAAATGTTGTCTATCTAGACTTCCAAAAGGCCTTTCATAAGTGTCTCACGGGAGGCTGCTGAGCAAGGTGAGGGCCCATGGTGTTCGAGATGATCTACTGGCTTGGATTGAGGATTGGCTGTCTGATAGAAGGCAGAGAGTTGGGATAAAAGGCTGTTTTTCAGAATGGCAACCGGTGACGATTGGTGTCGCAGGTTTCGGTGTCGGGGCTGCAGCTGTTCACCTTACGTATTGATGATCTGGATGAAGGGACTGGGGTCATTCTGGCGAAGTTTTCCGATGATACGAAGATAGGTGGACAGGCAGGTAGTACTGAGGAGGTGGAGAGGTGGCAGAAAGAGTTAGACAGTTTAGGAGAGTGGTCCAGGAAATGGCTGATGAAATTCAATGTGAGTAAATGTGGGGTTTCGCACTTTGGTAAGAAGAATACGGGCATGGACTATTTTCTAAATGGTGAGAAAATTCGTAAAGCTCAAGTACAAAGGAATCTAGAAGTGTTGGTCCAGGATTCTCTAAAGGTTAACTTGCAGGTCAAGTCCGTAATTAAGAAAGCGAATGTAATGTTGTCCTTTATCGCAAGAGGGTTGGAATATAAAAGCAGCGATGTGCTTCTGAGGCTTTATAAAACTCTAGTTAGGCCCCATTTAGAATACCGTGTCCAATTTTGAGCCCCACACCTCAGAAAGGACATACTAGCCCTGGAGCGTGTCCAGCGGAGATTCACACGGATGATCCCTGGAGTGGTAGGTTTGACATACGATGAACGGCTAAGGATCCTGGGACTGAACTCATCAGAGTTGAGAAGGTTGAGGGGAGATCGAATAGAAACTTACAACATAATGTCTGCCTTGGAAGGGGTGGACGCTAGGAAGTTGTTTCCGTGAGGCCGGGAGACTAGGACCCGTGGGCACAGCCTTAAAATTAGAGGGGGTAAATTTGAAACGGAAATGAGATGACATTTGTAAAGCCAGAGAGTGGCGGGCTTGTGGAAATCATTGCCACGGAGTGCAGTCGGGGCCAGGACGTTGGATGCCTTTGAGGCAGACATCGACTAATTCTTGATCTCACGAGGAATCAAGGGCAACGGGGAGAGTTCAGGGAAGTGGAGTTGAAATGCCCCTGAGCCATGATTTAAATGGTGGAATGGACTTGATGGGCCGAATGGCCCTACTTCCACTCCGATGTCTTCTGGTCTTAAGTAAAAGGGGCGGACATGAAGCCAGTAGAGGTGAGTGTGGGTGTGTCAGTAGGGAGGGGATAGGTCAGTGTGGGGAGGACGGACTGCTCGAGTGGGTGGGAAGAGGTTTGGAGGTCGGGAATGGGGGTTTGGCTTGAGCTGGGAGGAGGGGATCGGTCAGAGGAAGAACAGATTAGGGGACGAGCTGGGCTGGTTTTGGGATGCAGTGGTGGGAGGGGAGATTTTGGAGCTTGTGAAATCCACGTTGATAGCATTGGTCTGCAGAGCTCCCAAGGCTCAGTTAAGGAAGGACAATAAACACTGGTCAGTCAGTCATACATCCAGCAAAAAAAGTTATTAAGTTTTAAAAATAGGATGCATCTGTTAATCAAGTGGCAAAGCATTATCGAGTTTTGAGAAGATTTGTAGCTCAGGGTTGAGGTTCTGGATGTCAGATTGCTCACTGAGCTGGAAGGTTAGTTTGCAGACGTTTCGGCACCATTCCGGGTAAAATCATCAGGGAGCATCCGGGGAAGCGCTGGAGTTAGGTCCCGCCTTCTCTTTAAGTGTTCCGGTTTCCTTGGGTTGGTGATGTCATTTCCGGTTCCTTTTCTCAGAGAATGGGAGGAGGATTTGGCGCCAACGTGTTCTCCCGAGTGTAGTCTGTGTGTGGCATGAACTGCCAGAGGAGTGGCAGAGGCTGATATACTCACAGTATTTAGAAGTCACCTGCAGGGACACATGAATAGGAAGGGGCTGGAGGGATATGGGCTCCAGGCTGGCAAACAGAACTAGTCAGTTACGGTGTCTGGTCGGCCTGGAGGAGTTGGACTGACGGGTCTGTTTCCCTGCTGTACAACTCTACGACTCTGTCTCTCTCTCTCTCTCTCCCATTTTCTCCAAACCCACCCCCCGCCACACACACAATCTCTGTCTCTCCATCTCTCTGTGTGTGCCTCACTCTATGTCTCTGTCTCTCTCTGTCGTCTTGTCTCTGCCACCTCTCTGTGCACTTCTGTCTCTCTCCTCTCTCACTCTGTCTCTTTGGTCTATGTGTGCGCCCCTCTCCATCTCTCATCTTGTATCTGGCTCCCTCTGTGTGTGCTTCTGCCGTTCTCTCTCCCCTGTCTCTCCGTCTCTCCCTGTGAACCTGTCTCTGTCCCCTCTCCCCCGCCCCCCGTCTCTCTCTTCCTCTCTATCCGAGCCTCTCCACCCGCTCTGCAGGGAGCGTTGTGAGTTTTTTTGAACGAAGTTTAAAAATCTCTGTTTAAACCCAACACACACACACAGAGTCTGTCTCTTTCTCCCTCTCAGTAAATCTTCTTCCTCCCCTGTTCCTACTCACGCCTTTCCCCCCCTCTCCCTCGGCGACGAGTCCGCTATCTGGATCCCTTTTCCCAGGAGGGTTCTGAGGACCCAGCTGTTCAGCAGCGGGGATCATCGCACCATGCTCCCGTACCCCTACAACCTCCTGTTCTCCAGCGGCCTCCAGCATGACCACCGGACTGGGAGCAGGCATCCGGGCTGCTGGAGCGCTCGCTGCTCAGTGGCTCGGCCCTGCACTGCCTGTGCCGGGAGCGGGGATCCAAGGTGGGAGAAGGACTCTTCGCCCGGCGCCTGGGCACAGCTGCCTGGCACCGAGCCCGAGCACCCGGCCACGGGTCCGCGACGCCTTCCGTAGCTGAGCAGCCTACAACTATCTCCTACTGCAAGGTAAGCTGGGGGTGGTGGTTTGGGGTGAAGGGAGGATTGGGGACATGAGCACGGTCCCTGTTTCACATCCTGCGCCGCTCCTATCCCAAAGCGAGGTGTTGGGAATGAATGTTTTG
Organism: Stegostoma tigrinum; assembly: GCF_030684315.1. NCBI lineage: Eukaryota > Metazoa > Chordata > Chondrichthyes > Orectolobiformes > Stegostomatidae > Stegostoma > Stegostoma tigrinum. Next base: position 6,407 of record NC_081367.1, on the reverse strand, counting down.
GGGGTGAGAATTCCCCTCCCCGGGTGTGGGGAAGGCTGGGGACATTGGGAGGGTGTCTGTTATCCAGCCTTGCGCGGGTTTCCGTAGCCGACCAGCCTGCAGCTCTCGTACCACATGGTAAAGGGAAGGAGGCGGATGGGATGGGGTCGGGGTTGGAGGATAGCCATCCTGGAAGTGAGTGAACATGGGGAGAGTCACTATTGTACAGCCCAGTGACTGAGTGGCCTACAGCTACTGCAAAAGGGTCGGATTAGGAGAGGGGTGGTGTAGGGAGGTTTGGGGTCACGGGCAGCGCCGCTTTCTGCAGCCGAACAGCCATTGCCACAAGATTGGATGGGAGGGGGTGTTTTAGGAGCGAAGGGATGCCCCCTCCCCCTGCCGCTGTGGGAAGTAGGATCTTTATCGCACAGCCCTCCGTAGTCAAATAGCACCCCGGCGACAAGGTGAGAAGGCAGGAGGGGCTCCTGGGGATGAGGGAAGGACACAACCACTGTCCGTATAAGGTTAGGGGGTGATCATTCCCCTTCCTGGGGCTGAGGGGAGCTCCTGATGCCAAGTGAACAGCCGAGATGGAGCCGCAGCTCTCCGACCTCAACGGGACCCTGTCCCAGAGGCTGGAGCATTTCTAGCCGGAGCTTGGAGGGAAAGGGTCATCGCACCCAAAACGCTACCTCGAGACTTTTTCTTCACAGATGCTGAGCACTTCCAGCAACTTGTGTTTGCATTTCCACCCGGAGGTGGGTTTGTGGAGAGACACCATGGGACGGGAATGGGTGTGGGGTTTGATGGGGCAGTCGCAGAGACTGTCGAGAGAGAGAGAGGCAACCCCTGTGTCAGGGTTTGGAAAATCTCCGGCAGTTCTTCATTTCTCTCTCAGCCGAAGGCGCTGCGTGCTTTGGTTTCCTTTCCTCTTGTACTTTCTCCCCCTGTGAATAAAGCCAGAGTGAGTTTGTGGGCGGAGAGAGAGAGAGAGAAGGGACAGAAAGATGGAAATAAGGGAACATGACAAGGGAGTGAAATTAGAGCCAGCAGAGGTGAGAGAGGGGGAGAGAATCAGAGGGAGGGAGGAAGAGCAAGAAAACACAAACAAAGGAGAATGGTGGGTAACAAGGTGTTGATGTGGATGAACACAGCAGGACCAGCAGCATCAGAGACGCAGGGAAGCTGATGTCAGAGATAATGGGAACCGCAGATGCTGGAGAATCCAAGATAATAAAATGTGAGGCTGGATGAACACAGCAGGACAAGCAGCATCTGAGGAGCACAAAAGCTGACGTTTCGGGCCTAGACCCTTCATCAGAGACGGGGATGAGGAGAGGGAACTGGAATAAATAGGGAGAGAGGGGGAGGCGGACCGAAGATGGAGAGTAAAGAAGATAGGTGGAGAGAGTCGAGGTAGGGAGGGGATAGGTCAGTCCAGGGAAGACGGACATGTCAAGGAGGTGGGATGAGGTTAGTAGGTAGATGGGGGTGCGGCTTGGGGTGGGAGGAAGGGATGGGTGAGAGGAAGAACAGGTTAGGGAGGCAGAGACAGGTTGGACTGGTTTTGGGATGCAGTGGGTGCAAATAGCCGTCATGGGGTCAGGGCGGCGGGGGCCAGTCCCCGTGAGCGGGTCAGGGCATGAGGTCTGGGGGGAAGGTGAACAGACGGCGGGGCTCGGTGTGGCTGTCTCCGCTGGGGTTGCTGGCTGTGGGCGGAGCGATGAGGTCGTCGGCCGTGGGCGGGGTTCCGTCGGCGGTTGGAGGATCGGGGTGGGTGGCAGCAGCTGCGGTGAGGGCGGTGTGTGAGGTGTTGTACCTGGAAGTGGAGGCGGTGACTGCGGCAGCGGTTCCGGAAGTGGTGTGGCCGGCGGAGGCGGATCTGACGTCATCGGTGGGGTCTCCGGCCGTGTCTTCATGTTCAATGGCGGCGGCGCAGGTACAGACTCGGGATTTGGGAGGCGCAGGAATCCTCTTGTGGGTGGCCGGGGCCCGTGAGTTGGTTGTACTTCGGATTTTTGGTGTCCAGTAAAGCTGAGTGGAACTGGCTGTTCAGTCTGTGGATCCTGCGGAGGATAAAAAACAGTAGGAGTCCTGTGCAGGTCTGGGAGAGGAGGCTCTGAGCTGGGCAGGCTGGATTGCAGTGTGTGGAGGTGCCGGCGCATGGCTGCGAGAGTCTGTTTCAGGAGTCGCAGGGAGAAACGCTTCTGGAGGGTCTGAATATTCTGGGTGTAGAGGTGATGTCAGCCTGTCTGCTGTGTTCATCTCCCTTCCCCCCCCAACCCCCCGTCCTGCTCCTTCCCCCCCCCACCCCCGTCCTGCTCCTTCCCCCCCCCTCCCGTCCTGCTCCTTCCCCCCCCTCGTCCTGCTCCCATCCCCCCCCTCGTCCTGCTCCCTTCCCCCCCCTCGTCCTGCTCCCTTCCCCCCCCTCGTCCTGCTCCCTTCCCCCCCCTCGTCCTGCTCCCTTCCCCCCCCTCGTCCTGCTCCCTTCCCCCCCCCTCGTCCTGCTCCTTCCCCCGCCTCGTCCTGCTCCTTCCCCCGCCTCGTCCTGCTCCTTCCCCCGCCCCGTCCTGCTCCTTCCCCCCCCTCGTCCTGCTCCTTCCCCCCCCCCCTCGTCCTGCTCCTTCCCCCCCCTCGTCCTGCTCCTTCCCCCCCCTCGTCCTGCTCCTTCCCCCCCCTCGTCCTGCTCCTTCCCCCCCCTCGTCCTGCTCCTTCCCCCCCCTCGTCCTGCTCCTTCCCCCCCCTCGTCCTGCTCCTTCCCCCCCCTCGTCCTGCTCCTTCCCCCCCCTCGTCCTGCTCCTTCCCCCCCCTCGTCCTGCTCCTTCCCCCCCCCCGTCCTGCTCCTTCCCCCCCCCGTCCTGCTCCTTCCCCCCCCCCCGTCCTGCTCCTTCCCCCCCCCCGTCCTGCTCCTTCCCCCCCCCCGTCCTGCTCCTTCCCCCCCCCCGTCCTGCTCCTTCCCCCCCCCCGTCCTGCTCCTTCCCCCCCCCCGTCCTGCTCCTTCCCCCCCCCCGTCCTGCTCCTTCCCCCCCCCCGTCCTGCTCCTTCCCCCCCCCCGTCCTGCTCCTTCCCCCCCCCCGTCCTGCTCCTTCCCCCCCCCCGTCCTGCTCCTTCCCCCCCCCCGTCCTGCTCCTTCCCCCCCCCCGTCCTGCTCCTTCCCCCCCCCTCGTCCTGCTCCTTCCCCCCCCCTCGTCCTGCTCCTTCCCCCCCCCTCGTCCTGCTCCTTCCCCCCCCCTCGTCCTGCTCCTTCCCCCCCCCTCGTCCTGCTCCTTCCCCCCCCCTCGTCCTGCTCCTTCCCCCCCCTCGTCCTGCTCCTTCCCCCCCCCTCGTCCTGCTCCTTCCCCCCCCTCGTCCTGCTCCTTCCCCCCCCTCGTCCTGCTCCTTCCCCCCCCTCGTCCTGCTCCTTCCCCCCCCCTCGTCCTGCTCCTTCCCCCCCCCTCGTCCTGCTCCTTCCCCCCCCCTCGTCCTGCTCCTTCCCCCCCCCTCGTCCTGCTCCTTCCCCCCCCCTCGTCCTGCTCCTTCCCCCCCCCTCGTCCTGCTCCTTCCCCCCCCCTCGTCCTGCTCCTTCCCCCCCCCTCGTCCTGCTCCTTCCCCCCCCCTCGTCCTGCTCCTTCCCCCCCCCTCGTCCTGCTCCTTCCCCCCCCCCTCGTCCTGCTCCTTCCCCCCCCCTCGTCCTGCTCCTTCCCCCCCCCTCGTCCTGCTCCTTCCCCCCCCCTCGTCCTGCTCCTTCCCCCCCCCTCGTCCTGCTCCTTCCCCCCCCCTCGTCCTGCTCCTTCCCCCCCCCCTCGTCCTGCTCCTTCCCCCCCCCTCGTCCTGCTCCTTCCCCCCCCCTCGTCCTGCTCCTTCCCCCCCCCTCGTCCTGCTCCTTCCCCCCCCCTCGTCCTGCTCCTTCCCCCCCCCTCGTCCTGCTCCTTCCCCCCCCCTCGTCCTGCTCCTTCCCCCCCCCTCGTCCTGCTCCTTCCCCCCCCCTCGTCCTGCTCCTTCCCCCCCCCTCGTCCTGCTCCTTCCCCCCCCCTCGTCCTGCTCCTTCCCCCCCCCTCGTCCTGCTCCTTCCCCCCCCCTCGTCCTGCTCCTTCCCCCCCCTCGTCCTGCTCCTTCCCCCCCCCTCGTCCTGCTCCTTCCCCCCCCCTCGTCCTGCTCCTTCCCCCCCCCCTCGTCCTGCTCCTTCCCCCCCCTCGTCCTGCTCCTTCCCCCCCCCTCGTCCTGCTCCTTCCCCCCCCCTCGTCCTGCTCCTTCCCCCCCCCCCGTCCTGCTCCTTCCCCCCCCCTCGTCCTGCTCCTTCCCCCCCCCTCGTCCTGCTCCTTCCCCCCCCTCGTCCTGCTCCTTCCCCCCCCCTCGTCCTGCTCCTTCCCCCCCCCTCGTCCTGCTCCTTCCCCCCCCCTCGTCCTGCTCCTTCCCCCCCCCTCGTCTGCTCCTTCCCCCCCCCTCGTCCTGCTCCTTCCCCCCCCCCTCGTCCTGCTCCTTCCCCCCCCCTCGTCCTGCTCCTTCCCCCCCCTCGTCCTGCTCCTTCCCCCCCCCCTCGTCCTGCTCCTTCCCCCCCCTCGTCCTGCTCCTTCCCCCCCCCTCGTCCTGCTCCTTCCCCCCCCCTCGTCCTGCTCCTTCCCCCCCCCTCGTCCTGCTCCTTCCCCCCCCCTCGTCTGCTCCTTCCCCCCCCCTCGTCCTGCCTCCTTCCCCCCCCTCGTCCTGCTCCTTCCCCCCCCCCGTCCTGCTCCTTCCCCCCCCCCTCGTCCTGCTCCTTCCCCCCCCCCTCGTCCTGCTCCTTCCCCCCCCCCTCGTCCTGCTCCTTCCCCCCCCTCGTCCTGCTCCTTCCCCCCCCCTCGTCCTGCTCCTTCCCCCCCCCCTCGTCCTGCTCCTTCCCCCCCCCCTCGTCCTGCTCCTTCCCCCCCCCTCGTCCTGCTCCTTCCCCCCCCCTCGTCCTGCTCCTTCCCCCCCCTCGTCCTGCTCCTTCCCCCCCCCTCGTCCTGCTCCTTCCCCCCCCCTCGTCCTGCTCCTTCCCCCCCCCTCGTCCTGCTCCTTCCCCCCCCCTCGTCCTGCTCCTTCCCCCCCCCTCGTCCTGCTCCTTCCCCCCCCCTCGTCTGCTCCTTCCCCCCCCCTCGTCCTGCTCCTTCCCCCCCCCTCGTCCTGCTCCTTCCCCCCCCCTCGTCCTGCTCCTTCCCCCCCCCCTCGTCCTGCTCCTTCCCCCCCCCCTCGTCCTGCTCCTTCCCCCCCCCCCCCCGTCTGCTCCTTCCCCCCCCCCCTCGTCCTGCTCCTTCCCCCCCCCCTCGTCCTGCTCCTTCCCCCCACCTCGTCCTGCTCCTTCCCCCCACCTCGTCCTGCTCCTTCCCCCCCACCTCGTCCTGCTCCTTCCCCCCCCCCAGTCCTGCTCCTTCCCCCCCCCTCGTCCTGCGCCTTTCCCCCCCGCCTCCTCCAGCCATCTGTTCCTCCATCCAGCCATCCGTTCCTCCATCCCTCCAGCCATCCGTTCCTCATAATTGGGCTTAGCCAGCAACATCCACATCCCGTGAATATAAAAAGAATCCTCCAGGCTACCTGTGCCAATTGGATTCACAGTTTATTGTAACATCTTTCTTACAAGATCCGATTACCTCTTGGTCTATAGACTGTATGCTCTCCTGGACTGTATCTTCTGTCAGGGATGCATGAATCTGAAACTGTCACAGCTGTGACGACTTTCCTTTGGTGTTCATAGTTCTATCCAAACTGATTGTATATTTTGCCTGGGAGCCAGTTAGCTCAGTTGGCTGGTTTGTAATTCGGAATGATACCAACAGCATGGAATACTACTCTGACTGAAGTTGCAATGAAGGAGTCTCGTTCTCAACCTGTCTCCTCATCTGAGGTTGGCAACCTTCAATTTAAACCACCTCCAGTTATCTCTCTGTCGACTGTGAGAGCAGTCCTGTGGTCCCGTCTGGGACTATAGTGACTTTGAATCTGCAAACCAAGATAATTTCTCACCAATGTATTGATCTCATCTTTGTATCAATACAAAAAAACCAAAACATGAAACCCAATGAGATGAATTTTGGATCAGTAATTATACATGGCATAATTGGACAAAAAATGCACTATTGTTAAAATAATTAGCAATTCAACCAGAAAGGCCACTAATGTGAATCCTGGATCTGTGTATCATTTGAAATGAGTTAATTGTATAGTTTTAGTATTTGACCACAAGATGGAGAATTCTGTTCAGGTGATGTTGTAGGTAGAAAGATGATAGAAATGTTTGGAGAGATATGGGCCAAGCACAGGCAGGTGGAACTAGTTCAGTTTGGGATTGTGATCAGCATAGACTGGTTGGACCAAAGGATCTTTTTTCATGCTGTACGACTGTATGAAACTCAAGCTTAATTGTTCGAAACTCACATTCAGACATATCTAACCTTTATCATAATGTTACAGAAAGATAGCGACTTTTTCCCTCAGAA